>NC_083223.1:263409036-263774144 GCF_032191835.1 Heteronotia binoei
TCCGTGATTCTCCCGTTTCCCATTTTATCCCCGTGACAACCTTGCAGGGTAGGTTTAAAAAGGTAAAGGTAGTCCCCTGTGCAAGCACCAGTCGTTTCTGACTCTGGGGTGACGTTGCTTTCACAATGTTTTCACGGCGGACTTTTTACGGGGTGGTTTGCCATTGCCTTCCCCAGTCATCTACACTTCCCCCCCAGCAAGCTAAGTACTCATTTTACCGACCTCAGAAGATGGAAGGATGAGTCAACCTGGAGCCGGCTACCTGAACCAGCTTCCGCTGGGATCGAACTCAGGTCGTGAGCAGAGGGTTCCGACTGCAGTACAGAAGCTTTACCACTCTGCGCCATGGGGCTCTTCTAGGGTAGGTTTGGCCAGGGCTCTTTTTGTAGCAGGAGCTCCTTTGGATATTAGGCCACACACCCCTGCTGCAGCCAATCCTTCAGGAGTTTATAGGGTTCTTCGTACAGGGCCTACTGTAAACTCCAGGAGGATTGGCTACATCAGGGGTGTGTGGCCTAATAGGCTAAGGAGTTCCTGATACAAAAAAAGCCCTGGGGTTGGCTGAGAGAGAGTGACTGGTCTGCTCACAGACCTTGATTGCCAACTGGTTGGACAAAGCTGGCCAGAGAATTTACTTTTTTACCATTTAGCAAAGTTCTCGTTGTTACTTCTTTGAAAGAGAGAATTCTGAATCACTGGACGAATGCCCAGGAATAAATCTTGCGACGTGAAGAATAAACAGATCACTGGCTTGCAACGGGTAGTTCTATGGGAAAGTTAGCTCTGAACTTGGAACAGCTTACGTCATAGAACCAAAAGAGACAGATGCCATGATTTTGATAGAGTTACGTGAGTTTCATATAATTGGGCCTATATAAGATAGCTACCTCCTGAAGGAATCTCAGAACGGCTTGCAATCTCCTTTCTGTCCCCTTCCCACAACAGACATCCCTGGCCTGAGAGAGCTCTCCAAGAACTGTTCTTGAGAGAGCAGCTCTGAGAGCCCTGCGACTGACCCAAGGTCACTCCAGCAGCCACATGTGGGGGAGGAGTGAGGACTCAAACCGAGTTCTTCAAGATCACAGTCCACACACACACAGCCACATTGAACCAGCTGTCTTTAAACCAGGTCTACCCAGATCCTAGTCCAAAACTATAACCACCGCACACTACCTTCTCTTTCACATTCCATTTTATCCTCACAACACCCCTGTGGAGTAAGTTTGGTGGCGAACTAGTGACTTCACAAAGGTCACTCCATGAACTTAAGACCCACCCCTCTGAATCAGACCAAGGGCTGACCTAGTCTAGCTTTCTTTTCCCAACTGTTACTCACTAGATCAGGGGTGTCAAACCCATTTGTTATGAGGGCTGGATCTGACATAAATGAGACTTTGTCGGGCTGAGCCATGTGTGTCCCTATTTAAGATTAGGTAGCAAAGATATAAACTTTTTAAAGGACACAAACAAACATAATTAAAGGTTTTGTTTTTTTTAAACCAAACCTTAAAATAAACATGCTTAAAACATTAGCACTCGTTGATCTTAAAGGTGCTTTCTTTGTATTTCTCCCATGGGATCCAGGGAACTTGGCAAAGGAAGCTCTGGCTCTTTCCCTCCCTCCCCAGTGGACCAAGAGATGGAGGAGCCTCAACCAATAGAGAAAACAGAGGTTTTGCTCTGTAGCTCCTGTGCAATTGAGCAAGCCTTGCAAAGCAAGCTGAGACGCAGAAGGAAGCAGACAAGAGCCAGTTGCTCAGGGGCCTCATAGGAGCCTTCCGGGGGACTGATTCGGCCCCTGGGCTGCACGTTTGACACCCCTGCACTAGGTGCCTTTTGGAAACTCACTTATTCTCTAACGTAATTTTGTTTACCTTGTTTATAGGGCCGGCCCCAGACTGTCTGGCACCCCAGACAAGGCTAACTTCTGGTGCCCCCCCCCCACACTGATGACATCACTGAGTCATGTGGGGGGCACCCAGTTCGGCACCCCCAAATGGCCAGCACCCTAGGCAGTCACCTAGTTTGCCTAGTGGCAGGGCTGGCCCCGGAGAGAGCCATCTGCAAAATGTCAGGGAAAGAGATCATACATCAGTAGGGTTGCCGGGTTCTCTCGCTGCACCGGCAGGGGGATTTGGGGGGTGTTCGGGAACATCCCCGACTCTCACGGTATGCAGAAAAATGAGTTTGTAAAGTCAGGGAAACCCCCGTCCGTGGCTTCATAAGTACTGATCAAAATGGCAGGAAGTGTTGAGAGTCAGTTGGCATGGAGGGCAGGGCATCAATAAAAGCAGCCCGTTAAAGCCCCTAAGAGGCAAAGGGGACCAGCTTTCCCAATTGTTTTTGTTCCCATCCCCAAGATTCTTCAAGAGCCCCTCAGATTATGTATCAAGCCAGGGGTGGCCAAACTGTGGCTCAGGAGCCACATGTGGCTCTTTCATACATATTGTGTGGCTCTCAAAGCCCCCACCACCCCGTCAGCTGGCTTGGAGAAAGCATTTGTTTCTTTAGATCACTTCTGCAAGCCAGAAACGTCGACTGAGGGGTGACCTGATAGAGGTTTACAAGATTATGGATGGGATAGAGAAGGTAGAGAGAGAAGGACTTTTCTCCCTTTCTCACAATACAAGAACTCGTGGGCACTCCATGAAATTGCTGAGCAGTCGGGTTAGAACGGATAAAAGGAAGTCCTTCTTCACCCAAAGGGTGATTAACACCTGGAATTCACTTGGTGGCAGCTATAAGCATGGACGGCTTCAAGAGGGGATTGGATAAGCATATGAAGCAGAGGTCCATCAGTAGTTATTAGCCACAGTGTATTGTTGGAACTCTCTGTCTGGGGCAAGTGATGCTCTGTATTCTTGGTCCTGGGGGGGGGGGGCACAGTGGGAGGACTTCTAGTGTCCTGGCCCCACTGGTAGACTTCCTGATGGCACCTGGGGGTTTTTTGGCCCCTGTGTGACACAGAGTGTTGGACTGGATGGACCATTGGCCTGATCGAACATGGCTTCTCTTATGCTCTTATGTTCAGCCAGTGGCTTGGAGAATGCATTTAAAGTTAAAGTTGCTTTCTTTCTCTCTCCCTCCCCATCATCTATTCCCCTCCCTCCCTCCCTTCCTTGCTTGCGGCTCTCAAACATCTGACATTCATGTCTTTCAGCTCTCAAACATCTGACATTTATTCTACATAGCTCTTACGTTAAGCAAGTTTGGCCACCCTTGTATCAAGCAGTGCGCGTATGAGTTTAAAATGGATCTCTTCTGTTTTCCAAGCCACATGCTAACTAACACTATAACGAGAAGTGCCAAGAGAGACCCATGGGGCAAGGAATTTGTTTCGGACTGCCAACAGCCTGAAGGAGAAAACTGAAATTAGAGTGGGTTGTTTTCCTTTCTTTATTCTTTTAATAGAGGCTCGGCGTGTGGAAATGGGCAGCGGAAGCCTGTTGTGGCATGGAGGTAAAGAACATCACCTGGTTAATAACAGCCCGTTAAACTATTATTAAAGGGAAAGGATGTTTTCCCCCCTCCAAGTTGTTAGCAGCTCTGGTTTTGGCAAATTTGGGAATTCCACAATGCATGGAACTGCAGTTGTAGGTTTCTACCAGAAGAGGGCAGCAACAGGCTTTTCAAGAACACCCTTCTCTTAAAGCCTTTTAACCTTCTCAAGCTTAAAGAAACATAACAATGTTATCATATGCTGCAAAATCGACAATTGCTCTTCTATGGAAAAGTGAACAAAAACCCACTGTAACCCTCTGGCGTGTTAAACTTTGGAACTTAAATATTATGAGTAAAATTTCTGCAAATATAAAATACTTACCAGACCAGTCACAAGATACAACCTTTGAACTGATATGGTATCCGATATTAAAATATCTGATGAAATGTGCTTAGAACACACGAAAGCTTACATTCTGAATGAAACTTTATTGGGCTTAAAGGTGATACTTGACTCCTGCTTTGTTCTACTGCTTCAGACCAACACGGCTGCCTATCTGGAGATATTTTAATATCGGATACCATATCAGTTCAAAGGTTGTATCTTGTGACTGGTCTGGTCTCTCTCGACCAGACCAGTCACAAGATACAACCTTTGAACTGATATGGTATCCGATATTAAAATATCTCCAGATAGGCAGCCGTGTTGGTCTGAAGCAGTAGAACAAAGCAGGAGTCAAGTATCACCTTTAAGCCCAATAAAGTTTCATTCAGAATGTAAGCTTTCGTGTGTTCTAAGCACATTTCATCAGACAAGGAGTCAGGTGCAGGCTACATATAGCTGGTATGCAGTGGTTTAGAATGCAAAATGGTACAAATTTAAGATCCAATGACAGAATAGTAAAATTAACAAATTGAGCAAGCGTTTGAGCTGGGTAACATAAGTATGAGAAACCAGTAAAACAGTAACATGCCAAAATATGAGGATGTCTGTTATTCACTTTATTGTTATAAGCAGGAAAGGAAAGGTCCCCTGTGCAAGCACCAGTCGTTTCCGACTGTGGGGGGACGTTGCTTTCACGTTTTCACGGCAGACTTTTTACGGGGTGGTTTGCCATTGCCTTCCCCAGTCATCTACACTTCCCCCCCAGCAAGCTGGGTACTCATTTTACCGACCTTAGAAGGATGGAAGGCTGAGTCAACCTTGGGCCGGCTACCTGAACCAGCTTTCGCTGGGATAGAACTCAGGTCGTGAGCGGAGAGTTCAGATCACAGTACTGCAGCACTGCTGCTTTAGCACTCTGCGCCACGGGGGCCGCTTGTTATAAGCAAACCTGCACCAAAATGAGGGCATTTCTTTCTCAGAGGTTTTTCCCATCCAACTAATTTACCTTTTAACATGTAACATACATATAGTTTGCTATTAGAAGAAAAATACATTAAAATATAGTGAGGATGGGTTTAGTATATGTAATGAAATAAACAGCCAATATCCCTATTGGAATATGTCAAGACAGCTAAAAGAGAAATGCATTGGATAGTGATGTCCTTGTCCACCTAATTTACTTTTTAACATGTAAACTTCATTATATTTTGGCATTAGAAAAAAAGAATACAACAAGTCATATCTTTATTGAAACTTACTTATCTGATTAAATGGTTTTTCTTTATGTGTGTATACACATACATATATTTGTATATTATTTAATGGTCTGATTTATAGGGTCATACATGCTTATTGTATCAATTTATTTGGTTGTTATATTTATAATATATTATTTTAAAAAATCATCCACTGGTTTGAAGCCCGCCCCCTCCCCCGCTTCAGGGTCATCAGAAGGTGGTGGGGAGGGAAATCTCTGCTGGGCATTATACCCTATGGAGATCAGTTCCCATTGGATATAATGGAAAATCAATCCAGAGTTATCTGGGGCTCGAGGACTGTTTTTTGAGGTAAAGGCACCAAATTTTCTGCACAGCATCCATTGCCTCTCCTCAAAACACCCCCCAAGGTTTAAAAAGATTGGACCAGGGGGCTCAATTCTATGAGCCTCCAAAGAAAGTGCCCCTATCCTCTATTATTTCCAATGGAAGGGAGGCATTTAAAAGGCGTGTGCCATACGGTCCCTTTAAATGTGATGGCTAAAACTCCCTTTGGAGTTCAGTCGTGCTTATCACACCCTTGCTCCTGGCTCAACCTCCAAAGTCCCCAGATATTTCCTGAGCTGGACCTGACAACCCTACATACACACCTAAAATATTTTGTAAAAATAATTCTGTTAGTTTACATCTCTTGGTAGCCTCCTCTGTCCATCGTGCTTGCCTTTTGCTCTTTGTTTCTCAGCTCTTCCCTTTCATTAAAGGGCTGGAGCACTTTCCCTATGAAGAAAGGTTGAAACGCTTGGGACTCTTTAGCTTGGAGAAACGTCGACTGCAGGGTGACATGATAGAGGTTTACAAGATAATGCATGGGATGGAGAAAGTAGAGAAAGAAGTACTTTTCTCCCTTTCTCACAATACAAGAACTTGTGGGCATTCGATGAAATTGCTGAGCAGAAAGGTTAAAATGGATAAAAGGAAGTACTTCTTCACCCAAAGGGTGATTAACATGTGGAATTCACTGCCACAGGAGGTGGTGGCGGCCACAAGTATAGCCACCTTCAAGAGGGGTTTAGATAAAAATATGGAGCACAGGTCCATCAGTGGCTATTAGCCACAGTGTATGTGTGTATATAAATTTTTTTGCCACTGTGTGACACAGAGTGTTGGACTTGATGGGCCGTTGGCCTGATCCAACATGGCTTCTCTTATGTTCTTATGTTCTTATTTTCCGTCTCACATTCATTGGACGAGGCCTTATAGAACACAAAACGTGTTTGAGTAAGAAAGCTGGCTTCAGCATAGGCCAGCCTCCAGGTGGTGGACGGTAATCTCCCAGAATTACAACTGATCTCCAAGCAACAGTTCCCCCAAAGAAAATGGCTGCAGTGGAAGGTGGAGTCTATCGCATTATATCCCACTGGCACTATGCATAAGAACATAAGAGAAGCCATGTTGCATCAGGCCAATGGTCCATCCAGTCCAACACTGTCACACAGCGGCCAAACCCCAGGTGCCATCAGGAGGTCCATCAGTGGGGCCAGGACACTAGATGCCCCCCCCCCACTGTTGCCCCACCGTGCACCAAGAATACATAGCAGGGAAGGTCAAATTGCCTAACATAAGAGCCACATAGAATAAATGTCAGATGTTTGAGGGTCACAAGGAAGGAAGGAAGGAAGGAAGGAAGGAAGGAAGGAAGGAAGGAAGGAAGGAAGGAAGGAAGGAAGGAAGGAAGGAAGGAAGGAAGGAAGGAAGGAAGGAAAAATAGATGGGGAGAGGGGGAGGTAGAAAGAAAGCAACTTTGACTTTAAATGAATTTTCCAAGCTGCCAGCCAATGGGGTAATGATGGCTTCAAGAGCGACCCCATATGTGTGAAGGAACCACATGTGACTCCTGAGGTACAGTCTGGCCACTCCTGATACAGAGCATCACTGCCCTAGACACAGAGTTCCATCTATACCTCTGCTCCAGATGTTGATCCAATCCCCTTGATGACATCCCTCCCCTCTCCAGGTAGCGCCTAGTCCCAGAGGATACAGAAAGCATCACAATCCCCAATAACGACTCTCTATTCAAAATATATTTGTGTCAATTCATTCAGCCTTGTAAATCCATGCAAATTCATTCCGCCGTATTGAATTTGTTCGGTGTAAAATTGCAATATCCAAAGGCATTTAATGCACATCAATATCCTCCTAAAGAATCCTTTTAAAGAGACCATAGATATGTGTGTGTCACATTGAACACCGAAGATGAATAGAAAATTCTTCAGAAGTCATTTCACTCCGGAAAGGATTTGGCTAATTTGCAAAGTTCTTTTATGCTTCTCAAATATATAAAAGAACCGTATATATTCTTTATCCTCTAGTACCAGCCTATGTGCAGTCTCTCCCTTTGCCACCTAGAAGCTGGCAACAATAGCTTTATTTTGCCCCTCCCCCGCAAAAAAAACCCCATTCCTATTGCATTGTCCAGAAGAAAGTGAGGAACTAAAAGCAGTACCAACATAGAATCATAGAGTTGGAAGGGACCTCCAGGGTCACCTAATCCAACCCCCTGCACAATGCAAGAAATTCACAAACACCTCCCCCTAAATTCACAGGATCTTTACTGCTGTCAGATGGCCATCCAGCCTCTGTTTAAAAACCTCCAAGGAAGGAGAGCCCACCACCTCCCGAGGAAGCCTGTTCCACTGAGGAACCGCTCTAACGGTCAGGAAATTCTTCCTAATCTTGAGCCGGAAACTCTTTTGATTTAATTTCAACCTGTTGGTTCTGGTCCTACTTTCTGGGGTCACAGAAAACAATTCTGCACCATCCTCTATAGCAGAGGTGACCAACGGTAGCTCTCCAGATGTTTTTTGCCTACAACTTCCATCAGCTCTATAGAACAGCCCTTCAGTACTTGACGATGATGATCGTATCTCCTCTCAGTCGCCTCCTCTCCAGGCTAAACATCCGCAGCTCCCTCAACCCTTTCTTCATAGGACTTGGTCTCTGGAAGGGCTTGTCTCAGGCCAAGGTGAGAGGCAGCTGTCTGGGAGGTGACAGTGGGCACCTTTTACTCCTTCCAACGATGGTGGTGGCTCAGAGCGAGCTAGGGTTGCCAATTCCAGGTTGGGAATAGGGTCATCAGTTGGAAAACACCTGGAAACTTTGGGGCTGGAGTCAGGAGGGAGCCAGTTTGGTGTAGTGGTTAAGTGTGTGGACTCTTATCTGGGAGAACCGGGTTTAATTCCCCACTCCTCCACGTGCACCTGCTGGAATGGCTTTGGGTCAGCCATAGCTCTGGCAGAGGTTGTCCTTGAAAGGGCAGCTGCTGTGAGAGCCCTCTCAGCTCCACCCACCTCACAGGGTGTTTGTTGTGGGGGTGGGAGGTAAGGGAGATCGTAGGCTGCTCTGAGATTCAGAGTGAAGGCAGGGATATAAATGCAATTTCTTTTTCTTCTCTTCTTCGTCTTCTCGTCTTCTTCTTCTCCTCCTCCTTCTCCTCCTACTTCTGGAACTGATCTCTGTAGTCTGGAGAATGCTTGGAATTCTGGGATATCCCCGCCTCACAGGGTGTCTGTTGTGGGGTAGGAAGGTAAAGGAGATTGTAGGCTGCTCTGAGATTCAGAGTGAAGCCAGGATATAAATGCAATTTCTTCTTCTTCTTCTTCTTCTTCTTCTTCTGGAACTGATCTCTGTAGTCTGGAGAATACTTTGAATTTGGAGAGACCTCCAGGCCCTACCTGGGGGTTGGCAACCACACCTCCTACTGTCATCGGGGCTCCGAATCCCCCCCCCCCTTCGCGTCTGTAGCAGAGTGATTAATCCTGCCCCGTCTCCCGGGGCGAGAGGTCTGGGCTGCTGGCTTGTCCTCAATGCATCAGCCGGCATTACCCCTCGTCTTCGCAGCCTTCTGTTGCCGTTAATCGCCTTCCCTGGGCGACATCTTGTGTTCAGGTCTCACAGGCAGCCGAGGCTAATTGACTTTGTCATTAAGCCCCGGGATCCACACGGTTAGCGGCTTAGCCACAGCCCGCGGCTGTAAGCTGGATTGTACCTCACCGGGCCTACCTCGAAATAGAATGCGATAGGCCTGCAGCCACCAGCGGGGGCAGGGTTGCCATGTCTGGGTGGGGAGATTCCTGGAGATTGGGGGGACTCACGCTAACAGGTCTCCAGGCGGTGGATGGAGATCTCCCTGAATTCCAGCTCATCTCCAGGCTACAGAGATCCATTCTCCTGGAGAACATGGCTGCTTGGGAAGGCGGGCTCTATGGTGTTATTTACCACAGAGGCCCCTCCCTAGGCTCCACTCCCCCCCCCCACATCTCCTAGGATGTCCCCATCTGAAAATGGCCAGGGCCAGTGCGTGGGAGTAAGCAAAGTAGGCAGTCGTCTAGGGCGCCGCGTAGTGTAGGGCCACCATTGGGCACCCCCTCCCAACGCATGACTCTGGCTCCTGACCACTGTCACTGTCCTCTCCCATCATCCAGCTGCCCTCAACAAAGCCAAGCCACACCCCTCTCCCCGATGTGTGACTTGGCCTCCCACCTCATCCAATCCCAGCACCCTCCTTCCTGGTGCGACCGGCAAGCACTTATTCTCACTTTATAAAATAACTTATCACATTAAAAAAAATAATTAAAAATCAGTAAATTAAAAACGTGAAAAGTTTCAAGTTTGGGGCTCGTCATTTTCCCTATATTTTTTACTAATGGGGAGGGCACTAGTGGGTGATTCGGCTAGGGTGCCAGAAAGCCTAGCATCGGCCCTGAACATGCAACCATATTCGTTGTAGAAGCTGGGAAGGGAAGGGCTCTCAGAAGGATATAATGCCACAAAGTCCACCCTCCAAAGCAGCTATTTTCCCCAGGAGAACTGGTCTCTGTCGTCTGGAGATTCCCAGCCGAAATTCCCAGAGATTCCCAGCCAAAATTCCCAGAGATCCCCAGGCCCCGCCTGGAGGCTGGCAACCCTAAGTGGAGGCAATCCACCAAGCCTTCATTTTAGAGACAACTGAGAGACGGCACCTACATTCCCTCCAGGCCTAAGGCTCAGCTGTATTCACTACAAGGAGGAATGGAGACTGAGGGCTGGCTATTTCATTTCTGCTGTTCACTGGAGAATGTTTAACTACTATAAGGTGCCTTGAACTGTGGTTAATGGCAGGCTAGAGATGTTTTAATAAATAAATAAACGCAGGGACCATGGGCTAATTTATTTATTTCTTACGTCCCCACACCAACGTGGCTTACAAAAGAGCAAAGCATAACAGTTGAAGTCTTGGAAGAGGATCTAGGGAACGCAGGCTCAAAACACCACTCTGCCACAGGTGTTCATAAAATCATAGAGTTGGAAGGGACCTCCAGGGTCATCTAGTCCAACCCTGGCACAATGCAGGAAACGCACAAATACCTCCCTTTAAATTCACAGGATCTTCATTGCTGTCAGATGGCCGTCTAGCCTCTGTTTAAAAACCTCCAAGGAAGGAGAGCCCACCACCTCCCGAGGAAGCCTGTTTCACTGCAGAGCTGCTCTAACGGTCAGGAAGTTCTTCATAATGTTGAGCTGGAAACTCTTTTGATTTAATTTCGACTTGTTGGTTCTGGTCCGCCCTTCTGGGGCCACAGAAAACAATTCCACACCATCCTTTATAGGACAGCCCTCCAAGTACTTGAAGATGGTGATCATATCACCTCTCAGCCACCTCCTCTCCAGGCTAAACATCCCCAGCTCCTTCAACCTTCCTCCACAGGACTTGGTCTCCAGACCCCTCACCACCTTCGTCACCCTCCTCTGGACCCGTTCCAGCTTGTCTATATCCTTCTTAAAATGTGGTGCCCAAAACTGAACACAGTACTCCCGATGAAGTCTTACCAGAGCAGAGTAAAGTGAAACCATCACTTCTCGTGATCTGGACACTATACTTCTGTTGATACAGCCCAAAATTGCATTTTGAATTGCATCCCTGGGCAGCAATTCAATATCATAGAATCCTAGAGTTGGAAATGACCTTCAGGATCATCTAGTCCAACCTGACACAATGCTGGAAATTCACAGATATCTTCCCCCCGCTGGCCACCGACAATGGGCAAGGGTGTAGGGTTGCCTGATCCAGGTTGGGAAACTCCTGGAGATTTGGGGATGGAGCCTGAGGAGGACAGTGTCATGGGCCCTGACAAGGAGGAGCTAGAAGGGTTAACAAACCTGGAAGAGTTGCCAGCCAGTTCCTCAGCTGAACAAACAGCAGCTGGCCCATCAATCACTCTCCAGGCACCAGTGTCAGCTGTTGACGATCAATCTCCCCCAAGCTCTCCTCCTCCCATCTCAAGAGTTCGAAGCAGGCTCCGGAAAGAACTTTCAGAGCGAAGACATGAGGCACGCCAAGGCTTCAGCTCTCTCAGCCCTGAGTTCTAGCAGAGTCGGTGCCACCCAGGAAGCAGGCTGATTGAGACTCCCATATAGCTCCCACCCAGGACCTGGTAACCTTGTGGAAGCAACAAGTCTGTTCTCTGGCTTGCAGCCACGCTCCTTCCTGATCCCTGATCCTGGCCTGCTTGATTTCCTTGGCACCCTGACCTTTTGGCTTTTGGACATTGACTTCTGATTCTGGTTTGTGATTCTGCATTGGTGACTTGGCTCCTGCTTGACTTCCTGGACTTTGACCTTGGACTGGCTTTGGACTCCTGCCTGCCTGCGCCCTGAGAATGTGACAGACAGAGACCTCAGTGGGAGACAATGACACATGGTCCACCCTCCAAAGCCTCCATTTTCTCCAGGGGAACTGATCTTTGTAATCTGGAGATGAGCTGTAATTCCGGGAGACCCCCAGGCCCCGCTGGCATCTCTACTCTCAGTGTAACTTATCTCACAGGATAGTGTTGAGGATAAAATGGAGGCCAGGTTGAATAAGGTATGTTGGCCTGAGATCCTTGGAGAGGATACGGGATTTTTAAAAAGTAAAACCTTGAGCAAAGTTTAAGGCTAAAGTAGAGTTGCTAGATCTGTGTTGGAAAATACCTGGAGACTTTGGGGATGGATCTGAGAGAAGGCGGGGTTTGGGGAAGGGCGTGTCCTCAGCAGGGCTTTTTTGTAGCAGGGACTCCTTTGCATATTAGGCCACACACCCCTGATGTAGCCAATCCTCCAAGAGCTTACAGGGCTCTTAGTACAGGGCCTACTGTAAGCTCCAGGAAGATTGGCTACATCAGAGAGTGTGTGGCTTAATATGCCTAGGGAATTCCTGCTACAAAAAATGCCCTGGGCCTTAGCATGGTACAACGCCATAGAGGCCACTCTTCCATTTTCTCCAGGGGAGCCGATATCTGCCAGCTGGAGATCAGTTGTAAAAGAGCATGAGATCTCCAGGCCCCACCTGAAGGCTGGCAACACCAGGCTAAAGGTACCTCAGAGAAGAGATTCTCGGTGGAACTGAAGTGCAGTGGAAAGAATGCTTTCTGCCTTCTGGAGGACCGGCGATCATAGCGATTGCCCATGTTAGATTAAGAACTGATCCCCCCCTAATCAAGGGCCGTATACCTTTGCTGACATAACTCATGGAATATGGCTGTCAGCAGCATGCTGTGGCATCCATTGTTGGACTTTGTTGACTCTGCTGGCTTTTAGCTCGCCACCATTGCTAATTAACTAGTTTCTAGGTTTCAGTTTTTGATTTTATGAAGAACTGTTTTTATCTGTCTCATTGATTATTGTAACCTGCCCTGAGCCTGCTTCGGGGTGGGAGGAGGGCTTTTTTGGTAGAAAAAGCCCAGCAGGAACTCATTTGCATATTAAGCCACACCTCGATGCCAAGCCGGCTGGACCTGCGTTCCTGTGTGTTCCTGCTCAAAAAAAAGCCCTGGAGGGCGGGATTAAGGTTGCCAGACCTGCACCGGGGATGGAGGCACCCCCACTTTTGTAGGCTGCTTCTCTACCATTGGCCAGGGAAAATTCCACCCCAACTGCCTCAAAAGGTGATGTGATGATGTGGCCATCCCGGAAGTGATGTCCTCATGTCACCAACATCGCATGGCAACATTCTAGTTTGGGGGCAAAACTCTACGGTGCAATCGGCTACAAACCATGGAGTTTCGCCCAAAAACTAGAGTGTCACCCCCACCAACGTCAGCAGCGTGATGATGTCACCCTAGGCAACCCTAGGCGGAATTCTGATACAAATACAATATCAAATCATACAAATCCACACCCAGGAAAATGGTGTCTGCCACTTTGGGATCTGGCAGCCATTTTTCTCCAGCCCAGTGTGGTCAGAGATCCTGGAGAGGTTTTTTTGGGCAGGGAGCAGGGGCCACTGGCGTGTGTGTACGGGGGTAGTGAATTCCCTGCATTGTGCAGCAGTTGGACTAGATGATCCTGGAGGTCCCTTCCAACTCTAGGATTCCATGATTCTACAATGCGGTGTGCACAGCTACAAAATGGCTGCTGCAGCTTACCTTCGGCCACACTATGAAGAGACTTGTGCTGTGGTGGCAGCTGCTGTCAAAGCAGAAGAAGAAGAAGATATTGGATTTATATCCCGCCCTCCTCTCCGAAGAGTCTAAGAGTGGCTCACAATCTCCTTTACCTTCCTCCCCTACAACAGACACCCTGTGAGGTGGGTGGGGCTGGAGAGGGCTCTCACAGCAGCTGCCCTTTCAAGGACAGCCTCTGCCAGAGCTATGGCTGACCCAAGGCCATGCTAGCAGGTGCAAGTGGAGGAGTGGGGAATCAAACCCGGTTCTCCCAGATAAGAGTCCGCACACTTAACCACTACACCAAACTGGCTCTCCAAAGCAGCATTTTTTACAAATCTACACAGCCAATCAAATCACCAGTAGTCAACCAGAGGCTTTGCAGGGCAAAAGCATTTCCACCCATTCTCCAAAAACCCATTGTCCCACCCATTCTCCAAAAACACTTGGTGGCTACCAGAAAAAGCATTCCCACCCATTCTCCAAATACCCATTGTCCCACCCATCCTCCAAAAACACTTGGTGGTACCAGGTACCATATTGGGGATTCCTGCCATAGAGATTTGAAGGTAAGAGACAAACAGAGGTGGTTTACTTTGCCTGCCTCTGTACTGCAACCCCAGACATCCTTGGTGGTCTTTGTAGCTGGCTGGCTGGCTTTGAAAAAGAAAGCTCATAGAATCATGGCGTTGGAAGGGACCCCTAGGGTCATCTAGCACAACCCCCTGCACAATGCAGGAAACTCACAAATACCTCCAAAAGGGCCATGAAAACTAAGCACTGATGCAACCCTTCCTTCCCTCCTTCTCGTGATCTGCCTAATTTCACAGCTTCACATTCCTAAATCCTAAGCTTCTGTTCCCTACATTCTAAGCTCTCAAAAATGTTTTTCTCCAGCTTCTGTTGAATTGGGTGAGGTGGATTCCAAGGCTGGCACCCACCAGCCATCAAAAGCCATCTTCACTCACTCGATTGAGCTGCTTCTAGTCACCAGTCTTTCTGCCGGGTGCCATGCAATGAATTCCAGGCACATCAGAGGGAGAGCCTATTATATAGTTAATTCAGCCAGCTTGAGGTAAGCCAGAACATTTATTGAACAAGAGCAGAACTGAACTGAACACAAACCGGCAACTCCTTATATACATTTGGCCTGAGTTAAACACACCCCCTTATGTGGGCAGCAATCCACCCTATTGGTCTCTCCAGGATTCTTCATTCGCATTTCCTGAGAGAAATGTCTCACTTCCCAATTGGCTGGTTCTAAAGAACAGCCAATCAGAACGTAGGCGTGAGGGTTCTGGAGGGCAATGAACTATGCTTCAAGGTCAACTAACACACATAACAAACCAGCAGTCAAAACAACCAATACACAACACAGCCTTTCCTTCTAGTTGGGGCTGGAGAGGGCTCTCACAGCAGCACATTTTGAATATGTTGCATTGCTCTGGAACAGGGGTGACCAAACTGTGGCTCAGGAGCTACATATGGCTCTTTCACACGTATTGTGTGACTCTCAAAGCCCCCACTGCCCATTGGCTGGCAGCTTGGAGACTACATTTAAAGTTGTTTTCTTTCCACCTCTCCTTCCCCATCTATTTCCTCCCTCCCTCCCTCCCTGTCTTGTGGCTCTCAAACATCTGATGTTTACTCTATGTGTTTCTTACAAGTTTGGCCACCCGTGCTCTGGAATTTCCTCTGCAACGCTGGTCTAATTGTACCGTCATCTCCCTTGCTTTGAAAGGAGCATCGAAGACAGCCTCCCTGCCTTTCCAGCTTGCCTTTGTGTGCTGGAGGGTGGGATCTCGGCCCTTCTGGCACGACGGAGACGTTTCTCATCATATCTCCGTGTTGGACCCAGACATATGTAGTGTGCTTAATCTTTTCCCTGTGAATAATCTCTGTGGCTACAATCACTCTTGGCGTCTAGGGGAATGTTATGGTTGGAGATCGCTAATCCATGCCCCCCCCCCTTGCTGCAGCAGGAAGACAATCTAATGACCCAGAGAGGATATTTTTCCTCCTTCGACCACTACTTTGTCCCATTTCCCTGCCACCCCGGTCCACACATTGGTAAGAGACAGCAAGGAAATCCCTCCTGGGAGCCAGTTTGGTGTAGTGGTTAAGTGTGCGGACTGTTATCTGGGAGAACCAGGTTTGATTCCCCGCTCCTCCACTTGTGCCTGCTGGCATGGCCTTGGGTCAGCCATAGCTTTCATAGGAGTCGTCCTCGAAGAGGGCAGCTTCTGTGAGAGCTCTCTCAGCCCCACCCACCTCACAGGGTGTCTGTTGTGGGGAAGGAGATAAAGGAGATTGTAAGCCGCTCTGAGATTCGGAGTGGAGGGCGGGATATAAATCCAATATCTTCTTCTTCTTCTTCCTTTGGCTGGTACTAGAATCACCACATTGTGATCCAATCGAGGCGTTTCTGCCCACCAGTCCTCCTCAGAGGCTAATCCTGAGCCAGGTCAGCCTGTCCATGAGGGCTCATGACCTTCAGATCTGTGGATCCCAGGGGCCCCTAGAGCTGTCTACAAAGGCTGGGGGTGCCAGCTACCAGGTGGGGCCTGGGTAGGGTTGCCAATCCCCAGGTGGGGGCAGGGGATCCCCCGGTTTGGAGGCCCTCCCCCCGCTTCAGGGTCATCAGAAAGTGGGGGGAGGGGAGGGAAATCTCCTAGGAACTCTGTTATTCCCTATGGAGATTCATTCCCATAGAAAATCATGGAGAATTGATCCACGGGTATCTGGGGCTCTGTGGGGGCTGTTTTTGGGGGTAGAGGCACCAAATTTTTTGTATAGCATCTAGTGCCTCTCCCCAAAATACCCACCAAGTTTCAAAAAGATTGGACCAGGGGGTCCAATTCTATGAGCCCCAAAAGAAGGTGCCCCTATCCTTCATTATTTCCTATGGAAGGAAGGCATTGAAAAGGTGTGCCGTCCCTTTAAATGTGATGGCCAGCACTCCCTTGGAGTTCAATTATGCTTGTCACAGCCTTGATCTTTGCTCCACCCCTAATGTCTCCTGGCTCCACCCCCAAAGTCCCCAGGTATTTCTTGAATTGGACTTGGCAACCCTAGGCCTGGGGATCTCCCGTAATTACAGCTTCTCCCTGGACGACAGAGACCAATTCCCCTGGAGAAAATGGCTGCTTTGGAGGGTGGACCCTGTGGTATTATACCCTGCTGAGGTCCCTCCCCAAACCCCGCCCTCCCAAGGCTCCACCCCCAAATTTTCCAGGTAGTTTCCAACCCAGTTTTTTTTTTGCAGGAACGCACCGGAACACTGGCTTGGGGTGGGTGGGGGGGTCAAGAGGTGTAGCCTAACATGCAAATGAGTTCCTACTGGACTTTTTCTACAAAAAAGCCCTAGGCAAAACAATGGTAACATAAAGGGATGTGGCCTAATATGTAATGAGTTCCTGCTGAGCTTTTTCTACAAAAAAACACCAAAACCTGCTGGCAACCCTTCTAACTGCAGGCCCTTTGGAGGCGATCATCGCTCCCCAAACATGCCCTGAGAAACTTCTGTTTCCCCAGACCCCGGCCATTCCTTAGTCAACAGGGGCAGGTTGCCAGCTTCGGATTGGGACATTCCTAAAGATTTGGGGGTGAAACCACTGGGGTTTGGAGAAGGCAGGGCCCCCAGTGGGGTACAATGCCATACAGCCGACCCTCTAGGGTTGCCAATCTCCAGGTGGGGGCAGGGGATCCCCAGTTTGGAGGTCTTCCCCTCACTTCAGGGTCATCAGAAAGCGGGGGTGGAGAAGGAAATGTCTGCTGGGCACTCCATTATATGCAATGGAGACCTATTCCTCACAGGGCATAATGGATAATTGATCTGTGGGTATCTCTGGCTCGAGGGGGGCTGTTTTTTGAGGTAGAAGCACCAAATTTTCCTCATAGCATCCGGTGCCTCTCCTGAAAGCACCACCACCCCCAAGTTTGAAAAAGATTGGATGAGGGAGTCCAATTCTATGAGCCGCAAAACAAGGTGCCCCTATCCTTCATTATTTCCAATGAAGGGAAGGCATTTAAAAGGGGTGCGGTCCCTTTAAATTTGTTGGCCAGAACTCCCTTTGGAGTTCAATTCTGCTAGTCATACCCTTGCTCCTGGCTCCACCCCCAATGTCCCCAGCTTTTTCTTGATTGGACCTGGCAACCCTGCCATACAGTCAACCCTCCAAAGCAGCCATTTTCTCCCGGAGAAGCGATCTTCGCATTCTGGAGCTCAGTTGAAATTCCAGGGGATCTTCAGGCTCCACCCCAGGGGGCAGCCATGGGGGCCTCCACAGCAGCTTAGCAAGCCCCCCCTGCCCAACCAGGTGTTACTTAACCCAGTGCAGGAATGCTAAGTGGCCGATCCGTGTGGCTGTTGTCTCCCTAATCCCGTCAGGCTCATCAATTCCTGCTTTGGGGGAAGCCGCTTGCAGAGCTGATCCCAGGGAAGGCTATTTAACACAGCTGCTGCTTGGCACTCGCCCTGGGCGCCTCCAATCTGCTTTGTGGACACCACCAGCCTCTCCTCCCTTCTTCCACCCAAATCCCCTTCTCTGCAGCCTCTGGGGCATACTACAAGGAGGGGGCCTCAGGGAATCCAAAGCCTGCTTCAAGGAGATACTGGGCCAGACACATACACAACCAAAGCCAGCCGTGCCAGCAGGCAAACTAGGGGATTGCCTAGAGCGCCAGCCTTCTGGGGTGATGAATTGGGCACCCCTCATATGACTCGGTGACATTATCAGTAGGGGGGGGTGTCAAAAATTAGCCTTGCCTAGGGTGCCAGACGGTCTAGGGCCGGCCCTGCACACAACCCAAGAGCCAGATTATAGTGTTTTGGGAAGAAGAATTGCAGATTTATACCCCACCGTTCTCTCTGAATCAGAGACTCAGAGCGGCTTACAATCTCCTTTACCTTCCTCCCCCACAAGAGATACCCTGTGAGGTGGGTGGGGCTGAGAGGGCTCTCCCAGCAGCCGCCCTTCCAAGGACAGAGTCTCAGAGCGGCCTACAATCTCCTTTCCCTTCCTCCCCGACAACAGACACCCTGTGAGGTGGGTGGTGCTGAGAGGGCTCTCACAGCAGCTGCCCTTCCAAGGACAACCTCTGCCAGAGCTATGGCTGACCCAAGGCCATTCCAGCACACCAAACTGGCTCTGGAAGGGGACGAGAGAGGCAGGGCTTGCTGGAAAAGACAAAGATGCTAAAGAATGTGATAAGTATGTGGAACAGAGGTCCATCAGTGGCTATTAGTCACACGCAGGGCTTTTTTTGAGCAGGAACACCGTTCCGGCTGGCTTGGTGTCAGGGGGTGAGGCCTAATGTGTGAATGAATTCCTGCTAGGCTTTTTCTACAAAAAGCCCTATGTGAAACAATGGTGTCACCAGGGGTGTGTGCCCTAATATGCAAATGAGTTCCCGCTGGGCTCTTTCTACCAAATAAGCTCTGGTCACATGGTATTAAATATCATTGTATAATTAATATCATTAAATATCATTGTATAAGTTAACGTATTGATTTATGTTGTTAGCCGCCCTGAGCCTGCTTCGGCGGGGAGGGCGGGATATAAATAAAATGATGATATAAATAAAATGATGATGATTGTTGGAACTCTCTATCCGGGGCAAGTGATGGTCTGTATTCTTGATGCTTGGTGGGTAACAACAGTGGGAAGGCTTCTAGGGAGATTTAATTCTTGAAAGCTTACACCCTGGAAATCATGTTGGTCATCAAGTTGCTACCAGACTCAAGCCTTGTTCTTTGCGCTGGGGAAAAGCAACCCCTGTTAGCAAGATGCCTCTCTTAAAGCCGGCCAGTTTTGCACATCCTAAGCTTTTCATTGCCGGGAGATGCATTGTCCTGTGGGTATTTATATCTTTTGGGCTGTCAAATACAAGCTTTATAATTATACAGGAGACTTGGGGAAAGAGGGAAAACAGGGGCCGTTGGCATGCCGGAACACGCACAGGCGGTGTGTGGCTTCTTTGTTAGCATGTTGGATGAAGACTGGGTGGATGCAAGATCAGAGCTCCTCCTCAGCAACAAAAACTTTTGGCCAGGTCCTCTCTCTCAGCTGAACCCACCTTGCAGGGGTGTTAAGAAAAGCAGGGGTGTAATTCTAGCAAGAGCTCCTTTGCATATTAGGCCACACACCCCTGATGTAGCCAATCCTCCAAGAGCTTACAAAAAAGAGCCTTGTAAGCTTTTAGAGGATCGGTTACATCAGGGGGTGGGGCCTAATATGCAAAGGAGCTCCTGCTAGAATTCTACTCCTGCAGAAGAGCAAATGAAAAACATTGTGATTTACCCTAAGATCCTTGGAGATCCTTTATCCTGGGATAAAGGTGTGCATTGTGCAGGGATTTGGTCTAGATGACCCTAGCAGTCTCTTCCAACCATACCTCCTTTTTTTCCCCACAGAAACACATAGTAACGCAATTCCGGCTGGCTTGGCATCGAGAGGTGCGGCCTAATATGCAAATAAGCTCCTACTGGGCCTTTTCTACAAAAAAGCCCTGTGAGAAACAATGGTGACAGCAGGGGATATGGCCTAATATGCAAATGAGCTCCTGCTGGGCTTTTTCTACCAAAAAAGCCCCACTTCCAACTCTATAATTCTATGGTGGCAGAGTGGTAAAGCTGCAGTACTGCAGTCTGAACTCTCTGCTCACAACCTGAGTTCAATTCCGGCGGAAGCTGATTTCAGGTAGCCGGCTCAGGTTGACTCAGCCTTCCATCCTTCCAAGGTCAGTAAAATGAGTCCCCAGCTTGCTGGGGGGAAAGTGTAGATGATTGGGGAAGGCAATGGCAAACCACCCCGTAAAAAGTCTGCCGTGAAAACGTGAAAGTAACGTCACCCCAGAGTCGGAAATGACTGCTGCTTGCACAGGGGACTACCGCTACCCTTTTTAGACAGAACCCTACCTTTTGCAAGGCCTTTTCAAGATGGTAAGCAGGGCTTTATTTTGTAGCAGGAGCTCCTTTGCATATTAGGCCACGCACCCCTGATGTAGCCAGTCCTCCAAGAGCTTACAAGGCTCTTTTTTGTAAGCTCGTGGAGGATTGGCTACATCAGGGGTGTGTGGCCTAACATGCAAAGGAGCTCCTGCTAGAATTCCACCCCTGCCTATAAGCTCTTGGAGGATTGGCTGCATCAGGGAGGTGTGGCCTAATATGCAAAGAAGTTCCTGCTACAACAAAAGCCCTGATGGTAAATAGAAATTGGACTTCTCAGGCTGTCCCAAACTTGTCAGATCTTGGAAGCTAAGCAGGGTTAGTACTTGACGGGAGACCACCGAGGAGGCCTACAGTCGCTTTGCAGAGACAGGCAACGGCAAACCAGCGGTGTTCTTCGCCTCATGCCTTGAATACCCCATGGGGGTCACCATAAGTCAGCCGTGTTTTGACAGTGCTTTTCACCAGCCGGTGAGGAGATGGCTGTGTAACTAGGTTAAAAGAGGATCCCGCTGGTATGCTTTCAAGCCCCACAGAGCGAAACATAAATGGAAGATGCCAAGAAGACGTTCCGAACTACTTAAGTGCCTCCCAAATGCACAGGGAACGCAGACGGCACAAACAAGAGCGAAGCGAAACAGTCGCCCTGCCAGCAAAAGCAAATATTAATGCTGCAAGTCCATTTACGTGCATGGCCTACCACAGCTAAACAGCACGGCTGGCCAGCCTGGAAGGTCCTATGATTACATAACCTGGGAGAAGAAGAAGAAGACTGCAGATTTATATCCCGCCCTTCTCTCTGAATCAGAGACTCAGAGCGGCTTCCAATCTCCTTTATCTTCTCCCCCCACAACAGACATCCTGTGAGGTGTGTGGGGCTGAGAGAGCTCTGACAGCAGCTGCCCTTTCAAGGATAACTCCTACAAGAGCTATGGCTGACCCAAGGCCATTCCAGCAGCTGCAAGTGGAGGAGTGGGGAATCAACCCTGGTTCTCCCAGATAAGAGTCCGCACAATTAACCACTACACCAAACTGGCTCTCTTACATCATCTCCTCCCCCCCTCCCTGCACCTCTCGGAGATTCCGTGAGGCACAGGTGGTGGGGAGCAATCCCTTCTCTGGGGTTGTTGCAGCTGATTCCTCCATATCCTATGGGTCCTTAGCAGGGCTTTTTTTTTTGTAGCAGGAACTCCTCTGCCTATTAGGCCACACACCCCCGATGTAGCCAGTCCTCCTGGAGCTTACAGTATGCCCTGTACTAACAGCCCTGTAAGCTCTAGGAGGATTGGCTACATCAGGGGTGTGTGGCCTAATATGCAAAGGAGTTCCTGCTACAAAAAAAGCTCAGCTCTCTGGATGACACGGAAATCTTTCCAAGTCACGAAGGGTCCCACAATTCTCGCAGCAGCCTTCCGCTCATTCTTGGGGTACATTTACAGGAGGGGGCCCCAACTTTTTTGAGCCTGGAGGCACATTTGAAATTCTGACACGGCGTGGTGAGTGCGGCAAGAAAATGGCTGCCGCCAGAGGCAGAACCAGCCACAAAATGCTTGCCGCAGCTTCCATAAGACAGTGTCGATCCTATGGCAGCCATTTTGTTGCTGCGCCCACCATGTGATGCCAGTATTCCAAGTGCGCCCGCAAGCTCAACAAGGTTGGTGACCTCTGGTTTATTGGATGTTTTATGCAGTCTTGACTGAATTGTTAGATAGATAGACAGGACCAGCTCTGACTCTTTGGCACCCTAAGCAAGGCTAACTACTTGTGCCCCCCCACACACACACACCTTCTCTGGGGTTGCTGTGGCCAGATCTCTCCATTCTATCTTACGGGCCCTTAGGATAGAATGGAGGGATCAAGCCACCACTCTGGCACGATACTACAGAAGGGGTTTTAAACTTTAAACCCCTTCCCTGGGGTCATGCCGCAGTGGTGGCCTGATCCCTCCATTCTGTCCTAAGGGCCCATAGGATATGGAGGAATTGGGCTGCAGCAACCCCAAAGAACGGGCTGCCCCCCACCACTCGTGCCTCGCGGAGTCTCTGAGAGATGCAGGGAGGGGGGAGATCCTTTCCCTTCTTTTGCACCCCAGGGGTGCAAGAAAGCCCCACGGCCTGCACCTCCTGGGGTCTCTAAGAGACCTGCATGGGGGGGTGGGACTTGGAGAGGCAACCAGATTTGGCAGGGCATGACATCTCCGAGTCACATGGGGGCACCCAATTCAGCACCCCCAGAAGGCCACTGCCCTAGGCAATTGCCTAGTTTTCCTAGTGGCAGGCCCAGTCCGATAGACAGACAGACAGACGGACAAGTAGACACATGGGTGGACAGACGGGTAGACAGACAGATAATAATAATAATAATAATAATAATAATAATAATAACAACAACAACAACAACAACAACAACAACAACAACAACAACAACAACTTTATTTTTATATCCCGCCCTCCCCCGCCGAGGCGGGCTCAGGGCGGCTAACAGACATGGAGATCCCATGATTCATATAAAACAATGTAAACAATTTTAAATATATCAATTGCATAATAAATTATTTAGAATAGATAAAATGTATAAAATGGGTGCTAAAATACTGTAATCATAATATCCACAAGATGGCTAGATGTCCACACGTCAGATTAATCGGGTTCTATCTCGAAAGCAAGCTGGAAAAGAAATGTTTTGCAAGCCCTGCGGAATTGGTTCAGGTCCCGCAGGGCTTGCACCAACTCTGGAAGGTGGTTCCACCAGCGAGGGGCCATCACTGAGAAGGCCTGCTCCCTAGTAGCCTTCAACCTAGCATCTCTTGGCCCAGGGATTGTTAGTAAGTTCTGAGAGCTAGATCTCAGTGCTCTCTGGGGCACATATGGGGAGAGGCGGTCCCTTAGGTAGGCAGGTCCTCGGCCATATAGGGCTTTAAAGGTAATAACCAGCACTTTATAGCGAACACGGTACACAACCGGCAGCCAATGCAGATCCCGCAGCCCAGGCCGCGCAGGTTCCCACCGTGGTAGTCCCTCCAGCAGCCTGGCGGCCGCGTTCTGGACTACCTGTGTTCGGTATAAGGGCAGCCCCATGTAGAGGGCATTGCAGTAGTCTAGTCTCGAAGTGACCGTTGCGTGGATCACAGTTGCTAGGTCGCTGCGCTCCAAGAAGGGAGCCAGCTGCCTCGTCCTCTTGAGATGGAAGAAGGCGGATCTAGCAGTGGCGGCTATCTGGGCCTCCATTGATAGAGAGGATTCCAGTAGCACTCCCAGGCTCTTGACTTTGCGCACTGGTACCAGTGGTGCACCGTCAAAAGCCGGTAGGGTAATCTCCCCTCCCGGTCCGCCGCGGCCCACGCAAAGGACCTCAGTCTTCGCCGGATTCAACTTCAGCCCGCTCAGCCTGAGCCAGTCAGCCACGGCTTGTAAAGCCCGGTCCAAATTTATAGGGACATCACCAGCCCGGCCGTCCATCAATAGATAGAGCTGGGTGTCATCTGCGTATTGATGACAACCCAGCCCATACCTCCGTGCAATCTGGGCAAGGGGGCGCATAAAGATGTTAAACAACATCGGGGAGAGAACTGCTCCCTGGGGCACACCACAATGAAGTGGGTGCCTCTGAGACAGCTCCCCCCCAATTGCCACCCTTTGTCCCCGACCGTCAAGAAAGGAGGAGAGCCACTGTAAGGCTAGCCCCCGAATTCCTGCGTCGGCGAGGCGGCGGGTCAGCAGCCGATGGTCGACCATATCGAACGCAGCCGATAGGTCTAGCAACAGCAGTACCGCCGAGCCGCCTCGATCCAGTTGTCGTAGGAGGTCATCCATGAGGGCGACCAGGACTGTTTCCGTCCCATGGCCCGGGCGGAAGCTGGACTGGCATGGGTCTAAGATGGAAGCGTCCTCCAGAAATTCCTGTAACTGCACCGCCACAGCCCTCTCGATAATTTTGCCCAAAAAGGGCAAATTTGAGACCGGCCGGTAGTGTGCCAATTCGGCCGGGTCTGATGACGGTTTTTTCAAGAGAGGGCGGACCAATGCCTCTTTCAGGGGTGTTGGAAAAACACCCTCTGAAAGGGATCGATTTATAATATCCTGTATAGGATATCTTAATTCCTCCTGGCAGGCCTTAATTAGCCAGGAGGGGCATGGGTCCAGGTCACAAGTCGTGGATCGTGCAGTGCCAAGAATTCTGTCGACCTCCTCCAAGCTGAGCGGGTCGAAGCAATCCAGAGTTAAATCAGAAGACATGCATTGGGCTTCGAGTTCACTTACTGCCTCCAAATTGGCAGGGCAGTCATGGCGGAGCGATTGGACCTTATCCGCAAAAAAATTCGCAAAAGCCTCACAGCCAATCTCCAATTCCTTAGCTTTTAAGTTGCCTTGAGGCAGTGTAGTCAGGTTCCGAATTATTCTAAATAATTGGGCTGGGCGCGAATTTGCAGATGCAATCTTAGCCGCAAAGTATGTTTTCTTTGCGGCCTTGATTGCCATCTCATAGGACTTCATAAACTTCCTATAAGATGTTCTAGTCGCCTCGTCACGAGTACGCCGCCATTGCCTCTCTAGCCGTCTAAGGCCTTGTTTCAGCTGGCGTAATTCCGGGGTATACCACGGAGCCAGCTTAGTCCGAGGCCGCAGAGGGCGCCGAGGTGCGATCTCCTCGATGGCCCTAGAGAGCCAGCTATTCCAGGTCTCAATCAGGCCATCGAGGGAGTAGATAGATAGATAGATAGATAGATAGATAGATAGATAGATAGATAGATAGATAGATAGATAGATAGATGATATTTTCCTTGAGTCTCAGTGAAAAAGGTGGGCTATAAATGAAGTAAATGAAATAATCAATATATTGATTGTTTGCATGCCTACCCACCTCCTGTCTTTCACTGTAATTCTGGGCCAATTTCTTCTTCACCTGGACTACCAGATTATTGTTTCTGCTCGCTGACACCCCTCGTTGTCATTAGGACAACCTTGCAAGAGCTCAGCTGCTAGAACAGAGCAAAGCTCAACCTTTCTGGGGCTTGGAGATCCGTAAAACTCAAGCATTTTATTGAAACGGGCTTTCAGATGTTATAAAAAGGTTATGATAAAATAGATACCTTTGAGCTTCTGCCATATATATCTGGAGATGAATACTCAAGTAAGAAACCTGGCAAGAAACCATCTTGTTGCTGCCAAATGTAAAGATAATCATTACCTTTTCTTAAAAGAAAGTAGCAGGGATGGTTTGAAACCACTGTCCCTAATACATCAAGACCAGGCTGGATTCCTTCCTAGAAGATACTTGAAAGATAATTTCAGAACAGTGTGTAATATCTTGGAATATTAAGAGACTCACCCAGAGAAACAACTGGCACTAATCTGCTTGGATGCTGAGAAGGCCTTCAATAATGTTCGTTGGCAATTTATGTTACAGCAACTGAAAGGTATGGAATGTGGTGAAAATTTTTTGAGCGCAGTAGAAGCAATATACTCTTTTCAAAGAGCAAGGTTGACAGTGAATGGTGAATTAACAGAAGCAATTAATATTCAAAAGGGTACAAGACAAAGCTGTCCACTGTCACCACTACGTTTTATTTTATCTTTAGAGATATTGAATAACCAGATAAGAGAAGATGCAAGTATTAAGGGAGCGATGATAAAAGGTGAACAATACAAACGGAGAGCTTTCGCAGATGATCTAGTTTTTATATTAGAGCAACCAATAGACTCAATAGATTGTCTTATAAACAAGATCACTCAATTTGGTTATTGGGCAGGACTGAAGATCAATTACCACAAAACAAAATTTTTGACAAAGAATATGACGATGGAACAAATCCAATCTCTCCAACAAAAATCAGGGGTTTTGTATGAGAAAAAGAATCAAATATCTAGGTGTACTTATCTCAAATAAGTGCAGCAGTTTAAAAATGGACAATTATGACAAACTGCTTAAAGAAATTAAAAAAGATTTGGAAAAATGGCATGATTTGAATTTATCCTTAATGGGAAGAATAGCCTCAATAAAGATGAATATCCTCCCAAGGTTATTATTTTTATTTCAAACTATTCCAGTATTTTTAAATAGTGGGTTTTTTCAAGAATTGAATAGGATGGTTTCTGAGTATATTTGGCAAGACAAAAAACCTAGAATCAAACTAAAGATATTACAAGACTCTAAAATGAGAGCAGGTATGCGCCTCCCAGACTGGCAATTGTATTATAAAGCTTCTGTGCTTTTGTGGGTAAGAGACTGGATACTATTGAATGACAGGAGGCAATCGCTGTTAGAGGGACATGATCTCACTCTGGGCTGGCATGCGTATTTATGGTATCAAAGACATGAAGGACATTCCTATTTTAAGAACCATTGGTTTCGGAAATCATACATGGTCATGGTTAAAAACGAGAATTTACCAAAAAATTCCAAGATGGGTATCTCCAGTGGAAGCATTTACTCATCCAAATCTTTTAAAACCTAATCAGAGTTATAGATATGATGACCTGTTGGGAAAAGACAATCATCTGAAAACCAGAGAGGAGTTGGAAAACATGGACATTAAAATGAATTGGTGGTTGAGAATGCAAGTCGTATCTAGGTATGTCAAAGACAAGACGATAGGCTTTAACACAGAACAATACCCATTTGATAAAATTTTCCTAGGCCCTCAAGGAAAGCTAATCTCTAAATTATATGCATATCTACTACAGATGAAGATGCAAGATGAAGTTGTAAAAAGATTGTACGGTCCAATGGGCGAAAAATTTGGGTCATAACATTACATTAGAAGAATGGGAGAGATTGTGGAAGTTCAATATTAAATTAACTAGGTCAATAATTTTTAAAGAAAATGTATAAGATGTTTTATAGATGGTACTTGACTCCACAGAAACTGTGTAAGATCTATACTAATACGTCTAACAAATGTTGGAAATGTGCTAAACAGGTTGGTTCTTTTTATCATATGTGGTAGACATGTGAGATGGTGAAAGACTACTGGAAAATGGCTCACGAATTACTAAAGAAGATTATGAAGACACAGATTAAATTCAAACCAGAGCTATTTTTATTGAATATATTTTCTGAGGACTGTTCCAAAGAAATGAGACATATGTTGGCGCATTTCAATACAGCAGCCAGGATGCTCTTGACGCAGAGATTAAAATCTCAGGAAATCCCCACGAGAATGGACTTGGTGGGAAAAATTCTGGAAACAGCAGAGCTGGACTTTTTATCCCAGCTGTTGGCTGGGAAATCTATGGAAGAAGCAAGAAAATATTGGTTGAAAATTTATGCCTGGCTAGATACTCAAGACTGTTAAGATTCTCTCGCGTTACTTATAGCTCCTTTTCCCTGTATTCTGTATTACAAGATTGCTTTTATTAGAAATGTCAAATTTAATAGATAGGATAACAAAAAGATTTATAATACAAAATATCAAAATGTTGATGATGTATAGTTTAGAGACAATAATATGTGACGATTTATGTATTTTAAGAAAGTATTGCAGATGTAGACGTGTATTCTTTGAAAGTACTTATTATGCAGATTAAAACTGATTTGTAATCTTTGTTTCTTATCCCTTCCTATGCCCTATCCCCAATTCTTTGAAACTAATAAAACTTTTAAAATCTGAAACCACTGTCCCTCGGTTCGATATGAACGTTCCTTTCTCCATTTCAAGAACATAGTCTGAGAAAGTGCTTGAACTGAAAGAAAGCCAGCCAGGGCCAGCCCTGATTGGCTAAAACCAGTGACCTCACGGACAATTCCCTGCGCATTTCTGAAGATTTGTCTAGGGAAAAGGTAAAGCGGAAGATGGATGAACGAGCAGATAAACATACATGCACCACT
This sequence comes from Heteronotia binoei, assembly GCF_032191835.1. Classification (NCBI taxonomy): domain Eukaryota; kingdom Metazoa; phylum Chordata; class Lepidosauria; order Squamata; family Gekkonidae; genus Heteronotia; species Heteronotia binoei. The sequence goes on from NC_083223.1 coordinate 263,437,315, forward strand.
TTCTGTCAAAAGCGGATTGTTGTCTTGATGCAGAACAGCCAATCCTGCATTTGACTTACGGGAACGCTCATCAACAAAGCAAGCTGCGAAGGCTCATGGACTCACGCTGCGGATGAAGACCCCGCTGTGAATGGCTTTTAAAAATCTTCCACGCTTGTCTTCATTCTAATGGCCACGTCTGTCTCCAACTTTCATGCCTAAGTGAGCATCGACAGGAATGGAAGACGACGACACCCCCTTCTTCCTTTCCTAATCATACTGGCTGTGTTGGGAACAGAAGTCTCGCATCTGTACTTAACGGCCAAAGTAGATTTGACGCAGGAGATCCGCGGTTTGAATTTGCTGTGGTTTTGTTCAAAGGTCCAGAAGGGGAGGGAGGGGATGTGCTGTCAAGTGTGGCCACCAATCTAGAAAGAAGAACATAGATTTATTCTCCACCCTTCTCTTTGAATCAAAGTCTCAGAGTGGCTTACAATCTCCTTTATTTCTTCCCCCACAACAAACACCTTGTGAGGTGGGTGGGACTGATGCAGCTGAGAGAGCTCTCACAAAAGCTGCCCTTTCAAGGACAACTCCTGCGATAGCTATGGCTAACCCAAGGCCATTCCAGCAGGTGCAAGTGGAGAAGTGGGGAATCAAACCTGGTTCTCCCAGATAAGATTCCACACACTTAACCACTACACCAAACTGGCTTGGGGCTTATAAGGCAAGAGGGGGTGGTTTGTCACTGCCGGTCTCCATGGTGCAGTAGTCTGTCAAGTGATGCACAATCCCCATCCGTGATCACCTCTAGGATGTAACCAAATAAGATTGATCCATTAATGAGAAGACGTTACAGTTCCAAGACGGAGTCTTGGTGAAACTGAGTACATAGGCTCAGTACCTAGAGATATACCCTTGAATCCCAGCTAGGGTTGTCAATCCCCAGGTGGGGGCAGGGAATCCCCTGGTTTGGAGGCCTTCCCCCCACTTCGGGGTCATTAGGAAGCGGAGGGGGGAGGGAAATGTCTTTTGGGCACTCCATTTTTCCCTATGGAGACCGATTCCCAAAGGGTATAATGGCAAATTGATCTGTGGGTACCTGCGGCTTCGTGTGTGTGTGTGTGTGTTTTGAGGTAGAGGCACCAAATTTTCTGCATAGCTTCCAGTGCCTCTCATCAAAACATCCTCCAAGTTTCAAAAAAAATATTGGATCAGGGGTTCCAATTCTATGAACCCTCAAAGAAGGTGCCCCTATCCTTCATTATTTCCAATGGACGGAAGGTATTCTAAAGGCGTCCGGTCCCTTTAAATGTGAGGGCCAGAACTCCCTTCGGAGTTCAATTATGCTTGTCACAACCTTTCTCCTGGCTCCACCCCCAAAGTCCCCAGATATTTCTTGAATTGGACCTGGCAACCCTGCTGGTCCCAGATTCACCTAAAAGGAACTGTGGCTCTCCAGATGCCATCTACAAGTCTGGCCTTCCCTTCGCAGTTCCAAAGAGACAGCATTGGTGAGAAATGTGCAGGCCTCCCTGCGCTTTTTGACTCAATAACAACTTGGTGCCCAGAGCCAGTCAAAGGACAGCGTTTCCCTGAGCTGTTAACCCCCCCCCCCCCCTCTGGCCCTGCGATTAGCCCTGGTTAATCAGGGCTCCAGAGAATCCAGCCCAGCATTTCAGAAGCAGCAGTAAATGAAGAGAGCCTCTGTTGATGCTCCCACAAAGCGGTGGGGTCTTTCAGGATGCACCCACACGCCCTCCTGCCCTTGTCTTGCCTTTGAAAACGGTTTGCAGCGTCTTTACTCTCTCTGGGGAGAGAAACAAGGTAAATAATGTTTTATTATTAGAATAAGTATTTTTAGAAAACAACTTTTATGGAAAAAAAAATCGAGATCAGCGGAACTGATGGAAAACGCTCTCATCTAAGTGCCTTTTCGGATTTTGTAGGACAGGGGGAGGTTGATAATTGACTGATAACTCACTCAGCTAGGTCCGCTATTGTGCCTGTAATTGCAGTCTCGGAGCTGCAGAAACCAGCAATCTTTCCTGGGCATAAGTGTTACCCCCTGTTAATGCCTTATCAAAACCTTAAGAGCACAGATAAGGGGGCTTGGTTTTAAACCGGCATACCTCGAGGCAAAGAGCGGCGGCCGACGTTTGTAGCAAAAATATTTATAAGGCCTTTCCAAATTGCAGAATGAGAAAGAGTTATGGGAGTTGCTCTTAGTATAACCATCAGGCCTCGTTTTGGACTGGAGCTCACAGGAGGAGAGCTCCGGAACCTCTACATTTCATTGCGCTCTTTCTTTCTTACCTCTCCCCGCAAAATACTTGCTTCTGGGCTCCATTGTTCAAACCCTCTGTGAGAATTTTGCTGAACTCTTAAGATATGACAAACTTTCTAATATTTTCCCTCACATAAAAAATGGGAAAATAACCAAAACATCTAAAGCAGACGGATGGGAATCTTCATCAGGCCACTGTGGCCATGTAGGAGAAAGTAATTGTAAAAGTATGATGGGAGGAGTAAGGTTTTATGATGACAATTATAATTCAAGAAGCATTTTAAGGTAGATGTTGAGCTGATATAATTTACTGCATCTTCAAGGATGTGTGGCAGATGCAAATGAGTTATGCAAATGATTGTGCTAACGAGCTCCAGCACCTCTTTTTCTACAAAATGACCCCTGATGACAATTAAAAGCTTGCAATGAAGCATGTTCTGGGTGACGTTAGGGCTCTTCTCTGTCTCGCCTCCCGGTCTACTTTGCAGGGATGTTGTGAGGAGGTAGAATAGGGACTGGATAGACGTCGCAAGCTGAACTCCTTGGAAGAAGGCTTAGAATACAGGGATGTGAATTTATTATTGCAATTCGAGATGGTGATGATGATTAATTGTCGTAGTTAGATATTGGGGAGGGACGGTGGCTCAGTGGTAGAGCATCTGCTTGCGAAGCAGAAGGTCCCAGGTTCAATCCCTGGCATCTCCAAAAAAAGGGTCCAGGCAAATAGGTGTGAAAAGCCTCAGCTTGAGACCCTGGAGAGCCGCTGCCAGTCTGAGAAGACAATACTGACTTTGATGGACCAAGGGTCTGATTCAGTATAAGGCAGCTTCATATGTTCAACCCTGGCATCGCCTCTTAAATTTTGCTAATAAATGTATATACAATTTGTGCACTTATAGATTCATAGAATCACAGAATCATAGAGTTGGAAGGGACCTCTAGGGCCATCTAGTCCTACCCCCTGCACAATGCAGGAAACTCACAAACACCTCCCCCTAAATTCACAGGATCTTCATTGCTGTCCGATGGCCATCTAGCCTCTGTTTAAAAACCTCCAAGGAAGGAGAGCCCACCACCTCTAGAGAAAGCCTGTTCCACTGAGGAATCGCTCTAATGATCAGGAAGTTCTTTCTAATGTTGAGCGGAAACTCTTTGGATTTAATTTCAACCTATTGGTTCTGGTCCTACCTTCCGGGGCCACAGAAAACAATTTCACACCATCCTATATATGACAGCCCTTCAAGTACTTGAAGATGGTGATCATATCACCTCTCAGCCGTCTCCTCTCCAGGCTAAACATCCCCAGCTCCTTCAAGCTTTCCTCATAGAACTTGGTCTCCAGACCCCTCATCATCTTCGTTGCCCTCCTCTGGATCTGTTCCAGCTTGTCTATATCCTTCTTGAAATGTGGTGCCCAAAACTGAACACACTACTCCAGATGAGGTCTTACCAGAGCAGAGTAAAGCGATACCATCACATCACGTGATCTGGACACTATACTTCTGTTGATGCAATCCAAAATTGCATTTGCCTTTTAAGCCACCGCATCACACTGTTGACTCATGTTCAGCATATGATCCACTAAGACCCGTAGATCCTTTTAGCACATACTACTGCTAAGACAAAACTCCCCCATTCTATAATCATGCATTGGATTTTTCCTACCTAAATGCAGCACTTTACATTTATCCCTGTTAAAATTCATTTTATTGGTTTTAGCCCAATTTTCCAGCCTGTCAAGGTCATCCTGTATCCTGTTTCTGTCTTCTTCTGTGTTTGCACCCCTCCCAATTTAGTATCATCTGCAAATTTAATAAGCATTCCCTCTATTCCTTCATCCAAATCATTGATAAAGATGTTGAACAAAACAGGTCCCAGGACAGATCCCTGAGGCACTCCACTTGTCACTCCTCTCCAAGAGGATGAGGAACCATTCACAAGCACTCTTTGGGTGCGATCTGTCAACCAGTTAAAGATCCACCTAATGGTAACAGGATCCAAACCACATTTTACCAACTTGTCAACAAGGATAGTATGTGGAACCTTATCAAAAGCCTTACTGAAATCAAGATAAACGATGTCTACAGCATTCCCCCGATCCAGCAAGGTAGTCACTTTCTCAAAAAAAGAGATCAGGTTAGTCTGACATGATTTGTACTTGAGAAAACCATGCTGGCTCTTAGTAATCACATCCATTATTTCTAAATGTTCCAGGACCGACTATTTAATGATTTGTTCTAAAACTTTTCCAGGTATAGACGTCAAGCTGACGGGTCGGTAGTTACCCGGATCCTCTTTTATGTATGAAATGTATGTACGATTTGTGCACTTATTTATGAAATGTATGTATTCGTGGCGATTTGTGCACTTATGTATGAAATGTATGCATTCGTGGTTTAAGTCAAGGCAATGGATGAACTGTAGTAATTGTACTGTTGCAACATACATTGGGCAGACACAGAGCGCTGTAGTATAAAACAGAGCTTGGACAATTTTGTATTTTATATTGAAATATTTATTATGTAAGTCACACAGTAAAATTTGGCAAATGAATATTTATTGCACAAGCATTTGAGTAAGCACATTGTGAGCTGTGACATTGTGTAGTGATTTGGTTTATTGTACCCCGTGGCTCCTGGGTGTGGTTTTCTTGACAGTCAGATATTGGACTGGTGGATGGTGTTCTGCAATTCGAGATCCACCTAAGGTCTCGGGAGCTGCAGATGTATCTTTGCAGGCTCCTTGCTGTTCCATGCGAACTCCTCCCCTTTACAAATCGCAGCCCTGTGCAAAGCGTGATGCAGCCAGCTTTGCGTATGCACATTTGGTGGATGACAACCCTGTTGTTAGAAGAATTGCAGTTTTATATCCCACCCTTCTCTCTGAATCAGAGACTCAGAGCGGCTTACAGTCTCCTATATCTTCTCCTCACACAACAGACACCCTGTGAGGTGGGTGGGGCTGAGAGGGCTCTCACTGCAGCTGCCCTTTCAAGGACAGCTCTGCCAGAGCTATGACTGACCCGAGGCCATGCTAGCAGGTGCAAGTGGAGGAGTGGGGAATCAAACCTGGTTCTCCCAGATAAGAGTCCATGCACTTAACCACTACACCAAACTGAAGAAGATGATATTGGATTTATATCCCGCCCTCCACTCCGAAGAATCTCAGAGCGGCTCACATCTCCTTTACCTTCCTCCCCCACAACAGACACCCTGTGAGGTGGGTGGGGCTGGAGAGGGCTCTCACAGCAGCTGCCCTTTCAAGGACAACCTCTGCCAGAGCTATGGCTGACCCAAGGCCATGCTAGCAGGTGCAAGTGGAGGAGTGGGGAATCAAACCTGGTTCTCCCAGATAAGAGTCCATGCACTTAACCACTACACCAAACTGAAGAAGATGATATTGGATTTATATCCCGCCCTCCACTCCGAAGAATCTCAGAGCGGCTCACATCTCCTTTACCTTCCTCCCCCACAACAGACACCCTGTGAGGTGGGTCGGGCTGGAGAGGGCTCTCACAGCAGCTGGCCTTTCAAGGACAACCTCTGCCAGAGCTATCTATGGCTGACCCAAGGCCATGCTAGCTAGCAGGTGCGAGTGGGGAATCAAAGTCCGCACACTTAACCACTACACCAAACTGGCTCTTTAAGGTGACTTTTATCCTGTCTCTCACACTCTTTCTCTTTCTAAGTCTAGCCTACCTCCTGGGGTTGCTGTGAATATAAAACAGGAACATAAGAATATAAGAGAAGCCATATTGGATCAGGCCAATGGCCCATCCAGTCCAACACACTTTGTGTCACACAGTAGCCAAAAAAACCAGGTTCCATCAGGAGGTCCACCAGTAGGGCCTGGACACTAAAAACTCTCCCACTGTTGCCTCCCCCACCCCCAGCACCAAGAATACAGAGCATCACTGCCCCAGACAGAGTTCCAACAATAGGCTGTGGCTAATAGCCACTGATGGACCTCTGCTCCATATATTCATCCACTCCCCTCTTGAAGCTGTCTATACTTGCAGCCGCCACCACCTTCTGTGGCAGTGAATTCCACGTGTTAATCACCCTTTGGGTGAGGAAGGACTTCCTTTTATCAGTTCTAACCCGACTGCTCAGCAATTTCATTTAATGTCCATGAGTTCTCATATTGTGAGAAAGGGAGAAAAGTACTTTTTTCTCTACCTTCTCTATCCCATCCATAATCTTGTAAACCTCTTATGTCACCCCTCAGCTGACATTTCTTCAAGCTAAATAGCCCCAAGTGCTTTAACTTTTCTTCATAGGGAAAGCGTTCCAACCCTTTAATCATTCTTGTTGCCCTTTTCTGCACTTTTTCCAAAACAAGAAGAGCAGAGAACCATTTATGCCATCTTGAGAACTTGGGGGAAAGTGGGGTTTAAAATGTATTAATTATTATTATTATGGACAGGCTGGTACTAGAATCACCACACTGTAGGCTTCCCAACCCCCCCCCCCCGGCCCTGGCGGGGGATCCTTGAGTTTGCAGCCTTCTCCCCTGCTCTCCAAAAATCTGGAAGCGGGGGGGGGGGGGGGGAGAACATGCGTGTAGGCATCATGTAGTTGTAGAGCTCCTGATCCGTTTGTAAAATGTGTGCCTTTAAGGCTGCGCAGGAAACAGGAAACAGGAAGGGCTTCATTGGAAAGGGTCAGTAATAGTTTCCATGGAGAACGGCCCCTCCCTTTCTTTTGCTTTCGTTTTCACAGCAAGTAGAGTTCTGCAGGAAGAAGATCTAGTAAGTATTTGTGTGTGAGAGAGAGGGAGGGGGCAGGGGATTCCCTGGTTTGGAGGCCCTCCCCCCCTTTAGAAAGCGTGGGGGGGAATGTCTACTGGGCACTCTATTATTCCCTATGGAGAATGATTCCCATAGGAAATTGATCCGTGGGTATTGGGGGCTCTGGGGGGGCTATTTTTTGAGGTAGAGGCCCCAAATTTTTAGTATAGCATCTAGTGCCTCTCCCCAAAATACCCCCCAAGTTTCAAAACAATTGGACCAGAGGGTCCAATTCTATGAGCCCCCAAAATTGGTGCCCCTATCCTTAATTATTTCCTATGGACGAAAGGCATTTAAAAAGGTGTGCTGTCCCTTTAAATGTGATGGCCAGAACTCCCTTGGAGTTCAATTATGCTTGCCACAGCCTTGTTCCTGGCTCCACCCCCAATGTCTCCTGGCTCCGCCCCCAAAGTCCCCAGATTTTTCTTTAATTGGACTTGGCAACCCTACCACACTGAGATCCAATTAGGATTGCCAAGTCCAATTCAAGAAATATCTGGGGACTTTGGGGGTGGAGCCAAGAGACACTGGGGGTGGAGCCAGAAGCAAGGTTGTGACAAGCATGATTGAACTCCAAAGGAGTTCTGGCCATCACATTTAAAGAGACTGCACACCTAATAATTGCCTTCCTTCTATTGGAAATAATTAAGTATAGGGGCACTTTTGGGGGGTGCTTATAGAAGTGGACCCCCTGGTCCAATCTTTTTGAAACTTGGCAGGTATTTTGAGGAGAAGTGCCGGATGATATGCTGCAAATCTGGTGCCTCTAACCCCAGAGCCCCAGATACCTGCAGATCAATTCCCCATTATACCCTATGAGAATCAGCCTCCATAGGGTATAATGGAGGGTCCAGCAGACATTTCCTCCCCCCCCCCCCCGCTTTCTGATGACCCTGAAGCGGGGGGAGAGCCTTCAAGTTGGGGGATCCCCTGCCCCCACCTGTGGATTAGCAAACCAAATGGGATGAACACAGTAAAGTTGGGAAGCACATTCGGCCGGGTCTTCGGACCCTGCACTGGCTTCCAGTGATATACCGAGTCCGGTACAAGGTGCTGGTTATTACCTTTAAAGCCCTATATGGCCTGGGACCTGTCTACCTGAAGGACCGTCTCTCCCCACATGTTCCCCAGAGAGTACTGATGTCGCAAACACAAAATCTCCTTACTATCCCTGGGCCAAAAGAAGCCAGCTTGAAATCTACCAGAGAAAGGGCTTTCTCTGTTATGGCCCCTACATGGTGAAATCAGCTGCCGGAGGAGGTGAGGGCCCTGCGGGACCTTGTTCAGTTCCGCAGGGCCTGTAAGACGACCCTCTTCCGGCTAGCTTACACCTAGCTAAGATGAGAACTCAATGTAGCTTGCCAGACTTCTGTTTTATATATATTTGGATTGTTTATTAGTTTTTAAGGTTTTATCCGTTTTAAATGTTTAACTGTTTACATATTTAAATATTGTTCAATTTTTATGTTCGACTAATTGTTGGAAGCCGCCCTGAACCACTTGTGGGAAGGGCGGGATATAAATCCTAAATAAATAAAAAAATAAAAAAAAGCAGGGGAGACCCCTGTTCTACAAAAAAGTCAATTTCAGTGAAATTTACTTACATGCTGAATTTTTTAAACGACTCACTATTGAAGGAATACCTCATACTATTTTATAACATATAATGTATATTTTTCCATCATGAAAGAGTCCATGTAGAGTAAAGACTCCAAGGAGTGCAAAGTCCTAGTAGGTGCACTTTGACCTCTCCTGATGGATGCGATTTGTGCATTTATGTATGAAATGTATGTACACTTATTTGTGCACCTATGTATGAAATGTATGTATTTGTGGCTTAAGTCAAGGCAGTGAATGAACTGTAGTAATTGTACTGTTGCAACATACATTGGGCAGACACGGAGCGCTGTATTATACAACAGACACTGGAAAATTTTGTATTGAAATATTTATTATGTAAGTCATATGGGCTCTTTTTCTAGCAGGAACTCCTCTGCATATTAGGCCACACACCCCTGATGTAGCCAATCCTCCAAGAGCTTAGAGGGCTCTTATTATTATCCTATCGTAGCAGGTGTACTAGGCTTCTCAATCCCCAGGTCCCAGCCGGGGATCCCCTGTTTTTACAGTCTTCCCCTGCCCCCAGCCAGCTGGCCAGCGGTGGAAGCCTCGCCCCCACAGTCACCATGAAGTTTTAGAGCTCCTGCAGGGTTAAAAACCTGCAAACAGGTCTGTGTGCCTTTAAGACTGAGCAAGAAGCAGAAAACAGGAACGGCTTCATGGGAAAGGGTCAGTAACAATTTGGTAGGAGAAAGGCCTCTCCCTTTTACTTTTGCAAGTAAAGTTCTGCAGGAACAAGACCCAGTAAGTATTTGTGTATGAGAGAGGGAGGGGGCAGGGGATTCCCTGGTTTGGAGGCCCTCCCCCCGCTTTAGAAAGCGGGGTGGGGGAGGGAAAGGTCTACTGGGCACTCTATTATTCCCTGTGGAGAACGATTCCCATAGGGAATTATGGGGAATTGATCTGCGGGTATTGAGGGCTCTGAGGGGGGGGCTATTTTTTGAGGTAGAGGCACCAAATTTTTAGTATAGCATCTATGCCCAGAATACCCCCCAAGTTTCAAAACGATTGGACCAGGGGGTCCAATTCTATGAGCCCCAAAAGATGGTGCCCCTATCCTTAATTATTTCCTATGGAAGGAAGGCATTTTAAAAGGCGTGCAGTCCCTTTAAATGTGATGGCCAGAACTCCCTTAAAGTTCAGTTATGCTTGTCACACCCTTGTTCTTGGCTCCACCCCAATGTCTCCTGGCTCCACCCCCAAAGTCCCCAGATATTTCTTGAATTTGACTTGGCAACCCTAAGGTGTGCTATAGCCAGGAGATCCTAAGATTGTTTGGCAGCCAGAAGTTCTAGCTCTTTTAGCATTATGCACCACTAGGTGGCAAGTTAAATTTGTTTTTTTTCTAAGGCAAGAGATGTTTCAGAGGTGGTTTTGCCGTTGTTTAACTCTGTATCACAGTCCTGGTGTTCCTTGGGTCATTCAGTATCTTCCATCTACCTCAGAGGACCGTTGTGATGACACAGTGGGGCGGGGCAGTGGAGTATAGTGCCATACTAGAGGATAGTGCCATAGTCCACCTTCCAGAGCAGCTATTTTTTTCCTGGGGAACTGATCTCAGTAGGTCGGGATGTCAGCTCTGGGTTGGGAGATTTTGGGGGTGAAGCTTGAGGGTGGGGAGAGACCTTTATGGGGTACAGTCAGGGGTTGAATTCTAGCAGGAGCTCCTTTGCATATTAGGTCACACACCCCTGACGTAGCCAATCCTCCAAGAGCTTACAAAAAAGAGCCTTGTAAGCTTTTGGAGGATTGGCTACATCAGGGGTATGTGGCCTGATATGCAAAGGACCTCCTGCTAGAATTCCACCCCTGGGTACAATGCCATAGACTCCACCTTCCAGAGTGGCATTTTCTCCACCTTCCAAAGTGACATGATCTCTGTCACCTGGGGATCAGTTGTAATCCCAGGAGATCTCCCGCCACTGATTAATGTATGAAGACATGAATGTCAGATGTTTGAGGGAAGGAAGGAAGGAAGGAAGGAAGGAAGGAAGGAAGGAAGGAAGGAAGGAAGGAAGGAAGGAAGGAAGGAAGGAAGGAAGGAAGGAAGGAAGGAAGGAAGGAAGGAAGGAAGGAAGGAAGGAAGATGGGTGAGGAGAGAGGTGGTAAGAAGGCAACTTTAATTTTAAATGCATTCCCCAAGCTGGCTAACAGGGGGGTGGGGGCTTCAGGAGTCACACAATATGTTTGAAAGAGCCACATGTGGCTCCCAAGCCATAGTTTGGCTGCTCCTGAGGTTAGCAATGCTAATGGTAACCTGGAGACGAGTTCTAATTCCAGGTCTCCAGTCCCCACCTGGAGACTGGCAACCCTAGTCAGCAGGCAGATACTCTCATTGCTATGACAACAATCATCTCCTCCACTGATTGTGTTTTATATTATTTCTTCTTGTTGCCTGCATTTTCCCCTCTCCCTGCCACGACCTCCCAGGTGCTTTAGCGCTGCATCCCATCGCTCTGTGTCCTGCTTCCGCCATCTTGTTTCCCCCTGTGTCCCAGAGGCCTTCTGCTATAACGTTCCTTTCCTCATAGTTCCCCCCACCCCAGAATGACCTTGCCCCCACCAAGCGTGTCCCTCTTTTCCCCAAGCCAAGTGGCCCGCGTTTGCGAAGCGTTGCAGGAGAGCGGCGAGTTCGAACGCCTGGCCCGCTTCTTGTGGTCCCTCCCTCCATCGCTCGCCCTCCGGCACCACGAAGGCCTCACCTGTGCCTACTCGGCCTGCCAGGACTTGGAGTTGCTAGGCAACCCGTTGCCGTCAGCCACATGGCTAGCCCCCTACTGCAGCCAGGCCCCTGCCTTCCACTTGGAACCATTCAGGACCCTCAGGCCCGGAGACAGATTTTTGGGGCCCCTGGTGGATCAGGCTCCAGCCCGCAAGAAATTGTCAAGGGATCCTGTCCAAGATGGGGAGCAGAAAGTGAACGGCTTCAAGGTGAGTAAGCAGCCAATGACAAGAGGACAAGATGGGTAAAAGGGTTGACAACTCCAGGCTGGGAAATTCCTCAAGATTTTGGGGGTGGAGCCTGGGGACAGTGGGGTTTGGGGAGGGGAGCAGTTCAGCAGGGTATAATGCCACAGCCAAGCCGCCATTTTCTCCATGGCAGCTGATCTCTGCTCTCTGGAGAACAATTGTCATTCTGGGGGATCTTCAGGCCTCGCCTGGAGGCTGGCAACCCCTTTCTGCTTGTATCTGACAGAAAGTCCTGTGCGTTCCTAAAGCTTGCACACACAACTCCTGCGCTCTCAATCTCTCTTATACACATGGCAATTCTTTTGCCACCTCTTCTATCTAAAGTTTGGAATTCTCCCTTGTTTTTATCTGTCCCCTGCTTTCTATCACAGTGTGCTTCTGCCTTCCCTAGCATTGCCAACCTCCAGTTGGGGCCTAGAGAGTTCCCAGAATTACAAACTGATCTCTAGACCACAGAGAACAGTTCCCTTGGGAACATTTGGAGTACTGTGTACAGTTCTGGTTACCACACCTCAAAACCGATATTATAGCATTGGAAAAAATGCAGAAAAGTGCAACTAGAGTGATTAAAGGGTTGGAACACTTTCTCTATGAAGAAAGGCTAAAACGCTTGGGACTCTTTAGCTTGGAGAAACGTTGACTGAGGGGTGACATGATAGAGGTTTACAAGAAAGTGCATGGGATAGAGAAGGTAGAGAAAGAGGTACTTTTCTCCCTTTCTCACAATATGAGAACTTGTGGACATTCATGAAATTGCTGAGCAGTCAGATTAGAACACATAAAAAGGTGATTAATACATGGAATTCACTGCTGCAGGAGGTGGCGGCGTCTACAAGCATTGCCAGCTTCAAGAGGGGATTCGATAAACATATGGAGCAGAGGTCCATCAGTGGCTATTAGCCACAACATATTGTTGGAACTCTCTGTCTGGAGCAGTGGTGCTTGGTATTCTTGCTGCTTGGGGGGGTGGGCAACAGGGAGAGGGCTTCTAGTGTCCTGGCCCCACTGGTGGACCTCCTGATGGTGCCTGGGTTTGGTTTTTTTTTGGCCACGGTGTGACACAGAGTGTTGGACTGGATGGGCCATTAGCCTGATCCATCATGACTTCTCTTATGTTCTTTCAAAATGGCAGCTTTACAGGATGGACTCTCTGTCATTATACCTTGATGAGATCCCTCCCCACCCCCTAAAAAGCTTTCTAGGGCTGCCAAGCCCCCGGTCTGGGTGGGGGATCTCCTGCCCGGGAGGTTGCCAACCCAGCAGCCCACACTGGGCCAGTGGGAGGAACCTCCCTTGACATCACCGGCATGATGACATCACCCGCGAGTGACATCATCGCGCCAGTGACATCTTGCGCCGACCGCTCAAGGTGTTTCCGGAGAAACTCTATTGTTTTCTCGGACACTGTAGCAATTTAGGAGGGGAAATTCTATGGTACAATAGGTACCATAGTTTTTTCCTCCCAAAATGCTAGAGCATCTGGGGAAACCATAGAGTTTTCCCGGAAACACCTAGAGCGGCTGGCGCACACCGTCGCTATGGGGGACTTGGCAACCCTAGTGCCTTCATTTCAGGTCCTGGTGTGGGAAGAACTCTGCTCTAGGCCACGAAGGGCTGTCAGTAGAAGGAAACAGAGCTGGGCTTAGGTAGATTGGTGGAGAGCGGCCCTACTGGAACAGACTAATGGCCCATCCAGTTTAGCATCCTGATTCTCACAGATGCCTCAGAGAATGTATGTGCCTTCACTGTGACTTGTGAACAGAGCCTGGGAAATAGGGATGCCAGCCTCCAGGGGGGACCTGGGAATCCCCTGGAATTACAGCTCATCTCCAGACTCCAGAGATTGGTTCCCCTGGAGAAAAATGGATGCTGTGCAGGGTGGACTTTGTGGCATTGTGTCCACTGAAGTCCTCCCCAGCCTCCATCCCCAGATCTCCAGGAGTTTCCCAACCTGGATGAGGCAACTGACTGTACTCCCCCATCTCTGGCGAATAATCAGGCGGAATCTAGCAACCCTACATGGGAAGCCCACAAACAGGGCATAGAGACCGGACCCCTCCCTCTGTTTCTGAACCTGTCTCTGAACCTGCAGGTTCCCCTTAGCTAGCATGACTAAGAAATCTCCCCCTGCCTGGATCTGTCAAATCCTTTTTAAAAACTGCCACCTACAGTGTGGTCTGCAACAACGTGAAGTGATCAGACGCTTGAAGAAATGTAACTGGTTCACCTGGCTACAGGTCAGGGTATTACATTTTTAGTGCTCTATTAGATTAAACAAATTCCCTACAACTAGAAAACTAGCACAACAAGAGAGAACAAGGCTAGAACCTTTCTCCCTGATTTGCTACCTTTCTACCAGCAGGGAAGTTATGTGAGAAAGTATTCCAAATGGTTTCTCCTACCTGTAGCTGGAAGTGGTGCAGTCCATCTAATTTTGGTGTAGAGCCAGTTGATGTAGTGGTTAAGAGTGTGGATTCCAATCTGTGGGTATTGGGTTTGATTCCCCACTCCTCCATATGAAAACAGCTGGGTGACCCTGGGTATGTCACAGTTCTCTCAGAGCTGTTCTCTCAAGAGCCATTCTCTCAGCCCCTCCTACCTCACAGTGGGGAGAGGAAGGGAAAGGAGATTGTAAGCTGCTCTGAGACTCCAAGTGAAGGTCGGGGTATAAATCCAATCTCTTCTTTTAATTTTGCTTCCTATCTTATCTAGCCTAAGTAGGGTTGCCAGCCCTGTGTTGGAAAATACCTGGAGACTTTGGATCCAGGAGAGGGCGGAGTTTGGGGAGCGGCCTCAGCAAGGTACAATGTCGTAAAGTCCACCCTTCAAAGCAGCCATTTTCTCCAAGGGAGCTGATCTCTGCCAGCTGGAGATCAGTTGTAAAAGCGGGAGATCCCCATGTCCCACCTGGAACCTGGCAACCCTCAGTCTAAGGCCTGGTAAACCCGGGAAAGAGAATGAGATGAAGATACACTAGGAAAATGGACTGTACCACTTCAGGATGCAGGAGTTTTGTGGCCAGGGGAATCACTTTTCTAAAAACAGCCCTAATTGTGAAATCTATCCCCGCAAGCTGGAAACTAGCATCTCGCTGATATGCACGTTTTCTACTTGCAGGGATTGTGTGTCGTTGGGCGTGTGAGGGGAGCCTTCAGAAATGGCATCCCCTAACTGCAGTCTGATGTGTTTACAGGCCACTTTCTACTGCTGCTGGTGGCCCTACCCACATCCAGAGTTTTTTTTTTTTTAGCAGGAATGCACAGGTACGCAGTTTCGGCTGGCTTGGCATCAGAGGGTGTGGCCTAATGTGCAAATGAGTTCCTGCTGGGCCTTCCCCCACAAAAGCTGTGTGAGGCAATGGTACCAACAGGGGTGTGGCCTAATATGCTAATGAGTTCCTGCTGGGCCTCTCCCCACAAAAAGCCGTGTGAAACAATGGTGCCATCAGGGGGCGTGGCCTAATATGCAAATGAGTTCCTGCTGGGCTTTTTCTACAAAGAAAGCCCTGCCCACATCTGATGAGGAAAGCTTTGGCTTCCGTGCCTTCTAGGGGCAACTGGTTGGCTGCTATGACATTCTCACCTTTCCCTTTTGCAGGAACGGACGCGGAATCTACTGCGGGAATGGTATCTCCAGGATCCGTACCCCAACCCCTCCCGCAAGAGGCATCTGGCCCAGGCTACAGGGCTCACTCCAACACAAGTGGGAAACTGGTTTAAAAATCGACGGCAAAGGGATCGCGCCGCATCGGCCAAGAACAGGTGAGACACCATGGGATAGGACTGAATTCAACAGAGGCCGTGTGCCCAGCTGAATGCAGCTTGCCGGGTACCTCTATTGGCCCACTGGCAGCTGGATAAAGGTTGTCGCAGTGCCTGATTGGGGGGAAAGGGCAGGTGGAATCAAACAGGATTTTATGAAGATAGTTTTGAACTATCTTCTTGAGCAGGGGTCTCCAACTTGGTGCCCACCAGGGGTGGAATTCTAGCAGGAGCTCCTTTGCATATTGGGCCACACACCCCTGATGTAGCCAGTCCTCCAAGAGCTTACAAGGCTCTTTTTTGTAAGCTCTTGGAGGATTGGCTACATCAGGGGTGTGTGGCCTAATATGCAAAGGAGCTCCTGATAGAATTCCACCCTGGTGCCCACCAACACATGTCCTGGTGGTTGCCAATTGTTCTTAGAAAGTGGGTGGGGCCAGTTGGAACTCCTGGCCAGCAGGGCTTCTGATTGGCCACTGGAGAATCTGAGGGGGTGTGCAGATTAAAACTATGTTCCAGCAACAGCTGCCTGGATACTGTCTGCCTCCTGAATCTCAGTGTGTTTTTAAAATGTACTCCTCTAGACTCCTGCACTTGGGGTTCTTCTGGGTGTGTGGTTGGCTCCGCCTCCCATGGTGACCATTTTGTGGACCGCCTCCTATGGTGGCCATTTTGTGGTCATGTCCACCTCTCAGCTACAAGTCGCTGGCAACGGTTTGGGTTTGTCTCTAACTTGTGGTTCAGAAACTGTCCATTCATTTTCCTAGTAGTATTGTCATTGTTCCTGAAGAGCCAATTAGCCAAAGTATATTCATATATCCATAACTGTATTATTTTAGGTGCTTCAGGTTTCAAAAAAGGATTGGATCAAGGGGTCCAGTTCTATGAGTCCGAAACCAAGGTGCCCCTATCCTTCATTATTTCTAATGGAGGGAAGGCATTTGAAAGTTGTCCGGTCCCTTTAAATGTGATAGCCAGCACTCCCTTTGGAGTTCAATTATGCTTGTCACAACCTTGCTTCTGGCTCCGCCCCCAAAATCTCCTGGCTCCATCCCTAAAGTACCCAAATATTTCTTCAATTGGACTTGGCAACTCTACCCCAAGGTCTCCAGGTGTTTCCCTACCCAGAGCTGTCAGGGATCTGGCTTTGTATAAGGCAGCGTCTTGTATTCATTTTGAAATCATGTTCACTTTTTCAGTCCTTCCATTCTGTTTTTACCTACGCCAGCTTTTCTGTTCCTTGCTAGGCTTCAAAAAGAGCCGCCCAGCCAGCCGAGTGACTCTTCGCAACCTCCCCGAAATGAGAGCCCACCGGACGCCCCCTGCCAGACAAAGGACACCAGTACGCCCACAGAGCAGGGGGATCCCACCGCACCCACCAGCGAGGACAAGAATGGCCAGGAAGCACAAAAGAGCTGGGAAGACCAACCCATTTGAGGGGGTTCTGGAATCTGCGAAATGACTGGAGGAGGGTGGGAAGTGGGCAACGGCTGCGGCTGACCAGGCTGCACAAATGATACTGCCCTAAAGGTTTTAAGGATGCTGATGGGTTGCATTAAGAGATGTGTTCTTTCTTGGCTTCTGGAATTTCTTGAAGCAGCAGAGAAGGCTTTGCCAAGTCCCAGGTGCGGAAGAGACAACATTGTGATATCCCCTGCAAAAAAAAAACCTCACTACCACCACTGGGTTTGTTTATATCGCAACAAGGAATGAGAGGCACAGAACGCAAGCAGAGGGAAACTCTGGGTACATGCTGGAAGGAGGGGACTTCTCCGATGTCTCTTTGCAGTTTCTAAGATAGATAAATCTTCTCCCCCACCCCACCCCAGTTCCCACCTGCAGCCCCATCTGTGATTTCGAGAAAAAAATGGCATCGCCTCCCGACAGATTTGTGAGTCAGTGTGGTTAGCAGGGCAAGACAGCTGGAAAACACTGAAGAGAGACAAGAAAAAGTTGGGGCGTGCACGCATGTGAATGTAGAAGAAGTTTGTGCTCAAAGAGGAGTGGCTGAAGGGGATCTGTGGGGTGGGGTGAATGCTGCACCATCCGGGTTGGGCCTAGGGTTGCCAACCTCCAGGGGGTGGCGGGCGATCTCCTAGATAATTATATCCTGTCTCCAGGCTACAAGAAATGAGTTCCCCTGGAGAAAATAGCTGCTTTGAGCAGCGAACACTATGTCATTATATCCTTCTGAGTTCCTCCCCAAACCCTCCCCTGGCTCTACCCCCAAAATCTCCTGGAATTTCCCAACCCAGAGCTGGCAACTCTAGTTGGGGAGAGGCAACAAACCCTCCAAAGACATTATTGGAGGCCTTAATGAGGCTCAGATTGGGGGGGGGGGGGGGAGAGGAGGAAGAGATTAGATTTAGACCCCCACCCTTCACTTGGGAGCCCCAGAGCGGTTTCCAATCTCCTTTCCCTTCCTCTCTCCACAGCAGACACCCTGTGAGGTAGGTGGGGCTGAGAGAGCTCTGAGAGAACTGTGACTGACCCAAGGTCACCCAGCTGGCTGAATGTGGAGGCATGGGGAATCACACCCGGATCTCCTAGATTAGTGCCCACCGCTCTTAACGCTACACCAAACTGGCTCTCAAAATGGGAAGGGGCTAATAACACCCTAGGTCATCTTATTCTTCTACTGCCCTCCCCGATAGGCAGCTACCTAGCAGGAGAGCTAACCTGTCCCCCCCCCCCCCCCCCGTCCTTCCTTGGCCTTTAAGAGGGAGAATCCCAGGAGCCTGCCCACCCCTTCCTCTTCCTGCCTCCTTGAGGGTTGCCCCACCTTCACACGTTGATTGGCAGGAGCTATTGCCAATCACATATGACTGCACCAGGCTGGCTTCCAGCCTTGTTCTCTCCCTCCATGCCCCCCCCCCCCCGCTAGGGCTGGACACCCCATACCGTGGCAGTTGCAGGTTGTCAATATCCAGGTGGCATCTGGAGATCTCTCCACTCAGAGTTGATCTCCAGACTAACAAAATGAATTCCCCTAGAGAAAATGGCTGCTTTGGAGGGTGGAGTCTATGGCATTGTACCTGTCTGAGGTCCCTCCCCTACACAAACCCGTCCCTCTGCAGGCTCCACCCCCAAATTCTCCAGGTGCTTCCCAACTCAGAGCAGGCAACCTTGTACATTATTTGGTATTGCCAGGTATGCCATAGAGTCTTGGGGACAGACACTGGTTCTGAAGGGCCAACTAACCAGAGGGAAGGATGCTCTACTAGGTGAATGAAAAGACGAGGCTGAATTCTGCTGGGTGTAGGCTGTTGCCAGGCAGGCCCCTCCAGCTGGCCCTCTCCTCTTCACCTCTAAGAAGTATGGGGGTGCTGAGGCTGCTCCCAGACAGGAAGGAAGACTTGTCACATGGAAAAACACCATACCACATTTTGGGCAGGAGCTCACAGGAACAAAGCTCAGGAACGTCTAAATTTTATTGAGCTCTTTCTTTCTTATCCCCCCCCCCCAAAAAAAAAAATTGCTTCTAGGCTCCATTGTTCAAACCCCCTGGGAGAATTTTGCTGAACTCTTAAGATTTGACAAACTTTCTAAGCTTTTCCTCCACAAAAAATGGAGAAATAACCAAAATATCTAAAGCAGACTGATGGAAATCTTCATCTTGCCACTGTGGCCACATAGGCGAAAGTAATTTAAAAAATAAGTTGTGAGCTACGGCATCAATTAGTATGCTCTGGGGTCAGCCTTCCTGAGCTAAGACAAAAACGTGTGAGCTGGAGGCTAAAAATCTGTGAACTGGCTCACGCTAACTCAGCTTAGAGGGAACACTGGATGGGAGTAAGGTTTTCTTAGGACAATTCTGATTCAAGGAGCATTTAGATGCCGAGCTGATATAAATTAGTACCCCTTGTGGGGACGTCATGAGTGTATGGCATATGCAAATGAGTTGTGCTAATGAGTTGTCCTGGTGGTGCAGAGTGGTAAAGCTGCAGTACTGCAGCTGGAGCCCTCTGCTCACGACCTGAGTTCGATCCCGGTGGAAGCTGGTTTCGTTTCAGGTAGCCGGCTCCAGGTTGACTCAGCCTTCCACCCTTCCGAGGTCGGTAAAATGAGTACCCAGCTTGCTGGGGGGAAAGTGTAGATAACTGGGGAAGGAAATGGCAAACCACCCTGTAAAAAGTCTGCTGTGAAAACATTGTGAAAGCAACGTCACCCCAGATTCGAAAACGACTGGTACTTGCATAGGGGACTACCTTTACCTTTTTATTTTTTTCTACAAAATGACCCCCGAAAAGCACCAGGTAAAGATGAAAACAAATCAGGAGAATCAATTTCTGTTATGAACCGGCAGTCTGTGTCTTTTTAAAGGACATGCAGGATTCTGTTCTAGAAGGGCTCTGTAATTCTATTTTAGATCCTGTCATGTTGCTGCCAGAAGACTATTTCCAAAATGTCTTTGACATTGACAGCGCCAATCACCTTTGGGAAGGGGAGAGGGAGCACAGGACCAAATCCGAGCCTCTCACAGCCAAACGGGCGATTAGCACGTACCTTGTCAAACACACCACCCAAAAATTCTCTATGTCACCCTTCTGATGGATTCGCAACCCTTCTGATGGTCAGGCAAAACCACCTTTTCCAGGAAGTCTCTGATTTTAATCCATTATCCTGTACCATTCCCCAAATAGAAACCAGCCCCCTCCCCACACATGTGTTCTTCTGGGCAGGGACCTTTTAAACTGTTATGCTGATGTTACTCTGCAAAAATTGCTATGAATATGGATAGCACTATACAAATAAACTGGCTTCTTTTCTCCCCTTCCTGATATGATTATCTGGGTATTATATATACTGTATATAGCAGGGGTGGCCAACCTTGCTTAAAGTAAGAGCCACATAGAATAAACGTCAGATGTTTGAGAGCCTCAAGACAAAAGGAAGGCAAATAGATGGGGGGAGATGGAAAGAAAGCAACTTTAACTTTAAATGCATTCTCCAAGCTGCCAGCTGACTTGGCTCAGAGAATGCATTTAAAGAGAGAAATGCCTAAGCCAGCCAATTGGGTAGTGGGGGCTTCAAGAGCCACACAATATGTGTGAAAGAGCCACATGTGGCTCCCAAGCCACAGTTTGGCCACCCCTGATATATAGACTGTCCAGCTATAAAGCAGGGTGAATATTGGTGGTACAAACAGGGCTCTCAAATTCCCACTGGGGGTGGGGGATCCCCTGGTTTGGTGGATCCCAACCTGCTGGCAGGGAAGAGGCTGCCAGGGGGATCCCTGCCCCCAAAAGAGCCTGTTGCTGCGTGGTGCAATGATGTCACTTGGCTCACGCCGGGAGAGCCAATTTGGTGTAGTGGTTAAGTGTGCAGACTCTTATCTGGGAGAACCGGGTTTGATTCCCCACTCCTCCACTTGCAGCTGCTGGAATGGCCTTGGGTCAGCCATAGCTCTGGCAGAGGTTGTCCTTGAAAGGGCAGCTGCTGTGAGAGCCCTCTCAGCCCCACCCACCTCACAGGGTGTCTGTTGTGGGGGAGGAAGGTAAAAGAGATTGTGAGTTGCTCTGAGACTCTTCGGAGTGGAGGGCGGGATATAAATCCAATATCTTTTTCTTCTTCTTCATTGCACAGAATGCTCTATGAATTTGGTTGAAACTCTATGGTATCGGGCAGGGACACTCTAGCAATTGGGGGGGGGGACTCTATGGTGCCACAGGGGACTTGGCAACCCTAGGTACAAAGTACCCTCAACCTGTCCCCCCAGGTCTGAGTCATGTTTGTGGACATGGGGGCTGTTGAGCCAACTTCTGCCAATCCTGTGGGGTTTTTAAGGCAAGAGATGGTTTGCCATTGTCTGCCATCTCTGGTGAGCCTGGACTTCTTTAGTGGTCTCTCATCTCCAACTCTTAACGAGGGCTGAGCTTGCTTAGCTTCCAAGATCTGACAAGATCGGACTTTGCCTGAGAAGTCAAGGCCAGGCCCTAAGGTGAATCTTATCATCCCTTATTACTCAGAATTCCTTTCAGTCTGAATCAGGAGTGGGGACTTTCCTTATCCCTTACCTGGAGAACACAGATGGATGGGTGGGAGGGGGGGAGCTGGATCCTTTTCTCAAAAGTAGGCAGCCGGCTCCCACCAGGAAGCCCCCACAAATGGAACACACAGGCAACCTGAACATGAGTCAACAGTGTGATGTGGTGGCGAAAAAGGTGAATGCAATTTGGGGCTGTATCAACAGAAGTATAGTGTCCACATCACGTGAAGTGATGGTGTCGCTTTACTCTGCTCTGGTAAGACCTCACCTGGAGTATTGTG
Organism: Heteronotia binoei; assembly: GCF_032191835.1. Lineage (NCBI taxonomy): Eukaryota > Metazoa > Chordata > Lepidosauria > Squamata > Gekkonidae > Heteronotia > Heteronotia binoei. Next base: position 263,458,991 of record NC_083223.1, read on the forward strand.
TTCAGTTTTGGGCACCACATTTTAAGAAGGATATAGACAGGCTGGAACGGGTCCAGAGGAGGGCGGCGAAGATGGTGAGGGGTCTGGAGACCAAGTCCTATGAAGAAAGGTTGAAGGAGCTGGGTATGTTTAGCCTGGAGAAAAGGAGACTGAGAGAAGATATGATCACCATCTTCAAGTACTTGAAGGGCTGTCATATAGAGGATGGTGTGGAATTGTTTTCTGTGGCCCCAGAAGGAGGGACCAGAACCAACAGGTTGAAATTAAATCAGAAGAGTTTACGGCTCAACATTAGAACCGTTAGAGCGATTCCTCAATGGAACAGGCTCCCTCAGAAGGTGGTGGGCTCTCCTTCCTTGGAGGTTTTTAAACAGAGGCTAGATGGCCATCTGGCAGCAATGCAGATCCTGTCAATTTACAGGGAGGTATTTGAGTTTCCTGCATTGTGCAGGGAGTTGGACTAGATGACCCTGGATGTCCCTTCCAAATCTATGATTCTGATTCTATGATTCTACTTCTTCTGTATCTGTCATTCAGGAGTAGACTGCCTCTGAAGACAGACATTTAACTTAGCCTTCCTGGCAAATAGACATTAAGAGGCAGGCTGATCCATGCCACCGTCTCATCCCCTCAATTCATGTCCACCTTCTGTATCTTTTGTAATTCCATTTTCCTCAGTGTTTGATTTTTTAAAATTTGTTTCTAATTTGTATTCTATGAGCCCCATGGCGCAGAGTGGTAAAGCTGCAGTGCTGCAGTCCTAAGTTCTGCTCACGATCTGAGTTCGATCCCAGTGGAAGGAAGCTGGGTTCAGGTAGCCGGCTCGAGGTTGACTCAGCCTTCCATCCTTCCAAGGTCGGTCAAATGTGTACCCAGCTTGCTGGGGGGGGGGGGGAGTGTAGATGACTGGGGAAGGCAATGGCAAACCACCCCGTAAAACGTCTGCCGTGAAAACGTTGTGAAAGCAACGTCACCCCAGAGTCGGAAATGGCAGGTGCTTGCACAGGGAACTACCTTTACCTTTTAATTTGTATTCTGCCTTTCAAACACGTGAAGTATCTTGAATGGAATGCAGTGATGTCATCGGTGAGCATTGGGTGGATCCCAGGAAAAGCAGCACATCTGCGGGGGTGGGGGAAGGTGGGAGAATGGGGACAATCGAGGCCCAGCCAGGACTGCAGAAGGTTTGAGGGTTTTTTTCCAAGCCAGCGCTGGATTGCAAGTGAATCCAGGGATGCTGCCTTCTGCCCCTGCCTCCCTGTCACTCAGCAACCATCTCCATGGCGACCTCGGAAGGCTGAGGATGCTTGGAGGAAGAGCACGCGTGGACCGGGCGGCAGGGCCCCTTGCAGCCACCACCCGCAGGGAAGTGACTTACTTCCGAACAATTGACTCCATCTGCCTGCTGCCACGGCGACGTCTCTCTCTGCTGCTTGCGGTTGCCGCTGCAGAACCAAGGGAGCCTACCACGCTGCGTGTCATCTAAGCCAGAGCCCATGATACCCCGGAATCGATGGCTAATTTGCCATTAGAAATGAGAGAACACAACCAGCAGGAAGCCTTGTCTCCACTGAATAGATATTCCGTTGCTTTCTCGAGCTCCTTGACCACTGACAACCAGTGCCGGATCAAACCCTGTGGAGGCCCCCCCCCCACAAATTATCTCAGAGTCTGAGCACCCATCCCACCGCCCATGGCCCCCACTGCAGCCACCTTCTTAAAAGCCCCTTTTACTAAGCTGCAGGGAAGAGGCAGAGAGAAGCAAACTTGGTGACACCAGCAGCAGCCGCACCAGGCAAGCTGGGCAAAGAGCAGCTCAGTTGCTGGCTGCGTGTGCAGGCTGGGATGACTGCAAGCAGGGGGAAAAGCCGGCCCAGGGTCCCGAAAGGCATGGGGGCCCATAGGCCAGTACCTACTTGGCCTAATTGTTAATCCGGCTCTGCTGACAACAGCCATTCCACATTTTTTTTATTTGTACCACACCTTTCTCCCCAAGGGGCGCCAAAGGCGGCTTACCTCATTCTCCTTTCCTTCATTTTATTCTCACAACAACCCTCTGAGGTTGTTATTATTTATTTATTGTCTGAGACACAGGAAGCATATAATAAGATGAAATCCATAACCAAGTTGATACGATGGGTATGCAGGTCGATTGGGTGATCCCTCCAAATACTAATATCTAGATTTCCAATCCACTCAATTGCAGTTGGGGAGAGTTCAAAGAGCTCCATCACATCGCCCTGGAAAACATGAGGCTCACATTCCTGTGAGAGATGGAAAACAGTTTGGCAGACTGCAACACCATCTCATTCGGGTCCTGGCATTTTGCCCCATTTAAACAACAGGTCTGCACGGCTGCCCAAGCGTATTTGTATTCTATTAGCCATCTTCCATACTTTTAGTGATGAGTCAAATCCTGCAGGCCTCTTGTTGGTGTTGATCAGATTATGGATATCGTGTGGAACTGATCGCATCCATGTTCACAACCATTCATTCCCTAGATCGAAATTTTGTGATTGCAGGATGGATCTGTGCAGATCTTATTGCCGAGTGTGGGAACTTCATCCGGATAGGCCCACATCCATCACATCTTTGTGGATAGGCAACTTTCTGTTTTTAGTTATCTTTCTACATTCACAAAGAAGACCACCTTGTCTTTCGGAGATGCGGGGGAGCAATGTGGCCCAGCGTGGGTAGACAACAGATCAGAGTGGGTTTAATATATCCACTAATGGGTCTCATTGTTGCATTAAGCTGGATATCAGGTTTGTGGACATGGGGGCTACTGAGCCATGCCAAAGCACCACATTGGGCAGTACTATACACCAACCCCAAAGCTGAGCATCTAAGTGTTATAGCAGACACACATTCCAAGTTGTACTACATAATTTCTGGAGAATGTTGTTTTGCATGATAGAGGTTTACAAGATTATGCACGGGATAGAAGGTAGAAAAAGAAGTACTTTTCTCCCTTTCTCACAATAGGAGAATTCATGGACATTCAATGAAATTGCTGAGCAGTTGGGTTAGAACAGATAAAAGGAAGTCCTTCTTCACCCAAAGGGTGATTAACACGTGGAATTCACTGCCACAGGTGGTAGCAACTACAAGCATAGCCAGCTTCAAGAGGGGGTTGGGTCAATATCTGGAGCAGAGGTCCATCAGTGGCTATTAGCCACAGGGTATTGTTGGAACTCTCTGTCTGGGGCAGTGATGCTCTGTATTCTTGGTGCTTGGGGGGGGGGGGCAAGAGTGGGAAGACTTCTAGTGTCCTAGCCCCCCTGATGGACCTCCTGATGGCACCTGGTTTTTTGGCCACTGTGTGACACAGAGTGTTGGACTGGATGGGCCATTGGCCTGCTCCAACATGGCTTCTCTTATGTTCTTGTGCATATTTTTGCTGTTGTCATTGATAGCTGAAGGTCCTCTCCAGGGCAATGCTGAGGTACTTAGGTGTATAGTTGTGTATAAGTTGGGTGCCAATAAGGTAAGTATTCAGTTCTCATTATGATTGTTACTGAGATGGAAACAGGAGCATTCTGTTTGTCCTGGACTTGGGATACGCTGCCATTTACGGTAGCAGTTAGCCAAAATTTTGAGATCCCTAGTCAGTATTTTCATAGTCCTTCTCATTGATTTGTGCCTTACTGCAATCGCCATGTTGTTGGCAGATTTCTTGGATAACATCTCATATGATGATATAGATTGAAAAGAACTGGACTGAGCCCTGGGGTAGACTGTTATTCAGTTTCTTTTGCTTGCTGATTGACTGACCCATAGTTATTTGGAAAGTTGTATCACTCAGCCTGTTACTTAGGAGTTGAAATAATGTTCTGCAGAGGAAAACTTCTAAAAATTTGTACTGTCATAAGAGGCAGTCAAATTGACAAAGACCAAGGTTTTTCTTGAGCAGGAACACAGTTCCAGCTGGCTTGGCATCAGGGGGTGTGACCTAATATGCAAATGAATCCCTGCTGGGGGTGTTTTCTACCCCCCAAAAGCTCTGCTTAAGACACTTTTGATACCTTGCCTCAAAGGCTGTCGCCACCAGAATAGCACCAGCTCAATATTCTGTTTTAACTGTTTTAATCATTGCATATCTATTTTATTACTGAATGTGTAATTTTAATACTTATTAATTTAATTGCTTGTGGGATTTTATGTTGTGAGCCGCCCTGAGCCTGCTTCGGTGGGGAGGGCAGGGTATAAATCAAATCAAATAAATAAATAAAATGAAATGAAATGAAAGTCATTAAGCTGAGAACTTGGGTCTTCAAAACTACGATGAGATCTAAATCCTACTTGCTCGACAGCAGGGGTGGCCAAACTGTGGCTCGGGAGCCACATGTGGCTCTTTCACACATATTGTGTGGCTCTCAGAGCCCCCACCACCCTGTTGGCCGTCTTGGAGAAGACATTTAAAGCATTTATCTTTCCACCTCTCCTCCATCCCCCTATTTATTTATTTCCTTCCTTCCTTCCCTTCCGGCTCTCAAACATCTGATGTTCATGTCTTGTGGCTCTCAAACATCTGATGTTTATACTATGTGGCTCTTACGTTAAGCAAGTTTGGCCACCCCTGCTCTATTGAGACATGTTTGTTAATTCTGCCACTGATTCTGTTCAGGATTAGCCTCTCGAGGAGTTTATAACAGAAGCTCCGAAGGGAAATAGGTCTGTCACTTTTGGTCTTCTTATCCCCATGATGTCACTGTGAAACTCTGTGAGCCATTTCTTAGTGAATGTGCTGCTGTCGATCAGGAAATCATAATGGATGCAGTTAAAGCCTGGTGTCTTGGCACTCTTGGACTAAAACCAGATGGCTGGCTCAGGGAGGCATCAAACAGCCCCAGAAGTAAGCCAGCTGGAAGCAGAACACTCAGGTGCATCCTGACAGAGCTCAGAAGAGGGATGGGCTGCAGGCACCCCAGGGAGAGTCTGGAGTGCTCACATGCCCTGTCCACAGCTCCCTGGGTGCTCCCTAGGCATGTCCTTCTGAGGGGAGGCACCTCGAAGGCAGCCCAGCAAAAAGTCACCACTTTAACAGTGGTGCCTTTTCAAGGCGGCTCCCGGCAAGCTGGGGGTGACTTGGGGGCGAGACAGGGATGGCAGGCAGATGTGCATGTGTGCACATGCTTTTTTTGGTCTGCCTGCCTCCCACCCCTGGGGCAGCTTAAACCACCAGTCTGTTATCACCCCTAATGTCCTTCAGTGCCTTGGAAATCTCATCAGCACTGAAATTCCCTGACAGCTTGCAGTCTTTAGGGCAGGTGCATTTCAAAATCTGGAGTTTAATCCTAATTGTAAAATCTCAGTCCCTTGGAGCTCTGGATAGGGCAACAGTTGGGCAGCTACCTGATTTGATGTTACCTCTGGACAGGTGGGCTTGCGCCTAGTTTTTTCAACAGGCCCCAGGCTTCCCTATTGGGGTGTCTGAAATCCAAATTTGCAGTTGCTCCAGTCCATTTTTGTCTACGTGCAGCATCGAGTTTATGGAGCAGTTCATCTGCTTCTTCTGGGTCTTTGCTGTCAAGGAAATTTTGATACAGCCACTCACTCTGATCACTTCAGCCTTGACTGTATTTTTTCTGACATCCTTAGGGAATGTACCTCTTGGCTGTAGGTATAACAGTTCCAATGAATTGGTGGGTCGTTTTGTAGGGAAATAGGTGGTGGAGCTCATTAGCATTACTCATCAGCATATGCCACCCCCCCAGCCAATGCAAGGAGAGCCCCGGGCAAGCAAGGCCTGCTTGGGCTGGCTAGAGTCCAGTCAGCCCAAGCAGGCCTCACTCATCAGGGGCTCTCCTGGGCTGCCTCCTCCAGTCAAAAGGCCAGCAAGCCATCTGCTGCGCAACATCACATAAGAAGTGGAGAAAGAGTGGTGCAGGCTTCTCCAGGGGTTATTGAGGGCTGCTGGGAGTCTGGCAAAGCTCCTGGTGGCTGGCTGGCTGCCCACTCCTAATCCCGGGATTGTTATGCAGCTGCACCTACTATTCAATGGACAAGGTAGGTAGCTGGGGAGGAAGAGGGGGAACCCTCAGAAAAGTTCAGGAGCTGTGCTCCTGTGAGCTTCTGCTGAATCTGAGGCCTGGTGGTAGTTATTACGTGTTGGAGGGACCCACCCAAGACATCTATCCAGATCTTCACTGAAACGTCTCCAATTCGCCCTCTTAAAGTTTCATCCCTGATAACTGGTATTTAGATTCCTAGTCTGAAGATTAAAAAGGTAAAGGTAGTCCCCTATGCAAGCACCAGTTGTTTCCGACTCGGGGGTGACGTTGCATCACGACGTTTTCACAGCAGACATTTTACGGGGTGGTTTGCCATTGCCTTCCTCAGCCATCTACACTTTACCCCCAGCAAGCTGGGTACTCATTTGACAGACCTTAGAAGGATGGAAGGCTGAGTCAACCTCGATTCAGCTACCTGAACCCAGGTTCTGCCAAGATCGAACTCAGCTTGTGAGCAGAGCTTGAACTGCGATACTGCAGCTTTACCACTCTGCGCCACGGGGCTCTTTGAGGATTACAGGTTGATTTTGACTGTGGGAAAGCCTCAAGAACTCATCTGGGTATAGGCAAGCGCTGACTTCTCCGGTCAGATGAAACAAATATTAAATCAGGGCCAGACTCTGTATTCCATGCAGTTGATCTGAAGGTGCCTCTGTCTTTAGCGTTGAAAATGATATGCAAGCCATGGTCTTCGGCCCAGTCACTAACCATCTATCTCCAATTTCCATGGTGGCTGTTAAAAGTTACTAGTGTATACAGAAGAATGAGTGTAGCGTGTTGATAGGACACACGCTAGCCATGAAACTGCATGAGTTTTGTAAAAATTAATGTGTACTTCTCCAACTTTTGCTATGATTTCATTGTGGGCATTGGTCAATCAATGTTCCCTCTAAGCTGTGGAATCTCGTGAGCAAAAATTCTATGTTGTGAGCGAGCAATCTGGCTACTTGCATAAATTAGTTTGCTCTGGGCCCAATTTTTCCTGAGCAAAGACTAAAACGTGTCAGCTGGAGTTGAAAAAACTGAGCTAGCTCACACTAACACAGCTAAGAGGGAACACTGGTTATATTGTATTGTACCTGTTTGTTTTTTAATTAAAGGAAAAGTAAAGCATTTTGTGCTTAGGAAAGCCATATACTAAATGTTTTAAGTAAACGATTGGGGACGGGTTTGTCACTAAGCAAAATGCTATTCGGAATCAGTGTGGAATTGATGAGATTTCTTGGTAGAAGCTGGAAATGAACTCATTCGTTTCCCCAAAATTCCCTCCCAGCTCATGTTAGCACATATATGCTTATGCTGCCACAAACGTACTGGTGTTTTCTCTGGTCTAATATGCCATGGCACTGCCAGATGATAGCCCACACCTAAGGAATTGTCATCTGGGTTGGAATTACAAACATGGCCTTGGTTGGTAAATTACCCATTTTAAAAGTTTTTAAAGCTGGTCCACGAAAGTTTAGTAATAAGTGAACAGTACAGAACTTCTGCGTAGGTTCCTATCAAACGGCCAGTCATGGGCACCTGCCCTGTTAAATGCACAGAATCTTTTTTAACGCTGGCCTGCCACTAAGAGTATCTGGCTAGGACCTGGGTTCAAATTCACTACGGAATCGTGAGGTTTACTAGTTGATAACAGGCCAGCCAGCAGCATTTCCTCACACTGGCCTCTAACCCTGCAAGGTTGTTGTGAGGTGAAAAAAGTGGGAAACAACATATGCCACCTCCTTGGAAGTAAGATAAAAAGAACATTCTATGAGGAAAGGTTAAAGTCCTATGAAAAAAGATTGAAAGAGCTGGGTGTATTTAGCCTGGAGAGGAGACGACTGAGAGGTGATTTGATCACCATCTTCAAGTACTTGAAGGGCTGTCATATAGACAAGGGTGCAGAATTGTTTTCTGTTGCCCCAGAAGGTAGGACCAGTCCAGAACCAATGGGTCGGAATTAAATCAAAAGTTTCCAGCTAAACATTAGGAAGAATTTCCTGACAGAGTGGTTCCTCAGTGGAACAGGCTTCCTCGGGAGGTGGTGGGCTCTCCCTCCGATTTTTAAACAGAGGCTAGATGGCCATCTGACAGCAATGCTGATTTCTGTGAATTAGGCAGATCGTGAGGAGGGCAGGAAAGGTTGCATCAGTGCTGAGTTCTCATGGCCCTTTCTTACAAACCCAGGTAAATGCTGAGTGACACTTCGGGGTCAGTCAGCAATTTTTCTCCAGGCCAATTTGGCAATGGATCCTGAAGGTGTTTGACATCTTCTGGGTATGGAGCAGGGGTCGCTGTGGATGTATGTGTGTGTGTGTGCGAAGGAAGTATTTGTGAATTTCCTGCATTGTGCAGGGTGTTGGATTCATGGATGTGATGACCAGCTCCAGTGAGAAAATGAAGTAAAATTGAAACAAAGGAACAAATTGCAGTATTTTTGGTCAGGAAACAACAGGAATGTGGCTGTAAGAGAAGCATTGTTGGATATTTATGGGGAATACAGTGCTATATTAGCAGCCCTTTACAACAATGTACACGTATTACAGTTGGGGTATATTTCTCTTCCAAGCCAAATTCCTAATGTTATATTGAGGTAGAAAAATTCCCAAAAAAGATGTTTTAATTAGCAGTAGCAGAAGTCACTGTGTTTCACAGCACTAAAACATGAAGGCCTTGAGAAAACACAGTGACATTATGCACACTGAATAATTCACACCAGCATGGTTTCTTTATAAAGCTGTAATTAAAGTAAGTCAAGACAACAAAACCTATGCTTTGAACCGAAGATATTAGAAAACTAAAAAAAAATTGTGACTTTTAAAGGGAAAAAACATACAATTCATAATTTCTATCCGGGGGTATCTTTCTACAGGACATGTCTCTCTGTAGTGAGGCAAATACTTTACAAAGGTTACCAGGAAACCTTGTCAGGTTGTTGTGTAAGGCTGTATCTCTACAGCACAGGCCCACTGACACCTTTTAGAGTGGCCAGGTGGGGCTTTGGCTAGTAAGTCCTTTGATTGGCCACTGGAGATTTGATTGGCTATGCAGATTTTTTAAAAAAACGTTGCTATTGCAGCAGCTGCCACCACAGCACAGCACTGGGTGACTGAAAGTAAACTGTGGCAGCCATTTTGTTGCTGGTTACACCTGCTGTAGCCATTTTATGGCTGTGCACGCTACCCTGTCAGAATTCCAAAGGTGCTTATAGGTTCAAAAAGTTTGGGGAGCCCTGCTCTCTAGAGCATTTAAAAATGGTTCCCTGGATCAGGACTTCCTTAATTAACTTGCGTGGTATTTTTTTTAAAGTTAAACATGTTTAGGGTAAAAAAAAAAAAAATGGACTCCATGGCAAAATGTAAAGATTTCTTCAGTTGCTTTACACCCTGGGTGCTTTTCATGTTCACATAAAGCAAGCTGTAAAATGATAATTGGCTATACTTTGGCAGCATTAACTACTGTGCAGGGGACAATGTCCAAAGAGGACTAAATTGGACAGCCACTTCCTGGTGGGGAGGGGGGCTGTGGCTCATTGGAAGAGCCTGTGCTTTGCATACAGAAGGTCCCAGGTTCGATCACTCGTATCGCCAGTTAAAAGGACAAGGCAATAAGTGACGTGGAAGACCCCTACCTGAGATACTAGAGAGCTGCTACCAGTCTGAGTAGACAATACTGACCTTGATAGACCAAAGGTCTTATTCACGTGTCGCCAGTGTAGAGCTGGGCCACAGTGTGTAGGGGCCTCCCCCTGACAAAGACACAATTGGACACACCCATCCACCTTGAAAGAGCTTTATTGCTCAATGCGGAAAGGACGCCAAGGTTATTTTTATTTTATTTCAATGTCACAGTCCCACCTCCCACAGTCACCACCCCCACCCTGTACCCCTCTGGGTTTTCTTTCCCCCTTCTCCATGTTTGTATTTCACAACCAAGCCTCTTCTAAGCAGGACTTCAAGTCATTCCCAAGAGAGGGGGCGGGGTGAGGGTCGACCATGGTTGCCAGGGTGGATTTCTTACCCAGAAAGAACAGAAAAATCAAGACCTTGATCCAAGCTGGAGCGCATGCGCAGACATGGAACACACTCGGAACGCCGGGGCCCATCATACGCACACACCCCACATCCATAATGGGATGGGGAAGCTGTGAACACTGAAAAGTTCCCATCCATTTCACTCGCACCATTTTCCCCAGGAATGAATGGGGAGGATCTAAGCCTGTGTGCTGTACAAGAGGAATCCAGGGGGAGATAAGCCCTATCCCCAAATTGGGATCATAAAATAAGCCCCACCCACTTGAAAGAGCTACAGTCCAGCATAGACCTTCCTGTGGAAACCCTCTTTTTTTGAAGGGGCAGGAAATGAATGAATGGTCTTAACGTTTCTAGACTTGGAGATATATCTACATTCAAAATCAGTTCTATACCATTGTTGGATCAGGTACTATTGTACTGCTATAGCAGTCATTCATCTCCTAGCTGCCTTGGTCAGTCGTAGATAATCGCTATAGCGCAGCAATGGTGGATGCTACCAAAAAATGGCAGCTTTAGCCCTCTGCAAAAATGATGGGAACTGTAGTTTGGTAAGGCTGCAGGGAACTCTCAGAGTCCCTTCATCTTACCCTCGCCACCTATTAACAGACTCACAAGTTCTAAAGTTCCCTGGTTAGAGAATGGCTATTTGAAATATATAGCTTTAATATAAATTACCAGCCCGTAGGAGACAGACGAGAACAAATTCATGGATAACGAGACTTGTGGGAAGGGGATAACTGAAATGCATTTCCGTTCTGAGCCCTTGGTTTAGCACAGTCCTCCTCAACACCCTACTGTTTTCTGGTTGGTCCTCTATCCCAGCTCTAGCAACAGCCCTGAATTGCAGACAATGCAAGCCACAAGCCTGGGTTTTCCCACAGTCTGCTTGACTACTTCTAAATTCGGCTGTAGAAGATCCCCTCCCCACCCCACCACTGGCTCATGGTCCATCCAATCCTGCATCAAATGAGTATGTAGTCAACAGCTAGATTTTACTCCAGTAGCACCTTAAAGACTTACAAAATTTCCAGGGTATAAGTGTTCAAGAAACAAAACTGTCATCAGATACAAGTAGGAACAGGGATCCCTTAGCCCTTATATCCCAGGCAGAAGGTGGGAGGGGGGATATAAGGGCTCAGCAATCTCCATTCCTACTAGTACCTGACGAAGAGAGCTTTCCCTCTTGAAAGCTCATACCCTGGAAATTGCGTTGGTCTTTAAGGTGCTACTGGACTCAAATTTACTTGCCTACTGCAGACCAGCATGCCTGCTCGCTTGTAGTTAAAAACAAGGGGTATCCAAACACTTCCCTGTAAGATCAGACCTAAGGGGGCACTGAGTCCAGCATATAGTTCTCCATGGTGGCTAACTTAAAAGCAAGCCACGGTACCGAAGACCATTCATCCCCTATTGACTGAACCCAGAATCTGACATACAGCGACATACTGCGGGTGCGAATTTATGTCCCGTGAATCTACTGTAAGCCCTGCAGGATCAGGCAAAATTTCCATCTGGTCTTGCATCCCATCTCCAACTGTCGGATGCTCCCGGGAATGCCCCCATCACCCGGCATTCACAGACACACTGCTCCGAAACACAGAGGTTCCATTTTGCTACCACAACAGTTAATAGCCGCTGATGGATTTATCCTCCATGAGACCATGCTCAAAGAAAGGAAATTCTGACAGCATTCTGAAGCAGGCGGGTGACGGGAATAGCCTCATCTTTTAATTTTCTTTACCTGTCACAAAACTGGGTTCCATTAGAAACGGGGTAAGATATTGTCCCACTCACATATCCTATGGGTGAATTCCCCTGTCTGCATCTAAGGGCTGGGGGAGGGGGCAGGTCTTTCCCATAACCATAATGCAAACACACATGTCAGTCTGCACATGTACAGAATTCAACATTCTTGTCCTCATGGCTGAGGAAGTGTAGGGAGTGCCTGGCAAATTCTCAAAAGCGGGGGTCTCTGTTGTTAGCGGGAGGACTCCTACTGATCAGGAGCGATGGCTTCAGTGCCCCTCTCTACCCCTTATAATTCTTTCTAAGACTACTATCCCACCGGCCCCACAATTTGCCCTATCCTCATTCAGACACCCTCTTTCTACTCTCGGAAAGCTTGATGAAAATCTCCACGTTCCTCTTTCACAAATGTGGGAACTGCAATGAACTGTGCAAAACAGGCTAACATCAGCTTTCTTTGCAAACAAAAAAATGTAAAGGTCTTTCATTATCCTCGGAGCAGAATGTCAAGGAAAGGGGTCTGGCCCCAAAAAAGCACCTATTGCCTGGCTTATGGGTTGCCTGAGGGGAGGAAAAAGGGCTAAGGGTCTTGTCTGATTCTTCCCTCCCATTCTTGGCCCCAGTCCTGGGGAACGAAGGGGGCTTCGCCTCAACTGCTCTCTCCTGTAAGATCACAGTGGAGTCCCCGATGACCTCCCTGTAGGCCCCTGCCTATGTCCATTGCGGTGACACCCCTCCCCGCCATGCACAATCAACACAGGGAAATACAAAGCATCTTGATAGCAGGGAGGGCTCTCCAGCGGCTCGGTCTCGATGCTGCTCCCCACGTGGCTCCCGCTCAGGCTGCGGAGGACTCCCCCGCACCGCCTTGCCCCGCTCAGCGAGAAGCGGCTGCAGCTGAAAGGAAGGCGGGCGTAGAGCGCTCGAGTGCCCCGTGAGGGCAAGGAGTTGCTGCTGACAGTCCGGCGGCACCGCTGGCAGCTGCGCAGGTAGGCTGCCCCCGCCACCACGGTGGAGTCCATGAGCATGGCCTCCGAGTAGCTGGGCACCAGCTGCTGGTTGGAACGGATGTGCCACTCCAGCTCGGTCATGTCCACAGTGTTGACGCGTGAGATGCGGCGCCCGTAACCCCCAGCGGCGTCTAGCGGGCTGGGGCCATCGTCAGCCCCAAAGAGTTTCTCCACGTGGTAGTGCACGTTAGCTGTGCGATATTCAGAGAGCACTCGCAGCGGCCAGGATAGCAGAAGGAAAGAGGCCAGCCAGAACACCCAGCGGCGGGTGTACCACGGGGGACGCCCCGGGTCAGGGAAGACCAGCATGTGCTCCTTGAAGTCCACGTTCTTGAGATGCATCCCTTCGCGAGCCTCCATGTAATCATCCAAGCCCTCGTTTTCCCCAAAGAAACGGGCACGCTGGGTGAGGTAAGCCGCCTCCGCCTCCCCGGTGGCGAAGCTGAAACACTTGGTGAACCGCAACTTGGTGACGGGATAATCAGAGAGCCCCAGCAGCTCTTTGGACACGTCCTTCACCCCGTGGCCCGAGTAGTCAAACTCTGTCTCTGCCACGTGTGTATTGACCCGCTCGTGGTAGACCTGGGTGGTGGTGTAGGCATCCCCGTTGCGGTAGCGGGTCACCTGCCGAGTGCGGCGGATATAGTGGTAACTAATGGCCTTCCACCAGATGCATGGCGTGGCTTGCTGCATGCGCTGCACCTTCTCGTACACGCTGGCCGTGTCCACACGGTACTGCATCTGGCCCTTGGCAAACCGGTGCCAGCACTCCACCAGGTAGACCACATACAGCATCCCTAAGAAAGCCAGCGGGATGTAGATATAGCCATTGGAGCAAGGGCTGTCGTGGTAGATCATGGAGGCGCCCCGGAAGGAGCTGTCATAGTTCATGCGGGTCACCGTCGAGAGGCGGCACCAGGCCATGACGCCGAAGCAGCCGTACATCAACAGGGTGAGGACCAGGCATTTCCAGTGCGACTCCCGGCAAAGGGAGCTGCTCAAAGACTGCTTCAGGGGTCGCTGCTGCTCACCAGGAGGGAAGGGGGTGAAAGGGAGAAGAGAGAAGAAAAGGAAGAGAAAGAAAGAAAACATATGAACATATGAAGCTGCCTTCTACTGAATCAGACCCTCGGTCCATCAAAGTCAGTATTGTCTTCTCAGACTGGCAGCGGCTCTCCAGGGTCTCAAGCTGAGGTTTTCACACCTATTTGCCTGGACCCTTTTTTGGAGATGCTGGGGATTGAACCTGGAACCTTCTGCTTCCCAAGCAGATGCTCTACCACTGAGCCACAACCCCATTCATGGCTCTCCAGGGTCTCAAGCTGAGGTTTTTCACACCTATTTGCCTGGACCCTTTTTTGGAGATGCCAGGGATTGAACCTGGGACCTTCTGCTTCCCAAGCAGATGCTCTACCACTGAGCCACCGTCCCCTCCGATGATGGCATGCTATAGAGCTATCCTTGGGACAAGAAACCCTTTGTAATATTCCAGATCCCTGCCCCAAATGTTCCAACATTCTAATTTTAAAAACCTCAGGTCTCTAATCCACTTGATAACCAATACGATAACCACCTGATAACCTCTTGATAACTACTTGATAACCTCAAGTCTCTAAATCCACTTGATAACCAATATGTAAATTAAAGAAACAGGCCACCTTCTACCCAGTCGTACATGCATCATTTGCATCCTGCTTTTCACCCTAGTCGAGACTCAAAGCAGATTTTAGAGCAAAGGTGTCAAACTCATTTGTTATGAGGGCCGGATCTGACATGATGAGACCTTGTCGGGCCGGGCCATATGTGTCATAAAATTTAACGCCAGGTAGCAGTGATACAAACTTTATAAAGGACACAGCCAAACACAATTAAAGATTTTTTTTAACCCTTAAAATAGGCTTAAACCATTAGCACTCATTGGTCTTAAAGGTGCTTTCTTTGTATCTCTCCCATGGGATCCAAGGAACTGGGCAAGGGAAGCTCTGGTTCTTTCCCTCCCCTCTCAGGGGATGAGGAGGGGGAAAGAGCCTCAGTTAATAGAAGGAAGAGAGGCTTCGCTCAGTAGCTGTGCTGTATGATTGAGAGAGCCTGGCAAAGCAAGCTCTCCCTCCCCCTCCCCCCCACTTTGCTCCCCAAGGGAGAAGAAGAAGAAGAAGAATTGCAGATTTTTACCCCGCCCTTCTCTCTGAATCAGAGACTCAGAGCGGCTTACAATCTCCTGTATCTTTCCCCCCCACAACAGTCACCCTGTGAGGTGGGTGGGGCTGAGAGGGCTCTCACAGCAGCTGCCCTTTCAAGGACAACTCTGCCAGAGCTATGGCTGACCCAAGGCCATTCCAGCAGGTGCAAGTGGAGGAGTGGGGAATCCAACCCGGTTCTCCCAGATAAGAGTCCGCACACTTAACCACTACACCAAACTGGCTCTTAGCTGATGGGAGAAAATATAGAAACCTTAGCTGATGGGAGAAAATATAGGTTTTGCTCTGTAGCTCCCGTGCGATTGAAAAATCCTGGCAAAGCAAGCTGTGATGCAGAGGGAAGCAAGAGAGAGCGAGAAAGAAGCAGA
Source organism: Heteronotia binoei (assembly GCF_032191835.1). Taxonomy (NCBI): domain Eukaryota; kingdom Metazoa; phylum Chordata; class Lepidosauria; order Squamata; family Gekkonidae; genus Heteronotia; species Heteronotia binoei. Next base: position 263,474,346 of record NC_083223.1, read on the forward strand.
TGACAACCAGTTGCTCGGGGGGGGGGTGATAGGAGCCCTCTGGGGGCCTGATTTGGCCCCTGGCCACGTGTCTGACACCCCTGTTCTAGACTGTCATTCTCCGCCTCTCCATTCTCCCACAATAACAGCACCATGAGGTAGGCCAAGCTGAGAGCCCAAGATCATCCAGCGAGCATCCACAGTAGAAGGGAGGATTCAAACCCAGGTCACCCAGGGTCCTAGCCCTTCACTGCATGCAGCACACTGCACGGGCTCTTAATTGTCCAATAAAGAAGATGTTCTGGTCCAGTTTCCTGCAGACCCGGCCAATATGCAGAAAGGAACCGCAATGCCCGAGGACCACTCAGCACTTATAGTTTAATTTGCTTAAATCTATCTAATAAATTAAATCGCTTTATTTTGAATGGATAAGACAGCTTGCAGTAGGGACTGTTAAGCCAATGCAAACTGCTTTACCAGAATGAAATTTCTGGCCAAGAAAATACCAAGCTCCCAATAGGAATTGTTTGTTCTGGCCCAAATAAGGCTATGGTCCTTGGAAACTGATTACTTACATTCAGGGGTGGAATTTTAGCAGGAGCTCCTTTGCCTATTAGGCCACACCCCTCTGATGTAGCCAATCTTCCAAGAGCTTACAAAAAAGAGCCTTGTAAGCTCTTGGAGGATTGGCTACATCAGGGGTGTGTGGCCTAATAGGCAAAGGAGCTCCTGCTAGAATTCCACCCCTGCCTGCATTCATCTTAACGAGTGCAGGACAACTTCCCAGCTATGGCAATTAGCGGGTGCCAAGGGGGAGGGGCCACTTAAGTTCCCTCCACCGTCAAGCTGTCCTCTTTCTTTCCATTCTCCCCACCCTGGCGATAAAAGCTTGGCAGAAGCCTCTGGGAAAACGGCCAAAAGCAAAGAGCTTTTAGGAAAGCCCCACAGAGAAGGGGGAAGAATGGGGCTTGGGCAAACCATCCATTTTGCACTAACGAATTCAGGAGCGGGACGAAGGCGTTACAGAACAAAAGGAGAAAAACACCAGCTAGAAAAGTGGGGTGGAAGGAAATGCCCTGAACATTAAGCCCTACTGTATTCCAGTCATTGGAGATGGGCAGGAAGAATAAGCTGGGAAATTTGACCTCCAGGGACAGAGCCCAAGAATCCTGGCTATTGTGCTTGTTCTCCCCCACTTGAATTATAAACCTCCCCAGAAGATACGAAAGCAGGGCTTTTTTTGAGCAGGAACTCACATGAACGCAGTTCCTACTGGCTCGGCACTAGGGGGTGTGGCCTAATATACAAATAAGTTCCTGCTGGGCTTTTTCAACAAAAAAGCCGTGTGACTCAATGGTGACACCAGGGGGTGTGGCCTAATATGCGAATGAGTTCCTGCTGGACTTTTTCCTACAAACAAGCGCTGTACGAAAGCGTGCCTGAGAACAGGGTTGCCAGCTTCCAGCTAGCACCTGGAGATCTTTCGCTATTACCATTGATTTCCAGACAACTGAGATCAGTTCCCCAGGAGAAAATGGCTGCTTTGGAGGGTGGTTTCCATGGCATTATACCCTGCTGAGGTCCCTCCCCTCCCCCAACCCTGCCATCTCCAGGCCCTGCCCCCCAAATCTCCAGGTATTCCCCGACCCAGGACCGGCAACCCTAACTGCAACCTACCCCCAACTCTTTTGGATTATAAGGAAGAGGTTACAAGAGGCAGAAGCAGCCTTGACTGTCAGGTATCTTTCAACCCTAGTAATTCCCCTCCTTTGAAAACGCTCCATCTGTCCCCTTCCCTAAACCAAGATCCAAGTGCAAAACCTGCCTCCAAAACCCTTTGTGCTAATCAACAGTCTTGCTGTTTCTAAGAATCAGGAATCCTGGAGGTTTTTTCCATCTTCTGGGCATGAAGCAGGGGTCACTTACGGGTGTGAGGGGAGGTATTTGTGAATTACCTGCAATGCGCAGGAAGTGTCAAACACATTTGTTACGAGGACAGGATCTGACATAAATGCCACTTTGTTGGACTGGTACCGGAGATATACGCTTTATAAAGGTGATTTCTAATGTCGAATGACAATAGTAGGTGAATAACAGTAGGCTTGATTGGATTAGGTGTGATATGCAGAGGGGTGGTAGCCATGCAGATGCCAGCCTTGGTAATGAGACAGGAAACCTAGGTCTCAATTCCATCCAGGAGGATTCAGTACAGAAGGATGCAAGGAATAAATGGACAAGTCTGACATTGAGGGCCTTTTCACACTTACCGGTGGAAACCGGAAGGGAGTCGGTATTGTGCCGCCTTGCAGTAATCCGAGACAGGGATGGGAGTTTTCAGACACATGTTTTTTTTCCCGGTAGGGTTCCATGATTGAAGCAAGCCATTTCACACTGGTCTGCTTTTATCTCGCTTCCACCAACGCCAGCCGTTTTCGCCTGCCGGCGCGTGATCTCCGGCTTATTGTTTTTTTGGGAACTTCGGGCAAAGATCGCTATAGCGCTATAGTGCTATAGCGACATATCACAACAGCACCACCATAGAGATGGCTAGGCTCCATTGAGATAAGTTACCAAGTTTCAGCGGCAGCAATCTCTGGCATCTTAATGGAACCCAGGCATCCCTATGGTGATGCTGTTGTGATACATCGCTATAGCGCTATAGCAATCTTAGCCTGACATTCCAAAAAAAAAAACAAAGCTGGAGATCGCGCACCGGCGGGTGAAAAAGGGCACGAAAACTGCTCCCGGATTAGATACTGGACATTTCACACAGCGCCCCATACCGATTTCAACCCGGAAGGAGGGGTTGAAAACTGGAAGAAGCTGCTCTTTGTTAGTAACGACTCAGGCATGCCTCACTACCGGGACAGCTGCGGGACTGTTTGAAAAGGTGAGAGTATTCCGGTAGCAGCCAGTTACTGAGTCGGGTCTGTCTGAAATGCCAGCAGAAACCCGTTACTGTTCAGTAACTGACCAGCTTCCATACCGGAATACATAGGCTGTGTCAAGAAGTTCTAAGAAACCACAACATTCAGCTGCTGACCTAAGAGCAGCAGTGCTCTTAACAAAAGAATTTCAAAGGAAGATGAGAAAGGGAGACTGCTGAATTGCAATTGATAATGAAACTTAAGACAAGGCGTTCTCCTGGACTGAACTGAGAGCTTGTTTTCCTGTCTCATCACCAATGTGTGTGGTTATCATTTGGCGTCTGAAATCACTTTGTTCTCCAAGACATAAGGACCAATCCAAGTGTTCTAATTCCTGATCAGGGTCTTTTTGAAAGAAAATAAATCCAGATAGGAAGAGAGAAATCCAGTCTTTTCTTTTTTTTTAAACACACCACCACAACTTTTCAGAATAAGCCAAAATAATTTCCTCAATGTACATTGTGCTTGTCAGAAGAATCTATCTACCCACCCGCTCTCCCTCCCTCTAAAGAAGAAGCGTGCTTGCACACAAAAGCTTATACCTGGAATAAAACATTGTTGGTCTTGAAGTGGCCATGGGACTCTCTTTCCTCCCCCTCCCCTCCTCCCCAAAAGAGGAGGAACAGCTCCAGAGAAGGAAGCAGAAGGTGAGTGTGTGAGAGACAGAGAGAGGCTTGTCTTTATATTTCTCCCACATGAAGCAAGAGAGGGAGGCAAGAGGCTGGAAACAGGAAACAGGAAGCAAAGAGCCACTGAGGGAGCTAGAAAAAAAGAAAGCTATTGTTCAGGAAAGGTAGCAGAAGAAGTAAGTTGCTTGAGGGATGGATCTGAACCCTTTGCAGGCTGCATCTGATCTGCAAGCCACATGTTTGACAATCCTGGATTAGATGACCCCGGAAGTCCCTTCTAGCTCTATGATGCTATGATTCCCTGAGATGTCATTCAAACACAGGGGATCAAATCTCAGATAAGATTTCCCTGCCCCCAAACCAAGAAGTTACTGTACTTCTGCAACCGACCCCTCACTACCCAAAATGGCCTTCCTTATTCATTCTCTGCCACTGACTCCCGCCATTACCCACCACTGATCATATCACTTTTAAAATCCAAGCCGGGAAGGAAAAACACCCTTTGCCGACTCTGATTCTACTGCCTCTCACTCTCAGGAACAAAGGATCCGGATGGCATACATCCGGGTCCGGATGGCATACATCCGAGAGTTCTGAAAGAACTCAAAGTTGAACTTGTGGATCTTCTAACAAAAATCTGTAATCTTTCATTGAAATCTGCCTCCGCTCCTGAGGACTGGAAGGTAGCAAATGTCACCCCCATCTTTAAAAAGGGTTCCAGAGGAGATCCGGGAAATTACAGGCCAGTCAGTCTGACTTCAATACCGGGAAAGTTGGTAGAAACCATTATCAAGGACAGAATGAGTAGGCACATTGATGAACACGGGTTATTGAGGAAGACTCAGCATGGGTTCTGCAAGGGAAGATCTTGCCTCACTAGCCTGTTGCATTTCTTTGAGGGGGTGAACAAACATGTGGACAAAGGAGACCCGATAGATGTTGTTTACCTTGACTTCCAGAAAGCTTTTGATAAAGTTCCTCATCAAAGGCTTCTTAGAAAGCTTTTGAGTCATGGAGTAAAAGGACAGGTCCTCTTGTGGATCAAAAACTGGCTGAGTAATAGGAAGCAGAGAGTGAGTATAAATGGGCAGTCTTCGCAGTGGAGGACGGTAAGCAGTGGGGTGCCGCAGGGCTCGGTACTGGGTCCCATCCTCTTTAACTTGTTCATAAATGATTTAGAGTTGGGAGTGAGCAGTGAAGTGGCCAAATTTGCGGATGACACTAAATTGTTCAGGGTGGTGAGAACCAGAGAGGATTGTGAGGAACTCCAAAGGGATCTGTTGAGGCTGGGTGAGTGGGCGTCAACGTGGCAGATGCGGTTCAATGTGGCCAAGTGCAAAGTAATGCACATTGGGGCCAAGAATCCCAGCTACAAATACAAGTTGATGGGGTGTGAACTGGCAGAGACAGACCAAGAGAGAGATCTTGGGGTCATGGTAGATAATTCACTGAAAATGTCAAGACAGTGTGCGTTTGCAATAAAAAAGGCCAACGCCATGCTGGGAATTATTAGGAAGGGAATTGAAAACAAATCAGCCAGTATCATAATGCCTCTGTATAAATCGATGGTGCGGTCTCATTTGGAGTACTGTGTGCAGTTCTGGTCGCCGCACCTCAAAAAGGATATTATAGCATTGGAGAAAGTTCAGAAAAGGGCAACTAAAATGATTAAAGGGCTGGAACACCTTCCCTATGAAGAAAGGTTGAAACGCTTAGGGCTCTTTAGCTTGGAGAAACATCGACTGAGGGGTGACATGATAGAAGTTTACAAGATAATGCATGGGATGGAGAAAGTAGAGAAAGAAGTATTTTTCTCCCTTTCTCACAATATAAGAACTCGTGGGCATTCGATGAAATTGCTGAGCAGACAGGTTAAAACGGATAAAAGGAAGTACTTCTTCACCCAAAGGGTGATTAACATGTGGAATTCACTGCCACAGGAGGTGGTGGCGTCCACAAGCATAGCCACCTTCAAGAAGGGGTTAGATAAAAATATGGAGCAGAGGTCCATCAGTGGCTATTAGCCACAGTGTGTGTGTGTATGTATATATATATATATATATTTGGCCGCTGTGTGACACAGAATGTTGGACTGGATGGGCCATTGGCCTGATCTAACATGGCTTCTCTTATGTTCTTATGATCTATACAACAAATTCCCTGCATTTCAAACAACTAGAATGTTGGGGGAGAACGAAAAGTAGGAATGCTAACTTTCTACATTCAGGGAGGTGGAATTTCCACCCCCCCTCTCATGGGAAAGGATTTCAACACCTCATCCTACTGCAGTCAGAAGTGGCAGAGGCCAGGGAGAGTTTTATTGTTTGACTAGCAGTAAAGTCCGTTGCAGGAAGAAATACCATGAGCCCTAGAAAAATATTTGGGGGGGGGGGGGGTGATGAATGCGTAGAAGCCCGAGCTGTATGGACCAAGGTAGCCCAAACTTGGGTAGGAGACCATTGGGGAAGCCCAGGGTTGCTACTCAGAAGCAAGCAATAGCAAACCATCTCATCTCCTGCCATGGACACTTTATGGGACGTCACCGTAAGTCAGTTGTGACTTGACAGCAAGTAAACGACAACAAAATGGACAAGAATGACAACATTCATCAAAACATCCGTATTAAGCTAAGAGAATCCACTCGTCTGAGTTACTTCACTGGCTCACGAAAGGGAGCAAAGGATTTAGAAACTGGAAATTAGGGGAGAGGGGGGGGGAAATGGGAGAATTATGTTCCAGATTGATAAATTGCTGAGGGTCAGCATTGGGTAGCAGTTAGTGTTAAAAGCAGGCTCCAAAAGACCCAGGGTTTGAATCCCAAGAAGATCGCTGGGTGACCTTAGGCTAGTCACACCTTCTCAGCCTAACCTCCCTGATAGGGCTGGCCCGGGGAGAAAAGTAGGGTGTAAACAAAGAAGATAAATAAATGCTGGCATTAATTGAACCACTCGACATGACTGTTCCAACATGGAATCCTATTCTAGACTTGAGGAACAGCAGCATGATATTATTATTAGAGCCGGGGTGACCGAGCGACAGTTTTTCCCAGCATGTTGAAACAGGGGTGTCTCTGAAGCAGAGGCTTACCACCATACCAGCACCCGAACTCAGCACCAAGAAATAACACGAGTCAGTATGCCACGGCACACTGATAGCATTTATACCAACCTTCCTCGATGGAACTAGACAGGTCTATGAGCCTAATGACTATTAGTAAGAACCAAGGTCAGGATGGTTTAGGCCTGGAGAGAGCCGGGTTCTAATCCCCATTTGCCATGAAAAATCACCGGGTGACCTTGGGCCTGAAACTCCCCTACCTCGCAGGGTTGTTACAAGGATACAACAGAGGAAACAAGAACCATGCATGTTGTCCTGAGCTCCCAAGGAGGATAAAAAATGTAAGAAACAAAGCCAAACGAAGGTTTCTTTGGCCTGTGGTAGAGAATATTGGTTGCAGGTCTGCACATACCCAGTCTCAATCCAGGTAAGGTCGGATAGCTGAGTTCAGAGGGAAATCAAGAAGAGTTGGCCTCCAGTAAGGTCCAAGAAGGGGGCACCTTTAAGGACCTCTGGAAAATTCAAGGGGGGGGGGGGGGAGCCACAGCCCGTCTTCAAGGCCCACCAAAACATGAAGTCATAACATAAAGGCAACGCCTCCTTGAAATGCCAGTCCCAAGGATGGAAGAGTGTGTTGGGGAGGGAGGGGTTAGGGCGTCCCCACAGCTTCTGCCTCTCCTCTGGGGAAACCGGTCCTCCATCTCCTTCACCCCACAGATTCCCCACTCCCCTGAGTGGGTGTGGAGGTCAGAAAGAAAAGCTTCCTGAATCTTTCTAAGGCAGGCAATGGAAGGGGATTGTGCGACAGCCTGGACTCAAGCAATGCTTTTCTTTTCTTTTTTTCCCCTTCCACCGGCTAGGCTGGAAGGGAGAGGTGTGTGTATGCCTACCCTTAGCCAGTGGCAGGATTTTCTCCCCGTCTTCGCCCCCCCCTGCCTTTGTTTCCCCCTCTCCCCACCCCCTCCAGGTTCCTGGTGTCCCTTTTCTTCCCGAAAGGCTCGCTTTCCCACCAGCTCTAAACCCCCATCAGGAGTCGCCGCCACCCGCCAGAGAGAGAGAGAGACGCGAGAAGGACGCCGTGGTGCAATGCAGAACTTGGCGCGGACGGCCCTTGCCTCCCCCCCCCCCCCCCATACGCGCCGTAGCAAAGCACACCGCGAACACACAGATCCCCCCCCCCCTTTCCTGCAGATCCACCCCACCGCCACCGGCAACCCTCGCTTTCTCCCCTCATGCGTCTTTGCAAAGGGGTGTTTTTTTCCTCCCCTTGGGGAGCGGGGCGTTCTTTTTACGCACCACTCCTATCCCCGCGCGCACACACAATAAAACTCTAGATCGAGGCCAGGCGGGAAAAGAAGGGGGCGGAAAGTCGGCAGGATCCTTCTCCCGGGAGGGGCGAGGGGGTAGAAGCAGCCACGTCTTTCTCTCCCCCACCCCCCCTTTTTTTTTGCCAGAAATCCGGGTTTATTTTTAACCCCGGCAGGTCTATTAATAATGTACAAAAGGAGGCACGTGTTCCCTGCAGCAGAATCGCCGTCACCTCGCTTCTGGCCCGCTCCCCTTCCCCCCCCCCCCCGGCTCCGGCGCCCGCCTCGCCCACCGACGAGGGGTGGGGGGCGAGGAGAGGTGGGGGAAGGCGGAGAGGGTCCCGATCCTGCTGCCCAAGATCTGCCCCCCCTTCCACACCCATGGCTTTTCCCCCCTCCAAGTTTGGCGACGTTGGCGGGGGGGTCTCTGCTTTCCAAACGCCGCGCCCGGGGCGCCGCGCAAAGTGCGGCCCCCGCTCCGATCCCCCCCGCCCGCCCGCCCTTCCCAAGAGAGCGGGGCTGGCCTCACCTCCTCCCGAGGGGGTCCCCCGGCTGGGGTGAGGGTGGGCAGCTCCCCGGCCCCCGGCTGCTGCGCCCCGTCTTCTTCCCCCACGCCGGGCATGGTTCACGCGTGGCGCCGCCAGCAGGCGCCCCGGCCGCATGTTAGGGGCGGGCGAGGGGCTCGGCGGCCCCGCGGCTGGAGCTGCGCCGACTCCCCCGCGGCCCGGAGCGGAGCATGGAGACGGCCGCGGCGCTTCGGGGCAGCGGGGAGGGGGCCGGGCTGGCTGTGGCGCGTACCTTCTCCCCGCACCGGCGGCTCAGCTCGCCTCTCCGCCCGTGCGCTCGGCGCCGCGGCTCCGCCCTCTTCCCAGCGCCTGGAAAGGAGCCCGCAAAGGAACCCCGCGGCCGCCTTCTCCGCTCTAGGCCAGCCGCGCCGCCTCCGGCCCGCGTCCCACCCGCCGCCTGCAGCCCCCCCACCCCCAGCCCAAAGACGCCGCTTTCTTTGTGGCCGCCCCCACCCACCGCTCCCGTTTCAGTGCTCGCTTTTGTTTCACGCGTTGGTTCAGACGTGCCTCCCTTCCGCGACTGCGGCTTTGCACGTGTGAAGGAGCCCATGGATTATGCCACAGATTAATCATCAGGGGGACAGACTGGAACTTCCAAGGAAATGGCCGGGTGGGCCTCTGGTGGCCAGGAGGAAGCCGGGCCCAATGCCAGCAACTCTTGGCTCTCTCACACACACACACACGTATTGGCCACTGGGTGACACAGTGTTGGACTGGATGGGCCATTGGCCTGATCCAACATGGCTTCTCTTATGTTCTTATGGCTCAGGCAGGGTAGAGGTAGAGGTAGAGCCTCTGCTTTGCATATGTTGGGGAGGGACGGTGGCTCAGTGGTAGAGCATCTGCTTGGTAAGCAGAAGGTCCGGAGGTTCAATCCCCGGCATCTCCAACTAAAAAGGGCCCAGGCAAGTAGGCGTGAAAAACCTCAGCTTGAGACCCTGAAGAACCGCTGCCGGTTTGAGTAGACGATACTGACTTTGATGGACCGAGGATCTGATTCAGTATAAGGCAGCTTCATAGAACGGGTGGCCAAACTGTGGCTCGGGAGCCACATGTGGCTATTTCACACATGTTGTGTGGCTCTCAAAATCCCCACCACCTTGTCAGCCAGCTTAGAAAAGGCATTTGTCTCTTTAAAATAGCTTCACCAAGCCAGCTGGTGGCTTGGAGAATGCATATAAAATTAAAGTTGCTTTCTTTCCACCTCTCTCTTCCACGCCCATCCAGTTGCCTTCCTTCCAGCTCTCAAACAGCTGCCGTTCATGTCTTGCAGCTCTCAGACATCTGACATTTATTCTACGCAGCTCTTATGCTAAGCAAGTTTGGCCACCCCGATATAGAAGATTCCAGGTTCAATCTCCAGTTAAAGAACCAGGCAGTAGGTGATGCGAAAGATGTCTGCTTGAGCTCTGGAGAGCAGCTTCCAGTCTAAGTAAGGGCTGTGGCTCAGTGGCAGAGCCTCTGCTTGGCATGCAAAAGGTCCCAGGTTCAGTCCCCGGAATCTCCAGTTAAAGAACCTGGTGGCAGCAGGTGACGGGAAAGACCTCTGCCTGAGACGCTGGAGAGCAGCTGCCAGTTCATGTGTTCAGCTCTGCTAGTGCCTTCCGGGCAACTTCGATTAGCTGGGGGCATCGAATTCATTTGTTATGAGGGATCTGACATAATGAGACCTTGTTGAGCCGAGTCCTCTCCGGCTGGACCATGTTTGTACCTATTTAAGATTAGATAGCAGAGATATAAACTTTATAAAGGACATAGATAAACACAATTAAAGATTTTTTTGGGGGGGGGGAAACCTTAAAATAAAACATGCTTAAAACATTACCACTTGTTGGTCTTAAAGGTGCTTTCTTTGTATCTCTCCCATATGATCCAGAGAACTGGACAAAGGAATCTCTGGCTCTTTCCTTCCCCAGGGGACGAGGAGGGGAAGGAGCCTCAGCCAATAGAAGGAAGAGAGGCTTGGCTCAGTAAAAAGGTAAAGGTAGTCCCCTGTGTAAGCATCAGTCGTTTTTGACTCTGGGGTGATGTTGCTTTCACAACGTTTTCACGGCAGACTTTTGACAGGGTGGTTTGCCATTGTTTGACACCCCAGTCATCTGCACTTTCCCCCCAGCAAGCTGGGTACTCATTTTACCAACCTCAGAAGGATGAAAGGCTGAGTCGACCTGGAACCGGCTACCTGAACCAGCTTCCGCTGGGATCGAACCCAGGTCGTGTGCAGAGGGCTCCGACTGCTGTACTGCAGCTTTACCACTCTGTGCCACGGGGCTCTTCTTGGCTCAGTAGCTCTTGGCAAAGCAATCTCTCCCTCCCCCCCTTCCTCCCCAAGAGAAGAGCCTCAGCCATTGGAGAAAACTGAGGCTTTGCTCTGTAGCTTCTGTGCAATGGAGCAAGCCTCGCAAAGTAAGCTGTTATGCAAAAGGAAACGAGAGAGAGGGAGAAGGAAGCAGCCTGGGGCTGATAGGAGCCCTCCAGGGGACTGATTCAGGCCCGGGGCCGCATGTTTGACACCCCTGTCCTAGAGGGTTTTTTGGGGAGAGGAGAGGGACCTCACCAGGGTACCATGGTATAGAGCCTATCTTCCAGCACAGCCATTTTCTCCAGGGGAACTGATCTCTGTAGTCTGGAGAGGAGTTGTAAATTCAGGAGCTCTCCCCCGGTTAGATCTCAAAAGCCTGTCGAAACAGTTCGGACTTACAGGCCCTGCGGAAAGTAGAGAGATCCCGCAGGGCCCTTATGGTCTCCCGGAGAGCATTCCACAATTCTGGTGCTGATATGCAGAAAACAGTCACTCCACCAGAGCCTTAACCTAACATTCTCTAACCCTAAAAAGAAAAGTTGGGGCCGGGGAGATTGAGGAGAAAACACGGCAACCATCCCTAACTGGGAACTCTGCTTGCTAATCTATTAGACAGGATTTTATCAGAGCATGAATTGCAAGTTCTAAATAAAGGTCCGTCTTTCCTACCTGCTCCCAGACATGACCCTGTGGACGTGAGATTAGATATTTTTAGATTCATTAGAACACTGAGGCTGAAGGTGACGGGCAGTTGGCTCTCGCTGGCGTGCGTACACATGATCCTCGCTCAGTTTGTGCAGCACCAAGCACCAGGGCTTTTTTTGTAGCAGGAACTCCTTTGCCTATTAGGCCACACCCCCTGATGTAGCCAATCCTCCTGGAGCTTACAGTAGGCCCTGTACGGAGAGCCCTGTAAGTTCTTGGAGGATTGGCTACATCGGGGGGGGGGGGGTGTAGCCTAATATGCAAAGGAGTTCCTGTTACAAAAAAAAGCTCTGCCAAGCACAGATATGAATTGTCCATTGTAGATCAAAGGCAAAAGTGAGCCTCCTCCCCCCCCCGCCTTTTGAGCCTGCAGGCGTCTTTGGAATTCTGCCACAGGGCAGGGGGCAGGCACAATCACAAAATGGTGCCACAGGGGGTGGAGCCAGCCACCAAATGTCATGGAGTGAGGTTATATGGAACTATCAAGCTCTTTGACGTTTCAAGCCGAAGTTCTGCTCAACAGGATGCCTTTTAAGCTGCACTGTCAGTCAGAAGCCCTGCTGGACAAATGCTCCGCCCCCAAACGCAGGGCTTTTTTTGTAGCAGGAACTCCTTTGCCTATTAGGCCACACACCCCTGATGTAGCCAATCCTCCTGGAGCTTACAGTAGGCCCTGTAAGAAGAGCCCTGTAAGCTCTTGGAGGATTGGCTACATAAGAGGGGTGTGGCCTAATATGCAAAGGAGCTCCTGCTACAAAAAAAGCCCTGCCCAACCCACTTTCTAAAAGTACTTAGTGGGCACTAGGAAGGTGTCAGCGAGCACCATGGCACCTGCTGGCACCACTTTGGGGATACCTGGTTGAAATCACAGAATACAAACAAACACTGGCTTCTATTATCAGTGGAGGTTCCTTTAAATGTGATGACCAAAAATCCCTTTGGAATTCAATTATGCTTGTCACAACATTGCTTCTTGCTCCACCCCCAATATCTCCTGGCTCCACCCCCAAAGTCCCCAGATAGTTCTTGAATTGGATCTGGCAACCTTATCAGTCAGCCTGATGCAACTGGGATGAAACAGCTCTCCTCTGTTCAATAGCATTGGGGACTCAAAAGGTATACTACCACTGTGGGAATCAGGATGCCGGGCTAACGACTGGAGGACATCAAGAAGACAAAAGTAATGACTACTGGAGAAATACCCAACTTTTTATGTTGACAGTGGGCAATTGAAATGGTTTGAGATTTTCTATTCCCTGGGCTCCATCATAAATCAAAAGGGAGACTACCATCAAGAAACTGGAGACTAAAACTGGGAAGGGCAGCCATAAAAGATCTAGAAAAGATTCTTAAGTGTAACGATGCGTTGCTGGTGACCAAGATCAAAACGATTCACGGCAGCCCTCATTTTGGGCAGGAGCTCACAGGAGCAGTATTCCAGAACCTCTACATTTTATTGCGCTCTTTCTTTCTTACCCCTCCCCTGCATTGTTCAAACCCCCTGAGAGAATTTTGCTGAACTCTAAGATTTGACACGGGGCTCTTAAGAGCAGAGTGGTAAAGCTGCAGTACTGCAGTCGAAGCCCTCTGCTCACGACCTGAGTTCGATCCCAGCGAAAGCTGGTTCAGGTAGCTGGCTCCAGGTTGACTCAGCCTTCCATCCTTCCGACGTCAGTAAAATGAGTCCCCAGCTTGCTGGGGTGGGGGGGGAAGTGTAGATGACTGGGGAAGGCAATGGCAAACCACCCCGTAAAAAGGCTGTTGTGAAAATGTGAAAGCAACGCCACCCCAGAGTCAAAAATGACTGGTGCTTGCACAGGGGACTACCTTTACCTTTACTTTAAGATTTGACAAACTTTATAATTTTCCCTGCAAAAAAAAGTGGGTGGGGGGGGTGGAAATAACCCAAACATAGAAAGCAAACAGATGGAAATCTTCCATCATGTCACTGTGGCCACATAGGAGAGAGTCAATTAAAAAGTATGATGGGTGGAAGGTTTTAGCCTGACTTGAATTATATTTTAAGGTAGATGCTGAGCAGATATAGTCTAGTACACCTTCCAGTGATGTCAGGGGTGTGTGGCATATGCAAATGAGTTACGCTAATGAGCTCCAGCACCTCTTTTGCTACAAAATGACCCCTAATAGTATTCCCTGTTACGACGTAATGGCATGAAAGCTGGACAACAGGGGGGAAAGTTGATTTATTTGAAAAGACAAATCAGTAGTTCTAAGTCAGGGGTGGCCAAACTTGCTTAATTAAGAGCCACATAAAATAAATGTCAGATGTCTGAGAGCCGCAAAAACACAAATGTCAGATGTCTGAGAGCCGGAAGGAAGGAAGACAGATCGGAGGAGGGAGAGGTGGGAAGAAAGCAACCTTAACTTTAAATGTATTTTCCAAGCTGGCTGATGGGGCGGTGTGGAAGAGCCACATGTGGCTCCCGAGTGGGGGGGAGCAGAAGGGCGGAAAGCAAGCCAGTCTTGGGGAGCAACTAAACCAGCCGCCCCTAGACGCTGCTTTCGGTGTGGTGACCCAAACCATATGGTGGCCAACTGCCCCAAACGGCCTCGAGGCCCCTCCTCACTCCGAAGACCAGTGCACCCAAGGTGAAAAAGGCGGAGGGGAGAGCGAAAGACACAGCCAAAGGCAGCTCAGCTTCTGCAACCCCACAGGAGGAAGAAATCATCATTGTTGATGAGCTCGGAGAAGACGCCTGGGAAGACAAGCTGGCGGGAAACGAGGGCGACCTGCACTGAGAGGTGCCGAGCAGCAGGTCATGGAGTTAACAGCACCGTTGAGGGTGATAATTACGGGAATCTTGTTTTTCATCTCACTGACTTTATTAAACTCTAGCCTCAAACGTTTTATACATGCCCGGGCACTACTAGATTCTGGGTGCACCAGAGACATAATCACACCCAAATTAGTGGGAGCACTCGGACTTCCTATGTGTCCCCACCCCATACAACAAATGGATGGGACAGTGATGAAGGGGGAACCGTGTACGGAGCAAACTCAAGGGGTGCCAATGGGGACAGAGGACCACTGGGATACAGAAATTTTTGTGGTGGCCCCCTCTTTGTCATTCGACATTGTCCTGGGAGTTGGATGGTTGGCCAAACATGAACCCAACATAAAATGGGGGGACCAAATCATGGATTTTAGAGATGGGAGATATGAGTCCCACCAATGGAACGGGGAGTGGGGTCCGGGACCACCTCCCCTAAACGAAAAACTATGGGATTTAAAACAAGTGTTTAGTGAAGAAGAAGCGAATGAGCTTCCCCCCCACCGAGATACGGACTGTGCGATAGAATTGATTCCAGGGCAGAGCCTCCCGCGAGCTAAACTTTACTCCATGGGATGGGCTGAAAAAGCAGAACTCCGCAAGTTCCTAGACAAGAATTTAAAGCGGGGGGCTTATCAGATGGGTCACTGCCCCCCACGCTGCTCCCGTGCTGTTTAGGAAGAAGAAAGATGGGGGGCTCAGGTTATGTATGGATTTTCGTGGGATCAATGCAATTTCAACCTCAAATGCGTACCCCATCCCCCTAATAAAGGATTTGTTAAGCACTGTGACTGAGGGAAAGATTTTCACCAAGCTGGATCTAAGAGACATAAGAACATAAGAGAAGCCATGTTGGATCAGGCCAGTGGCCCATCCAGTCCAACACTCTGTGTCACACACAGTGGCAAAAAATTTTATACATACACACACACTGTGGCTAATAGCCACTGATGGACCTGGAATCCACTGATGGACGTTTACTTCCGGGAGCGCATAAAGGAGGGGGATGAGCGGAAGATGGCGTTTAACACGCCGATGGGACAATTTGAATACCTAGTCATGCCATTCGGATTACAAGGGGCCCTGGGAGTTTTCATGAACTTTATAAATGAAGTCCTGAGGAAATATTTGTACCTGGACGATATAATTATTTATTCCAAAGACCTCCCCTCTCATCTAAAATTAGTGAGGGAAGTCCTAACGACCCTCTATGAGAACCACCTGTATGCAAAATTATCCAAGTGTGAGTTCCATAAGACCGAATTGGATTACTTAGGTTATTGAGTATCAGGGAAGGGCTTGGCAATGGATCCCGCCAAAATACAAGCAGTACTAGAAAAAAAATGGCGTGGTGATACACAGAGCATTGCCGAGCTCCGGCGTGCACTGTGAATTTGAGAACTCCAGAGAGGTCCCTGCTTGCAGAAGCCTCTTAAGAAACGCCGATATAGGCGTTTTGAAGCTTGGGGGAGCTGGTTGAGGTTTTAGGGGGGAAGCGAAGGCGACCCTTCTACCTCTACCTTTCCCTCGCCTGGAGCTCTCTTACGCTTCGGCACTTTAACCAGGCCTCCGGAGCAGGAGCCGGCGGGGCAACAGGAACTCTAAGGACTTTGCCCAAACTGAAGCTTAAGCGAAAATAATTTTAAAAGCAAGAAAAGACCTGACATACCGAAGTTCCCGTCTCGGACTGAGAGCCGCGAAAAGTAGGTGGGAGACGGCGCGCGGAATAGCGGTGGTGTGGTGGCGCCCGGGCGGCTGGATAGCGGGGTCGATTGGCTGCGGCCGCGGCTGAGCGGACCCGGAGTGGCGGCGTGGAAGAAACTTGAGATCCGGGCATTGGAGGCCCTGAGGATTGGCGGGGACGGCTGTGAAGAAGCGGTAAGATGACCGGAGAGGACCGCGTAGGCGCGTAGGCGGTGGTGGCGGAGACGGAGAGAGGACAGTAATAGAGACGGTGGTCAGCTTGAGGAGAGAGGCCGGGGTAAACCTGGCTGACGTTTGGCGGAGAGGGGAGAAGAACGGCAGAAAATGGCGGTGAGTGAGCGCTATGAATAAAAAGGACTTATGACTAGAAAGTTGTTTGGAAGTGGCTGAAGGATTGTTGAATAGAATTGATGGATTGAAGACAAGAGAGGAGGAGTGGAAGGGAAAAGAAAGTAGAGAGAAAAAGAGAGAAAAGAAGGAAAGAGAAGAGAGAAAACGGAGAAAAGAGGGGTTAAAGTGGGAATGCGGAAGTGAAGAGACGAAGGGAACGGACTGGCGGTGCTGGCAAAGGCTGGAAGAGTGAGTAATCAGGATTGATAAGCTTAACTAAGCTCTCCCTCTTTTTCTTGGGATTATAAATCTTGAGGCTTGAGACGTGGAAAGTAAAGCTAATTGAAGAGAAAGAGAGAGAGAGACGGTTTTTAGCAGCAGACTCTGCGGCTGGCTCTCTCTTGAAGAAAGGGGAACTTAAGAGACATAAGAGACAGAGTCTTTACTTAGAGTCCTCACTGAAACGAACTGTAAATTGTTAACCAAAGGGGAAAGAGGGGGAAGAAGAAGCAAGAAGAAAGGAAGTAGAAGAAGAAGGGAGAAGAAAGAAGACAGAAGACAGAAAATAGAAGAAGGAAGGAAAGGAAAGTTTAAATTAACTGAACTTGAATCCAAAATTAATACTTGGTATTATTTGTATGAACTGTCTTAAATGCAATGAATTCAGGATCAGTTTGATGAGGTTAAATGAATTGCTGAACTGATGAGATGATGAAATGTTAATGTGATGAAATATTGAGGTATTGATTATTGATTATTGCTGAATTAATGTTGCTAAGCCAAAGTGCAGTTGGTTGATTGTTTGCTTGTTTACTGATTTTTTTGGGTTGGTTGATTTACTGACACCCTAAGGATCCCAGAAAATATATGTATAGATACTGATATCAGTGGGAGTTACCAAAGTTTTGAAATATAATTGATATTGTGAACTAATTGGCTAGATTGTGGCCAGTGATATAAGTAGAAGTAATAGAAGAACGTTGAAGATTTAATTTATATTGAAGTGGTAATAAGAGATATTAAAGTATGGGGGATAAAGAGAAAAAAGAGAGGCAGACTGAGACTAAAATTAAAAAATTAGGCCAGGGCACCTCACCGGGAGGTCCAAAACCTATGCCACCAACTGAAAACCAAGACGCTTTAGAGAAACTGCAGGCGATAATGGTGGCAGGTTTTAAGCAAAATCAGGAAGCCTTGGCGGAGATGAAATTGGAATTAATGGGAGAGATTAAAAAAACCAACGATAAAATGACAGATTTCCAAAAGCAACTCTTAGCAAACACGCAGCAAGTACATGGTCTGGTAGCAAAAGTTGAAAGATTAGAAGATCAGAATAAAACCACTATGATGACGGCACGAGAAAACAGAACCGGTCTGGCGGATTTGGAAGATAAAGTAGCAAGGCTGGAGATGGAGAAAGCGGCATATGTGCTGCGGTTTCAAAATGTTCCGGAAGCAAGGAGAGAAATTTTAGAGGATAAAATTTTGGAAATACTACATATAGAAGGAGAGAAATTATTGGAAGGAGGAAAGAGTGAGATTGATTGGGTCAAAAGAGTATCTTCCTCCTATTCTAAAAAACATAACCTTCCGAGAGAAATCTTAGTAAAATTTGCCAGAGTTGCGACTTGTGAGAGGATCCAGAAAAAAGCAAGAGAAGAAGGTCTGATTTGGGAAGGCAAGGCTCTTAAAGTCGTGAAAGATGTGCCGTGGACAATTCGTCAAAGGAGGCTAGGATATAAGAGATTGACCAATTGGCTACTAAGGCATTCAGTACAATTCAAATGGTTGGTCCCAGAGGGAATTTTTTTCATTTACCAGGCTAAAAGATACAACATTACAACGCTAGAAAAATTGGAGGAGTTCTGGGATAACTTTGTAGCACCAAGTAGCCAGGGTTCAGACACAGGAGAGGATCGAAAGGAGGAAGCAGACCGGTCTGGAAGAGACGAAGAACCTTCCCAAAAACCTAAAAGAGAAGGAGTTAGAACAAGACAACACGTTAAAAGAGATCAAAGATTCGCAGAAGATAATAGAACGCTGATAGGATGAACAGCAAAACAGGATTGCAGATTATCTCAGTTAATGTAAACGGGCTAAATGAGCCTAAGAAGAGAAGGAAGACATTTTTACAACTCCAAAAAGTCAAAGCGCAAATAACTTGTCTCCAAGAAACGCATATAAAGGAAAAGGACATCCAATTCTTGCAAAACAAAAAATTGGGACAGCTACATTATTCCTGTGACGAAGGGAAGAGAAGGGGAGTAGCTACATATGTCAATTCATCTATAGACTCCAAATTAATTTTCAAAGATGAACTGGGAAGAATCTTAATAGTAGAAGCTACAATTAATAAAAGGAAGATCTTGGTGGTAAACATATATGCCCCAAATGATAAACAAGAAAGTTTTTATAGAAATTTGCATGAGAAATTAACGGAATTGCGAGCAGAGTATTGTTGTATTATAGGAGACTATAATGCAGTGTTTGATGTTAAAAAAGATAGAAAATCTGAAAAGCCAAAGAAAAACCCATCACGTGGGGTCCTCCCCAAGACTTTCGATAGAATGGTGGAAGAATTCAACTTAGTTGATATATGGAGAGCTAAAAATTTAAAAGCGGAAGATTTTACTTATTACTCTCAAGTCCACAAGTGCTGGTCTAGGATTGACATGTGTTGGGTGTCGATAGGCTTAATTCCGCAAATCAATCAAGTGAACATCTTACCAAAGACGTTTGCGGACCATAATCCAGTACAGATGATCCTACAACACCCGTCAAGGAATAATCGGTGGACTCTGAATCTTCAAATTTTAAAAGAAACAACATTTTTGGAAACAGCTAAAAAGGAAATAAAGGAATTTTTCCAATGGAATACAGAAGAAGACACAAGTTTTCAGAATATTTGGGACACCTTTAAAGCTTTTTTTAGGGGTTTGGCCATCAGATATACAGCGAAGAGAAATAGAGAACGTATGAAGCGGTATAATGACCTGGTGAAAGAATTAAAAGAAAATGAGAAGCAACAAAAGATTAACAGCACTGAAGGGATAAAACTTAAAATTCAAGCTACGCAACATAGTATCAACTTATGGCTAACAGACGAACTAGAAAGAAAATTGAAATGGACCAAACAAAACTATTTTGAAAATGCAAATAAAACAAGTAGGTGGTTAGCGTATAAACTTAAAAAAGAGAAAGAGAAAAAAATCATAAAAGTACTCAGAAATCAAGAAGGGGAAGAGATCACTCAAGAAGATCAAATGGAGCAAATTGTTAAAAGCTTTTACGGGAAACTTTATAAAAGACAGGAAATTGCAGAACAAAGACAAGAAGAATACATAAAAAACGTTAATATGAAGCAATTAACGAAGGAACAGCAGGATCTACTAGAGGGCTCCATCACAATCCATGAAGTAACCGAGGCAATTAAACAACAGAAATCTAACAAAGTGCCTGGATTAGATGGTATACCGGTGGAAGTATATAAATCCTTTGAAGATCTCCTCTTGCTTCCTTATAAGAAGTTGTTAGAAAGAATTCAGGAATCGGCTCTACTCCCAACATCATGGAGAGAAGCATTGATATCATTAATACATAAAGAAGGAACGGATCCGGTAGAAATTAAAAACTATAGGCCAATTTCTCTGTTGAACGCAGACTATAAAATCTTTACAACGATATTGAGCAATAAACTTAAGAAAGTTATTACAAATGTAATACAAGAAGATCAAACTGGATTTGTACCGGGAAGAATGATGCGGCAAAATCTAAGATACTTCCTGAATGTTTTGGAATATTATAAAGAACATCCCGGCAAACAATTTGCAGGTATTTCATTAGACGCGGAAAAAGCATTTGATAAGGTGAATTGGAAATTTATGAGTAAAGCATTGGAAGCTATCGGCTGTGGCAAGAATTTTAGAAAACTTATAGAGGCCATATATACCAAACAAAGAGCGAGAATTAATATAAATGGAAAGAATTCGGAATTTGTGGAAATAGAGCAGGGGACTAGGCAAGGTTGCCCTCTGTCCCCCCTTCTCTTTGTAATAGTAATAGAATTTTTGATTCAAAAAGTAAGGGATGATTCTGAAATCAGAGGCTTGAAGATAAAGAATGAAGAATTCAAAATCCAGGCATTTGCGGATGATCTTCTGTTTTTTCTGGATGATCCCATTTCATCAATTGATAAATTAAAAACAAGATTGCAACAATTTGGAGAAGCTTCTGGATTTAAAGTTAATATACAAAAAACTAAATTCTTAACTAAAAATATGAATAAAGATCAAATTAAACAGCTGGAAGATAAATCTGGATTTAAACATGAAAAGAGAATTAGATATCTAGGAGTCCAGCTAACGAATGACGTAAAATCTCTCTTCCAAGATAATTACCAAAAGATTTGTAAGGAGAGTGAAGCGGATTTGGAGAAGTGGAGAGACCTGCAAATCTCCCTTTTGGGGAGGATAGCTACAGTCAAAATGAACGTTCTCCCTAGAATTCTATTCTTATTCCAGATGATTCCAGTTGAAATACCCAAATCTTTCTTTCAAAAACTTAACAAAATGATCATGATATTTATCTGGCAAAATAAGAAGCCTAGAATTAAATTAAAAGTTCTTCAAGAGAATAAATTAAGAGGGGGCATGGCTTTACCGAATTGGTACCTATATTACAAGGCGTCGTGTTTAGCCTGGATCAGAGATTGGCTGTTGTTGGAAAATAAAAGATTACTAGTATTAGAGGGGGTAGGTTTGACCAAAGGCTGGCACGCAAATATTTGGTATCAAACCTCTCAAAAAAATAATGATTTTCAACGACATGAAATTCGAAAGGTACTTTATAAGATTTGGGTGGAAATTAAAAGAAAAACTTATAAATACACTCCTCTATGGGTATCACCAGTCGAGGCAGCTACTCATCCGAATTTGTATGATTGGAAAACCCCCCAAAACTACGCTGTACTGCTGGATACAGATAACAATTTAAGTTTGGAAACGGACACAATCCCGGACTGGTGGGTTAGATGCCAGGTTAAATCAATGTATCAATCTGATAAAGGTTTGGGTTTCTCCAGAGAAGTAGATGCAAATGAATTGGATACCATAATACATGAGCCCCAAAAACTAATTTCAAAAATCTATAGCTGGCTACTAGGATATGAGATGCAAACGGAAACGGTTAAAGAAAGCTGGGTAAGATGGTTACAGGACTTTGGCTATGCAATAGATTTGGAAGAATGGGAAAAAATTTGGAAGTATAATATCAAAATGACCAAATCGACAGCGTTCAAAGAAAACCTGTACAAAATGATGTATAGATGGCACCTTACCCCTGCAAGGCTAGCTAAAATGAACCCAACTTATAATAATAAGTGTTGGAAATGTAAAAAAGTTGAAGGGTCATTTTACCATATTTGGTGGAAGTGTGAATTTGCCAAGAAGTTTTGGGCGCAGATAAATATATGGATGCAAAAGATCTTAAAGATAACGATTAGACATCTACCTGAATTGTATTTACTAAGTGTATGTAGAGAAAACCTAGGGCGAAAGGAAAAAAAATTGTTGATATATATGATTACAACTGCTAGAATTCTTTATGCGAAATATTGGAAATCCCCCCAGACCCCGAATAAGCAAGAATTTTTGTTTAAGTTATTAGAATCTGCTGAAATGGATATCTTGACAATAAGATTGAGAGACGGAAACTGGCAAGAATGTATAAAAACTTGGGAACCTGTATATGTATGGGCAAAAAGTTTGGGATTCGAGATGAGACATTAGTACTTTTATGTTATATGCTCTCAAGGCTCCTTTTATATGTGGTGATGGGTGGTGGGTGGTGGGTGGGCACGGTGGATGGAGTGTTTGTTTTTTCTTGTTTGTTGGATTGTTTGATTTCTTTAATAAACTTATTTAAAACCTTAAAAAAAAAAGAATAAAAAAAAACAAAAAAACAAAATACAAGCAGTACTGGATTGGGAACCCCCGAGGACACGTAGACAGCTCCAATCCTTCATCGGATTCATAAATTTTTATCGTAATTTTATACAGAGATTTGCACGCACCATGCTCCCTTTGACGGACCTTCTAAAAACAAAGGGGAAAGATTCCAGAGGCCAAAAGGCCAGGAGCAAAATTAAATTGGACAGAAAACGGTCAGGAAGCCTTTAACAAATTGAAGAGATTGTTCACCATTTTAATTCACCTCAATGAATTAAAACCTTTTGTGGTCCAATGTGACGCCAGCGATGTCGCTGTGGGGGCCGTTCTCATGCAATCAGATGGAGGGGGGGGGTTCTTAAAACCGTGCGCTTACATCTCTAAGAAATTCTCTCAAGATCAAAGGTTTTGCTCAGTGTGGGACAAAGAAGCGTTTGCAGTAACATTTGCCCCGAAAACCTGGTGATCTTGGTTAGAAGGAGCAAGGGTTCCTTTTGAAATATGGACAGATCATAAAAATCTGGAAGCTCTTACAGGCCGCAGAAAACTGACTGAGAAACAGACCCGATGGGTGGGATTCTTTGCGAAATTTGATTTTAAATTGAAACACATCCCAGGATCTAAGAAGTTTCTAGCTGATGCATTATCCAGACTTCCCCAGCATAACAGCCAAAGGGAGGAAGTGATAGATTCACTCATCTCCCCCAGCCAGTTAGGGGGAGTGGTAACTACCTGCTCCCAAGCAAAGCGCGAAAAAATGAATGAGAAATGGCGGGGGGGAGAAAGACTAATTGCTGAAGTGGAAAAGGAAGCAGATGCAATACCCGAAGGGGTAAAGAAAGGGGAGGATGGGTTCTGGTTCAAAGATAGTAAACTCTATGTGTCAGAGAGTCTCTGGAAAGAGGTGCTCCAAATGTGTTATGACAGCAAGCTATCAGGGCACTTCGGGTATGTCAAAACCCTGCATCTGGTGAATAGACAGTTTTGGTGGCCCTTTATGAAAAAAGACATCTCCAATTATGTGGCTTCTTGTCCAATATGCTTGATGGCTACGAGAAGGGGGGGAAACCCCCAGGACTATTACAGCCACTGGAAACGGCCACCAGACCGTGGTCAATAGTCTCATTGGATTTCATTGTAGAACTTCCCCCTTCTCAGGGAAAGACCATAATTCTTGTAGTAGTGGACACTTTTTCTAAACAAGCCCATTTCATTCTGTGCTCTCAAATACCCACGGCTAAAAGACTGGCCCAACTATTCTTCCAACACGTAGTGAAACTACACTCATTTCCAAATAAGCTAATTAGTGCCAACTTCTGGCGGGAGTTTTGTAAACTAACCGGGATTGAGCAGGGATTGAGTTCCACGTACCATCCCCAAACGGACAGCCCGACGGAACGGATAAATGCGCTGCTGGAGCAATACTTAAGATGCTTTGTAAACTATCAGCAATCAAACTTGGCGGAATTGCTCCCATTTGCCGAGTATGGCTATAATAGCAGCATACATAGTTCCATGAAGTCTTCCCCCTTTTTGATAGTGAATGGGTATGAAGGGAAACCTTTTCCACTACTCCTGGGGGGAACGATGCCTGCAATACCTTCAATATTTCAGCAATGGTGGGGAAAGTTGGGGAAGGCTTAGAACAACATCCAGGAAAATCTGGAATTGGCTAAAGAGAACTATAAAAAACATTATGATAAAGCACCATTCCCCTGCTTGGGATTTTAAAGTGGGAGATACACTCTACTAAGAACTTGCCTTTACCACACACTTCTAAAAAACTGGCATATAAGTTTTTGGGACCGTTCCATATTAAATGAGTAATCAATAAAGTGACTGTAGAACTTGAATTACCTAACCTGTTTAGTAAGATACATCCAATCTTTCATTGCAGTTTACTTCGAAGGGATCCTGGAGCCATGTCTTGGCACCCCTGACCCCAAGCTCCCAAACCTATACCAGTGGGGGATCAGAATCACCATGAAGTAAAAGAAATTTCAGATGCTAAACTGAAGCGAGGTGTATTGTATTTTCTGATTAGATGGAAACATTTCTCAACACCACACGATGAGTGGGTAATTAGCTCCAATGTGAGAGCACCAGCTCTGATTAAACACTTCTATGCTAAATATCCTTAAAAATCCTGGAGAGGGGCTTAGGGGGGGCAGTATGTCAAGCATGCTTATTTCTGTAATATAATGAATTCTCAGATGAAGAGCAGGTCTACTGCTCTTTACTGCTCCCCCCTTATTTACAACCATGGGGCAAGTAATAAATCCATCTGGCCCAAGGATGTTTATGCTACAGCCTGGCTGGTACCACTTTCAAGTCGCCTCTCCCACAGGTTCACACAGACAGCCGTATCTTCTGCCAGAGAAGTGTGAGAATGGGAGATGTTTTTAGTAGCCTAAATTCCTTAGTAAGAGAAGAGATAATGTATAGTAACCTTTGAACCCGTGACTCAATTATGCATCTGTAATGTAACATTTGAAATTATCCTATATAGTAACTGTGTACTTAATAACAATAATAATAATTTTATTTATATCCCGCCCTCCCACCAAGGCAGGCTCAGGGCGGCTCACAAACATGTAAAGTGCCATAACATACAGCAAATATCATAGAATAAAAATACAATAAAACACATTAATAAATAGATTAATTAAAACCACATCATTACTCCCAAGGCTTGTGTCCTTGGTACAGCTTCTGAGTTTCTTAAATAAAACAGCTTTGATTTAAAACAAAAGACTGCTTATTGAGAAATATCAACGCTTGATACCCCTGTTCTAGATCAAGTCACGACTGAACTCTCCCTAGAAACGGAAATGACCAAACTGAGGCTATTGTACTTTGGTCACATGATGAGAAGAGAAGAGTCACAGGAGAAGACAATAATGCCAGGATAAGTTGAAGGCAGCAGGAAAGGAAGACGATCCCAACATGAGATGGATTGACACAATGATGGAACTCTTGACCCTAAGTTTGCAAGATATGAGTAAGGTTGTTAATAATAAAACATTTTGGGGGACATTGATTCAGAAGTGACCCGATGGCACTTAACACTCATACACAGCTGCTAGAGCTCTTCTTACGTTCGCATGAACACATACATGAAGCTGCCTTATACTGAATCAGGCCCTCGGTCCATCAAAGTCAGTGTTTTCTGCTCAGACAGGCAGCGGCTCTCCAGGGTCTCAGGCAGAGGTCTTTCACACCACTTACAGCCTGGTCCTTTTAATTTATGGAACTTTCTGTCTGGGGCGGTAATGCTCTGTATTCTTGGTGTTGGGGGGGTGGGCAACAGTGGGAGGGCTTCTAGTGTTCTGGCCCCACAGATGGACCTCCTGATGGCACCTGGTGGTTTTGGCCCCTGTGTGACACAGAGTGTTGGACTGGATGGGCCATTGGCCTGATCCAACATGGCTTCTCTTATGTGACACAGAGTGTTGGACTGGATGGGCCATTGGCTTGATCCAACATGGCTTCTCTTATGTTCTTATGGCCACTGTGTGACACAGAGTGTTGGACTGGATGGGCCATTGGCCTGACCCAACATGGCTTCTCTTATGTTCTTATGGCCACTGTGTGACACAGAGTGTTGGACTGGATGGGCCATTGGCCTGATCCAACATGGCTTCTCTTCTGTTCTTACGGCCACTGTGTGACACAGAGTGTTGGACTGGAGGGGCCATTGGCCTGAGCCAACATGGCTTCTCTTATGTTCTTATGGCCACTGTGTGACACAGAGTGTTGGACTGGATGGGCCATTGGCCTGAGCCAACATGGCTTCTCTTATGTTCTTACGGCCACTGTGTGACACAGAGTGTTGGACTGGATGGGCCATTGGCCTGACCCAACATGGCTTCTCTTATGTTCTTATGGCCACCGTGTGACACAGAGTGTTGGACTGGATGGGCCATTGGCCTGAGCCAACATGGCTTCTCTTCTGTTCTTATGGCCACTGTGTGACACAGAGTGTTGGACTGGATGGGCCATTGGCCTGATCCAACATGGCTTCTCTTCTGTTCTTACGGCCACTGTGTGACACAGAGTGTTGGACTGGATGGGCCATTGGCCTGAGCCAACATGGCTTCTCTTATGTTCTTATGGCCACTGTGTGACACAGAGTGTTGGATTGGATGGTCCACTGGCCTGATCCAACATGGCTTCTCTTCTGTTCTTACGGCCACTGTGTGACACAGAGTGTTGGACTGGATGGGCCATTGGCCTGATCCAACATGGCTTATCTTCTGTTCTTATGGCCACTGTGTGACACAGAGTGTTGGACTGGATGGGCCATTGGCCTGAGCCAACATGGCTTCTCTTATGTTCTTATGGCCACTGTGTGACACAGAGTGTTGGACTGGATGGGCCATTGGCCTGAGCCAACATGGCTTCTCTTATGTTCTTATGGCCACTGTGTGACACAGAGTGTTGGACTGGATGGGCCACTGGCCTGAGCCAACATGGCTTCTCTTATGTTCTTATGGCCACTGTGTGACACAGAGTGTTGGACTGGACGGGCCACTGGCCTGATCCAACATGGCTTCTCTTCTGTTCTTACGGCCACTGTGTGACACAGAGTGTTGGACTGGATGGGCCATTGGCCTGATCCAACATGGCTTCTCTTATGTTCTTATGGCCACTGTGTGACACAAAGTGTTGGACTGGATGGGCCATTGGTCTGATCCAACATGGCTTCTCTTATGTTCTTATGGCCACTGTGTGACACAGAGTGTTGGACTGGAAGGGCCATTGGCCTGACCCAACATGGCTTCTCTTATGTTCTTATGGCCACTGTGTGACACAGAGTGTTGGACTGGATGGCCCCTTGGCCTGATCCAACATGGCTTCTCTTATGTTCTTATGGCCACTATGTGCCACAGAGTGTTGGACTGGATGGGCCAGGGATTGAATCTGGGACCTTCTGCATGCCAAGCAGATGCTCTGCCATTGAGCCAGAGCATTCTTACTCATAATGGCTGGTGGCCATAGCCTGCTAGGATCTCATCCCTTCCTGATTGATTGTAGAGCAGATGAAATTGTTCTGTATATCTGTTCGGAAACCCAAGCACAAAATGAGAAATCAGGTCAGGGAGGGGAGTTTCAATTCAAGACCTGTGTTCAAATGGTGAGCGTGCGGTGCCCAGTGCAGTGGAGCAAGCTATCAACTGGCTTCCTGTTGGTAAATTAGGAATATTAATTACTTCCTACACTGGGCTAACAGTAATAAAGATAATAATAAAGCGCTTTACAGCCTCATGCCTGCCTGGATTTATAACCCCCAAGGCTCCCATCTTGGGGAAATGTTGAGAGTTGTGTGTTCTGCAGAGTTCAGTAGATGGCACTGTTGAGTTGCAAAACACCATGGAAGCCCCTGAGGACGTCTCCGCATGGGTCTTGGAAGCTTGGCGACGTTCAGACTGAAAGAGAGTTCTTAAAGGTGCTGCTGGAATCCAACTTTGTTCTATTATTGCTTCAGACCGACACAGCTGCCCACGTGGAGTTTTCAGAGTTGGCTGTGATGATGGATTGCCAACCTCCAGGTAGGGCCTGGAGTCCCCCCAGAATTAGAATTGATTTCCAGGAAACATAGATCTGTGAAAACGTTGGGCATTGTCACACCTCCCCTTCCTCCCCTTCTCAAACCCCAACCTCCCCAGGCTCCACTCTGAAATCTTCAGGAAGTTTAGAGTTGCCAACCTCCAGGTGGTGGCTGGAGATCTCCTGGGATTATAACTGCTCTCCAGGCAGTAGAGATTAGCTCACCTGGGGGAAATGGCCGCTTCAAAAGTCTCCCTTCCACAAATTCCGCCCTCCTTGGGTTCCATCCCCAAAATCTCCAGGTATTTCTCATCTTGGAACTGGAAACCCGGCGTAGAAGTTCCAGGCTTGGATCTGGAGCCCTAGCAATAACCAATATTGTGATATAACACCATTACATATTTCATAGAAGATAGTTCTATCAGTGGCTACCAGCCATGTTGACTGAAGGAAACTTCTGCATTCCAAGGTCGCAGTCAACCTTGAATTCCAGCACCAGGAGTCAACATCAGGGGAAGGCCTCAGCCTTTGTGCTCTCTCACTGGCCCTCCAGAGGATTTGATTGGCTGCTGTGTGAGATGAGATGCTGGACTAAATGGCCCACTGGTCTGATCCAGCAGGGCTCTTCTGATGTTCTTATGAGGGGAAGGCCTCAGCTTCTCTGCCCTGTTGTTGGCCCTCCAGAGGAACTGGTTGAGGCCACTGTGTGAGGCAGGAGGCTGGACTAGATGGACCCTCACTGGTCTGATCCAGCAGGGCTCTTCTGATGTTCTTATGAGGGGAAGGCCTCAGCCTCTGCCCTGTTGTTGGCCCTCCAGAGGAACTGGTTGAGGCCACTGTGTGAGACAGGAGGCTGGACTAGATGGACCCTCACTGGTCTGATCCAGCAGGGCTCTTCTGATGTTCTTATGAGGGGAAGGCCTCAGCCTCTGCCCTGTTGTTGGCCCTCCAGAGGAACTGGTTGAGGCCACTGTGTGAGACAGGAGGCTGGACTAGATGGACCCTCACTGGTCTGATCCAGCAGGGCTCTTCTGATGTTCTTATGAGGGGAAGGCCTCGGCCTCTCTGCCCTGTTGTTGGCCCTCCAGAGGAACTGGTTGAGGCCACTGTACAAGACAGGACGCTGGACTAGATGGACCCGCACTGGTCTGATCCAGCAGGGCTCTTCTGATGAGGGGAAGGCCTCAGTCCCTCTGCCCTGTAGTAGGCTCTCCAGTGAAACTGGTTGGGGACACTTTGTGAGACAGGATGCTGAACTAGATGGTCTGGTCCAGCAGGGCTCTTCAGATGTTTTTATCAGGGGAAAGCCTCAGCCTTTATGCCCTGTTGTTGGCCCTCCAGAGGAACTGGATGTTTGGGTTGGCTCTTAGGCCTCAGGTAGCAGAAGGAGGTGGTGGAGACTTGAGGTAGTGGAGAGGACCATATCACTTCAGACTGCATCTGAAAGATCTTATCTACTTATACCAGAATAGGGTAGTGGTTAGACTGTCAGAGTTGGATTTGGGAGATCGGGGTTTGAATGCCCGCTCTGCCATGGAAGCTTGCTGGATGCCCTTGGGGCAGTCACTCACCCTGTCATTCTAACCCAACCTCACAGGGGTGCTGTAGGGATAAAATGGCGAAAGGCAGAATTTTGTAAACCACCTTGGGTTCCAAGTTGGGAGAAAAGTGGTGTATGAATGAAGGCAATTAAAGGGGGGAAAGCACCTCTCTCTGCAAGAAGACTGACATAGTGAGCAAAAAAAGTAAATCTTTGTCTTCCATGTTCAAAGTACCTCACACATTATTTTGTGATTCTTAGAAGAGCCCTGTGAGGTAGGTCAGTATTATTACCCTTAAGTTGCAGAAAGTCTTAGACCCAGGACTGTGTATTGATCACATCATTGTCCCTCCAAGAAGTTTCGGGTGGTGTGTACAGGTGTCTTCTCTCCTCCATGTTATCCTCACAACAACCCTGCAGTGCAGGTTAAGCCAAATCTGGCATCTCTATTTGGGTCCAGGAGCCGTAGAAGATGAAGATATTGGATTTGTACCCTGCCCAACACTCTGAATGTCAGCGTCTCAGAGGGGTTTACCTTCCTCCCCCACAACAGACACCCTATGAGGTGGGTGGGGTGAGAGAGCTCTCCCAGAAGCTGTCCTTTCAAGGACAAGCTCTGCAACATGACCCAAGGCCATTCCAGCTGGTGCAAGTGGAGGAGTGGGGAATCAAACCCGGTTTTCCCAGATAAGAGTCCACGCACTTAACCACTACAGCAAACTACACCAAAAAAGATGGTGAAGGGTCTGGAGACCAAGTCCTATGAAGAAAGGCTGAGGGAGCTGGGTGAGTTTAGGCTGGAGAGGAGGTGGCTGAAAGGTGCTATGATCACCATCTTCAGGTGCTTGGCTCTCATAAAGAGGATGGTGTGGAATTGTTTTCTGTGGCCCCAGAAGGTCAGACCAGAACCAAAGTGTTGAAATTAAATAAGAGTTTCCAGCTCAACATTAGGAAGAACTTTCTGACAGTTAGAGCAGTTCCTCTGTGGAACAGGCTTCCTCAGGAGGTGGTGGGCTCTCTTTCCTTGGAGGTTTTTAAAGAGAGGCTAGATGGCCACCTGACGACAATGTGGATCCTGTGAACTGAGGGGGAGGCATTTGTGAATTTCCTACATTGTGCAGGGCGTTGGACTAGATGACCTTGCGGGATCCCTTCCAACTCTATGATTCTATAATTCTAAGAATCCCGGCTCCGAACTGATGCCATGCAGGTTGCTTGGAACTGTTTTCCCACAGGCCATGTGCTTCCCATCGCACATTCAAGATGTCCCGAAGAATCTTTTGTGCCGCTGCAGCAATTTCAGCACAGATGGTGGAAAGTGGGGAGAGAAAAAAGAGAGAAAAGATTAGCTTGCCAGGGAGGAGGGTGAAGGGTTCCTGAACAGATTGCAGCAACGGCTCTTGAGGCACATCCGAAAAGTTTACCGAGGAGAAGAAATTAATGAAGTAAAAAAACCCACAGAAACCACGCATCTCTCTCTTCTAAATTTAACTCGGGTTGAGTGAGAGAACTGAAGGGTGCAGTCGCACATCCGTTCATTAAACGGCAGCAGGAACTGGAGTGGAAGTGCGAAGGAGCACACTGAACAGGGAATGCAAAGACCTGAGGGTCAGAGTCTCGTTTCACGCAAATCTGCTGCTATTTGTGGCACAACTTCCAGATTGTTTGGAAGAAGTCAAGAGGAAAATATCTATCTCTTGGCTCTCTCCAAACTAGCCTCCCCAGAACTGCCATGTCTTTTATTTAGGGCTTTTTTCATAGCAGGAACTCCTTTGCATATTAGGCTACACCTTAGTACACTCTTCGTACAGGGCCTACTGTAAGCTCTTGGAGGATTGGCTACATCAAGGGGGTGTGGCCTAATATGCAAAGGAGTTTCTGCTACAAAAAACACACCCTGTTTATACTCACCTTTCTCCCCAGTGGGGACCCACTAGGGTTGCCAAGTCTGCTGCTTCCTGCAGCGGGGGATTTCGCACGCATGCAAACCTGGAAGTGATGTCATCACACCAGTGATGTCCTCCCTGGACACCACAGGTGTTTCTGGAAAAACTCTATGGTTTTCCCGGATGCTCTAGCCATTTGGGAGGAGGAAACTCTATGGTACCTATTGTACCATAGAGTTTTCCCTCCCAAATGGCTAGGATGTCTGGGAAAACCATAGAGTTTTCCTGGAAATGTCCAGAGCAGCCGCGCAGGGGACGTTGCCAGGGCGATGATGTCACTTCCGGGTGATGTCATCATGCCAGCGACGTAGGGGAAGGTTCCACATTGGGCTGGCAGATTGGGAACCTCCCAGGCTAGGGAACCCCCACTCGGACCGGGGACTTGGCAGCTCTAGAACTCGCAGTGGATTGCACCAATCTCCTCTCCTCCATTTTTATCCTCATGACAACCTTGTGAGGAGGTGCCAGCCTCCAGGTGGTGTCTAGAGATCTCCTGCTTTTCCAATTGATCTCCAACTGGCAGAGATAATCTCCCCTGGAGAAAATCAACAAACTCCTCTCCATGCGAACGCAAAAATACAAAGAATTAACAATGTCTATATTTACTGGCAAATCCAAACAATAGTAATATCAGTAATATACATGATGTACAGTAATCAGCAGGAGATCATACAACAAAATATCCATCCACATCGCACATCACGCCCACTGTTCTTTCTGCGACCAATGTCCAAAATTAATTTGTAATTAATGAAAGTTCAACGACTGGAGAACCGATCCAAAATCGTTTCGGTCAAATAGCCCTTCTTCTAGGGACCATCTTCTCAGATAATATAATGCAGTAGGTAAGTAGTGCTGAAAATCAAGTACTATAATTCATTGTGTCTCATTGCTCCTGGCTTTCTCAACTATATTTACAATTCATCATGGAACGTTTCTGCAAATTACCTTCATGTCAGCTTCTGTAAGCTGCTTTGAGATCCCCTTAGGTACAGGCAAGCAGAGTATCAAAACCTACTCTTCTTCTAGCTGAAGAAAAAAGGACACAAAACATGCCAGATACATCCCCAATCTCCCGGCCCCCCTCCCCAATGTAACCCTCTAATATCCACAAAAGCAGGAATCAAGCAATTACCCAGTTAATATATGATATCAAAAGTCCAATAGCAGTTTCTGGTGAACAAATTCCAGAAAACAAGAAGGCGAGCAGGAGGGGGGGGGGGAATCAAACACGCCAGCCTCTCTCAAATAAAAATGACCCCATAATCCAACTCACAAAGGAAAGAATGAAGCATATTGTTTTTAATGCGAAAATCAAAAGGATTTTATTGACACATTCTGGCAAAAAACTCGCTGAAATGTATAAAGTGGATGTTTTGTAGGCAACTGGACACACAGTATATTGCATTGATTTGTTAGCCAATGGGATAATAATTTCAATGCACAGGATATTCTTATAATTATGGATACCATCAAATTCCTCTATTCTGACAGAAACCATGCCCCCCCCCCCCCCCCCCCCGCTGAAAACTGGACACAGGAGACACTGATTTTGCAAGACCAGAGTGATTTAATAGGTTTCAACCTGACATATCTGTCCAGAATGACCTTCTGAAGTTGAGGTAGTGAAATCACACAACTGGTTGAAAGCTTATTCAGTGAACTTCTACCCCACCATGCACCAGTGTTCCCTCTAAGCTGCAGAGTCTTAGTGAGCTACTGGTATTAAAGTTGTCAGCTACTGGAATTAAAGTTAAGAACATAAAAACATAAGAGAAGCCATGTTGGATCACGCCAATGGCCCATCCAGTCCAACACTCTGTGTCACACAGCAGCCAAAAAAGAAAGGAGGTTCACAAGTGGGGCTAGAAGCCCTTCCACTTTGCCCCTCTCAAGCACTAATACAGAGCATCACTGCCCTGTATCATATATCACAATAATATGCTGTGGCTAATAGCCACTGATGGACCTCTGCTCCATATTTTTATCCAAACCCCTCTTGAAGCTGGCTATGCTTATAGCCGCCACCACCTCTTCTGGCAGTGAATTCCTCATGTTAATCACCCTTTGGATGAAGAAGTACTTCTTTTTATTCGTTTTAGCCCTACTGCTCAGCAATTTCATTGAATGTCCATGAGTTCTTGTATTGTAAGAAAGGGAGAAAAGTACTTCTTTCTCTACTTTCTCCATCCCATGCATTATCTTGTAAACCTCTATCATGTCACCCCACAGTCGATGTTTTTCCAAGCTAAAAGCCCCAAGCGTTTTAACCTTTCTTCATAGGGAAAGCATAAGAACATAAGAATATAAGAGAAGCTATGTTAGATCAGGTCAATGGCCCATCCAGTCCAACACTCTGTGTCACACAGTGGCCAAAATATATATATGGCCAAAATATATATATATATCGGCTTGATTTCGCGGACGAAGATTTAAGAAGGGTGCAGTAGTCCACGTCTGCTGCAAGCTCGCTGGTGGCTGACAAGACCAATGCGGGACAGGCAGATCCGGCCACAGTGGCTGCAGGGAAAAGTCTGATTTGGGGTTGGTGCTGTAGCAGTGCGATTCTTCCTCAATCTCCTTTTGTCCTCATGACCAGCTATGCGTGCGTTCTCAAAGGAAGAGACAGCCTGGTGGATGGTGTGCCTCCATGCTTTGCGATCTGAGGCTAGGTCAGACCACTGGTGATGGTTGATGCGACAGGTGCCAAGGGATTTCTTCAAGGAGTCCTTGTACCTCTTCTTTGGTGCCCCTCTATTTCGATGGCCGGTGGAGAGTTCGCCATACAGGGCAATCTTGGGAAGGCGGTGGTTTTCCATCCTAGAAATATGCCCTGCCCAGCGCAGCTGCGTCTTCAACAGCAGTGCTTCGATGCTTGTAACCTCCGCCCTCTTGAGGACTTCAGTGTTGGTCACAAAGTCACTCCAGTGGATGTTGAGGATGGTGCGAAGGCAGCGCTGATGAAAGCGCTCAAGGAGTCGCAGGTGATGACGGTATAAAACCCACGATTCGGAGCCATAGATGAGGGTTGTCATCACAACCGCTTTGTAAACATTGATCTTTGTGCCTTTTTTCAGATGCTTGTTGCTCCACACTCTTTTGTGCAGTCGGCCAAATGCACAGTTTGCTTTTGCCAGCCTGTTGTCAATCTCCTTGTCGATCTTGGCATCTGAGGAGATGATGCACCCCAGGTAGCTGAACTGCTGGACTGTCTTCAGTACTGATTCACCCACAGTGATGCAGGGAGGGAGATAATCTTCCTGGGGTGCAGGCTGGTGGAGAACTTCTGTCTTCTTCAGACTAACTTCTAGGCCGAATAGCTTGGCAGCCTCTGCAAAGCAGGACGTCATATGCTGCAGAGCTGATACCGAGTGGGAGACGAGTGCAGCATCATCAGCAAACAGTAGCTCTCGGATGAGTTTTTCCATTGTCTTGGAGTGAGCCTTTAGTCGCCTCAGGTTGAACAGGCTGCCATCAGTGCGATAGCGGATGTAGACACCATCGTCATCATCTAGATCTACTGCGGCTCTTTGAAACATCATGCTAAAGAAGATCGTAAAGAGAGTTGGCGCGAGAACGCAGCCTTGCTTTACACCTGTGCCTATATATATATACACACACACACATATACACACTGTGGCTAATAGCCACTGATGGACCTCTGCTCCATATTTTTATCTAACCCCCTCTTGAAGGTGGCTATGCTTGTGGCCGCCACCACCTCCTGTGGCAGTGAATTCCACATGGTGAAGAAGTACTTCCTTTTATCTGTTTTAACCTGTCTGCTCAGCAATTTCATCGAATGCCCACAAGTTCTTGTATTGTGAGAAAGGGAGAAAAGTACTTCTTTCTCTACTTTCTCCATCCCATGCATTATCTTGTAAACCTCTATCATGTCACCCCGCAGTCGACGTTTCTTCAAACTAAAGAGCCCCAAGCTTTTCAACCTTTCTTCATAGGGAAAGTGTTCCAGCCCTTTAATCATGCTAGTTGCCCTTTTCTGGACTTTCTCCAGTGCTATAATATCCTTTTTGAGGTGCGGCGACCAGAACTGCACACAGTACTCCAAATGAGACCGCACCATCGATTTATACAGAGGCATTATGATACTGGCTGATTTGTTTTCAATTCCCTTCCTAATATTTCCCAGCATGGTGTTGGCCTTTTATATTGCAAATGCACACTGTCTTGACATTTTCAGTAAGTTATCTACCATGACCCCAAGATCTCTCTCTTGGTCAGTCTCCGCCAGTTCACACCCCATCAACTTGTATTTGTAGCTGGGATTCTTGGCCCCAATGTGCATTACTTTGCTCTTGGCCACACTGAACCTCATTTGCCACGTTGACACCCACTCACCCAGCCTCATCAGATCCCTTTGGAGTGCCTCACAATCCTCTCTGGTTCTCACCACCCTGAACAATTTAGTGTCATCTGCAAACTTAGCCACTTCACTGCTTACTCTCAACTTCAAATAATTTATGAACAAGTTAAAGAGCATGGGACCCAGTACTGAGCCCTGCGACACCCCACTGCTAACCGTCAGGGGCGACTTGACACCCCATGGTGCCCTACACAGACTCGCTACTTGGCGCCTACCAAGAGCCCCCGCGTCCCCCCCACTGTGGCTCCGCCCCCCCGCATCTCCTCCCTCCCTTTGGACCCTTTCTCACTCTGGCATGTCAATTTCAACGCCGGAACCGGCTCTAGCACCGCGTTCCAGCTCTCTAAAGCTTCCCCACCCCCGGCCAAACGCTCCAGTCGCGGTTAAAACCATACCGCGAGGCTGGGCTGCACTCACCATCCGTCCCTCAGGAACAGTGTCCTGAAAGGGCGACCCCTGCTGAAATCCTCCCCTCCCTCCCATCCAGGAAGTGGGGAGGGGAGGAGTGAGCTGTAGCGGGGGTCACCCTTTCAGGACACTGTTCCTGAGGGACGGATGGTGAGTGCAGCCTGGCCCCGCGGCGCAGTTTTAACCACGACTGGAGTGTTCGGCCAGGGGGGTGCTTTAGAAAGCCGGAACGCAGCACTGGAGCGGGTTCTGGTGTTGAAATTTTCATGCTGGGATGGGAAAGGGTCTGGAGGGAGGAGGAGGAGGAGGCGCTGCGGGGAGGCATGGGGGGAGGGAATAGAGGGGCGGGCAGTAGCGGCAGGGGGCGAAAGGCAAACTAGGTGCTTGCCTGGGGCACCGGGAGGGGAGTGAGAGCCCAATTTTTGCCCCCACGCTCCCGGCGCCCTAGGCAGCCACCTACTTTGCCTAGCAGTCCACTGCGAAGACTGCCCATTTATACTCACTCTCTGTTTCCTATTAATTAGCCAGTTTTTGATCCACAAAAGGACTTGTCCTTTTACTCCATGACTCTTGAGCTTACTAAGGAGCCTTTGATCAGGAACTTTATCAAAAGCTTTCTGGAAGTCAAGGTAAACAACATCTATCGGGTCTCCTTTGTCCACATGTTTGTTCACCCCCTCAAAGAACTGTAACAGGTTAGTGAGGCAAGATCTTCCCTTATAGAACCCATGCTGAGTCCTCCTCAATAACTTGTGTTCATCAGTGTGCCTACTCATTCTGTCCTTGATAATGGTTTCTACCAACTTTCCAGGTATTGAAGTCAGACTGACTGGCCTGTAATTTCCCGGATCTCCTCTGGAACCCTTTTTAAAGATGGAGGTGACATTTGCTACCTTCCAGTCCTCAGGAACGGAGGCTGATTTCAATAAAAGGTTACGTATTTTTGTCAGGAGATCCACAAGTTCACCTTTGAGTTCTTTCAGAACTCTTGGATGTATGCCATCCGGACCTGCTGACTGATTAGTTTTTAATTCATCAATCAGTTGTAGGACCTCCTCTCTTGTCACCTCAATCTGACTCAGGTCTTTCAACACTCCTTCCAAAATTAGTGGTTCTGGAGCAGGCAAACACTTTTCATCTTCCACAGTGAAGACTGAGGCAAAAAATGCATTCAGCTTCTCAGCCATTTCCCTATCTTCCTTCAGTAATCCTTTTACCCCTTGATCATCCAAGGGCCCCACTGCCTCCCTGGCTGGTTTCCTGCTTCTAATATATTTGAAGAAATTTTTATTGTTGGTCTTTATGTCTTTTGCAATATGCTCCTGATAGTCCCTTTTTGACTGCCTGATCACAGTCTTGCATTTGATTTGCCGCAGCCTGTGTTCCCTTTTATTAATCTTACTTGGACTAGCTTTCCACCACTTAAAGGAATCCTTCTTACCTTTTAAAGCTTCCATAACTTTGTTTGTTAACCATGCAGGCCTTTTCTTATACCTGTTTGTGCCTTTCCTAACTTGTGGTATATATTTTATCTGAACTTCTAGGATTGTAGTTTTAAATAGCCTCCAAGCTTCCCCAAGGGTTTTGACTGTATTTACCTTTCCTTTCAGTTTCCTCTTCACAAGCCTCCTCATCTCAGAGAATTTACCCCTTTTAAAGTTAAAATCCCTATTTATACAAATGGTGTAATCGATAACGTTATAGTCACTGTAATCGATAACGTTATAGTCACTTCTACATCTCTCACCAGTTATGAACAACTGAAAGTTATGAACAACTAAATAAATTATTGTGCTCTGGGGCCATTTTTCCTGAGCTAAATCAAACATGCGTGAGCTAAAAATCTGTGAGTTAGCTCAGGCTAACTCAACTTAGAGGGAACACTGCTGTACACACTGATTTGCTTCACGATCATAATCCAAGAGCGCTTGTAAAATTTCCATGCCACCAGATCTGGTTGAATTGATTTGAATAGTGTAGACAGTGGAGTTCTCAGACTTCTCCCCCTCCCCCATATTATTTGACATGAAATTAGCTATCATTACAGCCTCTGATGGTCAATATGATAAGTAGAATTTTTGCTCAAAAGACTCCACAGCTTAGAGGGAATATTGCTTGGAAGCTAATAGTAGGTTCTGGGCAGCCCAATCCAGACGTACGTAGTGGCTGGCCACTCGGGTGTGGGCGGATCTACGGCGCCGCTCATTGACTTCCAAAGGGAAGACGTTACTCCACACTTGGAGGGGGAAGAGCGGCCCGACGAGCGAGAGAGAACCTGTCACCATGGTGTTTCCGCCCAGGTGCATGCATTGGCCTGCTGCCGAGGCAGAGGTGGGGGAGGCGTAGGCTCACGCGGGACCACAGGATTGGCCAGCCCATTGCACATGACCGGGCGAGGGGGCGGAAAGCCTGTGCCTGAGAGGCAGTCAATCCCCCCACTCCCTCCCGCTGTCAATGGCAGGCAGGCGGGCAGAGGCATGCAGGAGCAAGCAGGAAGTGCCAAGTGCAGGAGTTCACTGCCCTAGACAGCGGCTGGAATGTGTGTCTGGGAGCGGCCAGACCAAGTCCGAAAGACACCCCTTGGAGGTCCCCCCCCGGTGTTGCCCTGCTGCCGCCCCCTGCTATGTGCAAGGAACACCTCCCCTGGGGGCTGCAGAACTCAGAGTGCGAGCCACTGGGCATGCATCCACTTCAGCAGCCCCCTCCAAGTGCCCAGCGGTCGGGTAGGCCGTCAGCCCAGGCAGGCTGAGGGGCAGCACCCCCTCCCTTGTCCAGCCACACGGGGGGCAGTGTGGCAGCTCATAGCCCATTCCCCCCCCCAAGAACCAAGTCTGCCCACCCTCCCAGGTATTCCCTCGGAGAGGCCACTGATGGAGGGGGGAGGGTTGCCCCTGGAACGTGCAGCAGGTGCCAAGCAAGAGAGACAACAGAGGGCACAGCTCAGACTTTATTTTTCCGGAACACAGTGCAACAGTCTCCCTGGAGCGCGCTGGGCAGTCTCGCCGTGGGCGGGGCTCCATTCCGAGCGGCAGGCAGAAGCAGCTGAGGGAGTGGAGGGGGTGTGGAGCAACACACGCGGAAGCCTCTGTGTTGGAGTCCCACCTGCAAAACGGAGACAGAGATCAAGAGCACCTGCAGGGGCGGCAGCTGGAAGAGCAGGCTGCATTTCAGCCAGGCGCTCTCTTAAAGGGACAGTCTCTGACCTACCTCCCTGCATTGGGGCAGCTGCCACACGCCCCCCTCCCCCGTGCCCTTCCAGGGGTTGGGAATACGGCAGAGGGCAGACCAAGGGAAGGGAGCAGGCGGCAGCACAGGGGAGCGAGGTCAACAGATGCCCCCTGCTGGAGCCCACTGCTGGGTTCAAGTGACAGAGACGCTCGCACACCAAGCGGTCAAGAGCGAGGGGAGGGGGAGGACGGGGGGGTATGACAGTGGAACTTACCCAGCCATGGGCGACAGTCCTCGCATGCAGAGCCTCCGGGAGCCCGGAACCTGTGGAGACCCGGAAACAAGAGCAGTTAGCCCCAGGGGAGAGATCTCTCTCTCCCCCTTGCAAATCAAAGATACTGTCAAAGCAACCGCGCGATGCAAAACCCGTCACCAACGTGCCTGCCTGTCCCTCACTCTAAGTCTGTATGGCCAGGAGCTTGCTGGCAGAGCTTCCCACCATGGAAACCTGTCCCTAACAACTGAGTTTTGCGAGGCCAGAAGTATTTCTAAGAGGGGGGGCCGCGATTGTGCGCCGGGGAGGGGGCTCGCCAGGCCGAGGTGTGAGGGGATTGGTGAGGCAATCACGCCGCTCCCTAAGGGGTTTGCAAGCTTCTGCAGCTGCGAAGGCGACCTTTGGTTTTGGTTTCAACGAGTGCCAGGTAGGGCCCGGATCTCAATAGGGAGCTGATTCCACCAGGTTGGGGCCAGGACTGAAAAAGCCCTGGCCCTATTTGAGGGAAGGCGGGCGTCTCTTGGGCTGGGGACGGCCAACAGATCTTGGGAGGCCGAACGTAACGACCCCCTAGGCATATATGGAGAACGACCCTTGGCACTTACCGTGAGGGGTCCTTCTCCTAAGAGGACAGGAGGACATCTTGGGTGTTTCCCACCGTCCAATCAGGGAGGCAGGAATCTTAAAAAACTTCCCCTTCCTGTGGATGTGGGAACCACCCTCCTTCCAGTTCGGGTGACTCCGAGAAGCAGTAAAGAACTCTTGCAACCATCGCTGCTATGAAAAAAGGTGAGCTAACTGGTGGTCGGTACAAAAACTTGGCATGAGCCTCCCAAACCGACTGAAATAAACTCGTATAGAAACTGAGAAAAAACATGTAAACTACAGGTAGCCTGTGTTAAAGAGTAATCAACAGCTGTAGGTGAGACTACAGGAGAAGAAGTTAGATCCAGATACATAGATGCTGCCCAGGGTAGGACGATAGAAGAAGGGGAGGGCAAGATGTCCTCCTGTCCTCTTAGGA
This sequence comes from Heteronotia binoei, assembly GCF_032191835.1. NCBI lineage: Eukaryota > Metazoa > Chordata > Lepidosauria > Squamata > Gekkonidae > Heteronotia > Heteronotia binoei. The sequence goes on from NC_083223.1 coordinate 263,514,883, forward strand.
GAAGGACCCCTCACGGTAAGTGCCAAGGGTCGTTCTCCCTAAGAGGCGGAGGACATCTTGGGTGCTCCCATAGCAGTATGTCATACAGGGTGGGATCGTCCTACTCAGGCAGCACGTGTTGCAGGATTCGTCTGCCAAAGTTGCGTCCGCCGACACATATGCGTTCAACTTATAGTGTCGGATGAAAGTGGAGATAGATGCCCACGTAGCTGCCTTGCACACCTCCTCTATGGAGGCATTCCTGTTGAAGGCAGCATTGGTGGCCGCACTCCTGGTTGAGTGTGCAGTGATCCCTGGTGGTACTTGAAGGTTTAACGCCTTATACGCCTCCGATATCCACTGCTTGATGGCGTAGCTAATTGCTGATTTGGACATCTTCTGTCCCAGTCTAGGAGCCGCTATATTAATGAACATGAAGTCTAATTTTCGGATAGATTCAGTTTTGTAAGATAGACCTTAATTGCTCTTCGCACGTCTAAGGTATGCCATGTGCGCTCCTTGGGATGCTTAGGATCCGGACAGAAGGATGGTAAGTTGATCTCTTGACTCTGATGGAATCTAGAAGAGACCTTCGGTTGGAAGGTAGGGTCCGGATAGAGGACCACCTTGTCCTTGTGGAACACACACACAGTTCCCTCTTAACCGATAAGGCCCCGATCTCTGAAACTCTTCTGGCTGATGTTATTGCCACCAGAAAGATGGTCTTCATACGCATGAACTTTAGGAATACAGAACTTAAGGGCTCGAAAGGAGAACCTGTTAGGGCCGAGAGTACCAGGTTCAATCTCCAGGTAGGAAACCGATGTACTTGTGGTGGAGAACTCATGGAGGCTCCTCTAAGGAAGCGTCGAATATGGGGGTGAGATGAGAGGTCCACGCCGTCCACCTGCTGGAGAACTGAGGATAAGGTTGCCACCTGACGTTTGAGGGTAGCTGGCTTCAATCCAGAATGGAGACCGTCCTGAAGGAACTGTAGGATCTTGGGGACAGAAGGATGCAACGGGTCCACGGCTTTTCTCCGACACCATCTGTGGAAGGCTTTCCAGGACATGTCGTAGATCCGCGTTGTGGAGCTTTTTCTGGATGCTAGGATGGTGATCGTCACGTCACTTGCATAACCAAGATCTAGGAGAGAGCGCCGTTCAACCTCCAAGCGGTCAACCTCAGCCAGTCTGTATGAGGATGCCACACCGGGCCCTGTAACAGCATGTCTGGACAGATTGGTAAGTGAAGCGGCTCCGCTACTGACATCTGTTGGATTGATGAGAACCAGTGACGTCGCGGCCACCAGGAAGCAACCAGAATGACGTCGGCCCTTAGCAGCCTGATCCTTCTGAGCAACCTCGGAATGATCGGGATTGGGGGAAAGGCGTATAGAAGGCCTTGCGGCCAGGGAGAAGTTAATGCGTCCGTGGCCTCCGCTTGGTAGTGGTAGTACCTCGTGTAGAATCGAGGAAGCTGGTGGTTCTGAGAAGACGCAAAGAGGTCCAACACCGGCGGGCCGAAGCGTTAAGAAAAGCTTCTTGTTGGGAGACCACTCTCCCGATTGAATGCTCTCCCGGCTGAGCCAGTCCGCCTTGATATTGCAAGTCCCCTTGATATGCTCCGCCCTTATGGACTTTAGATGTCTCTCCGCCCATTCGAACAGTTTCACGGCCTCCTTGCGAAGGGAAGTCGACCTGGACCCCCCTTGATTGTTTAAATAGGCCTTGGCAGCAATATTGTCCGTTCGCACGGAGTTCCAGAAGGTTGATGGGAAGATTCGCCTCCTCGGGTGTCCACTGGCCCTGGGTAGGTATCTCGTTGAGGGTCGCCCCCCAACCTGAAAGTCTGGCGTCCGAAAGGAGCTGTATTTCCTTCTCTACGAGGAACGTTTTCCCCTGACGCAGGTTGTGGTCCTTCGTCCACCACAGGAGACTCTCCTTGACCTTCTTGGGAACAGACAACGACATAGGGCGCTTCTCCATGATCTGGATCTGATAAGGGCGCAAAAACATCTGAAGTTGTCTGGTGTGAAAAGCGACCCCATTGAAGCACCTCCAGATTTGAGACTAGAAGACCCATAAGTCGTGCCAGGGTCTGGAGAGATGACAATGGTTCCCGCACTAACTGGAGCACCAATGCCTTGGTCCTCAGTATCTTGTCCTCTGGGAGGAAAACAGAATTCATCCTTGTGTCGATGACCATACCCAGATGTTGTAGCCTCTGGGACGGTTGTAAATGACTCTTGGGAATGTTGATTATGAACCCGTGTTGTTGAAGACAGGATATGGTGTGTATAACGTCCTGCTCCGCACTCTCCCTCAACGAGGATCTTATCAGCAGGTCGTCGAGGAAGGGGTGCACATGTATCCCTCTCTGTCTGAGGATTGCAATCAGGTTCACCAACACCTTGGTGAACACCCGTGGTGCCGTCGCCAGGCCGAAGGGTAAGGCTCTGAATTGGTAGTGAGTCCCATTTACGCAAAAAACGAAGAAACTTGCGATGTGCTGGGAGGATTGGAATGTGCAGATATGCCTCTGTTAGGCCCAGAGAAGACATGTAGTCCTGATGGTGCAGGGACTCCGTTATAGATTTGATGGACTCCATCCTGAAGTGACGGAGGTTGATATGTCTGTTTAAAAAAATTCAGGTCTAGAATCGCTCTCCAGCCCCCGTTTTTCTTGGGCACCGTGAAGAAGATGGAATAGACGCCTTGACCTCTCTGCAATGGAGGAACAGGTTCTATCATTGCAATTTGCAGCAAATGTTGAGTTGCTTTGAGGGTGATGCTTTTTTGTTCTGGGTTTGAGCGAAGAGGAGACACCAAGTAACGAACAGGAGGTGCCCTTTTGAATTCTATGGGGTAACCCCATGAAACAATTTCCAACGTCCAAGCATCGACCCTTGAGGCCGCCCACGCCTGCTGGAAGTGTAGTAGACGGCCCCCCACTGGAATAGAATTCCAGTCATGCTTTGTTGGGCTTGGGGCCCTTCTCAAATTTGTCGGACCTATCGGGCTGATTCCTCTGGAATCGTGAATTGGAGAAGCCCTTTTGGAAACTCTGTTTGGACTGTCCCCAGGTTATTCTTCTGAAGTCCTGTTTTGGTTTGGAGAAGCTGGAGGAGGCACGAAAGGAACCAGACCCGAAGCTTCTCTTATCGGAGCGTCGCAGATACTTGGGCATGGCCTTTTTCTTATCCCGTGTTTCCACCAGGATCTTATCCAGGGTGTCTCCAAATAGCTTTTCTCCCTGGAATGGGTATGCTGACACGATGGACTTTGAGTGCACGTCTGCCGGCCAAGCCCGGAGCCATAACCCCCGCCTTGCTACAGTGCTTGATGCCATTGCTCTAGCGGAGAAAGTGAGGGCATCTAATGAGGCATCCGCTGAAAATTCGGAGGCCCTAAGGAGTCTGCTGGTACCTTCCAGGACCCGTTTATCCACGTCCGGCAGTAGCTGAGTAAGCCGTCTTATCCAGACGATCGCTGCTCTGGAAACTATAGAGGTGGCCGCAGCTGCCTTGATGGCCAGAGCCGTAGCTTCGTGGCTCCTCTTCAAGGCCAAGTCTATCTTTTTGTCCCAGTTGTCTCGCACCGAGCCATGGCCATCCTCAGCTAACAGACTGTAAGGCTGCGATTGGTGCATCCACCAATGGTACTTGCAGCATATCGTTAGCAAAGGCAGGTAATTCATAGAGCTTCTTGATAGAATTGGGTACCTGTCTGTTGGTACTAGGTTTGGCCCACTCAGATTTCAACTGACGCTCAAAGAACTCAGGGAAGGGAAAAAACCTTTTCAGAGGATCTGAATCTGGGGAAAAACTCCGTATTTCCCTTGGGTTTGTTTCTGGGGTTGGCTAGTGGGTGGGGAGACTCCTGCTCCTCGGGTGATGCTTGTAAGTCTAGAGCAGACAGCACCTTGGCTAAAAGAGGTTGGAACTCTTCTGCCTTGAAAAAACCGTGATGAGGGTTCCGGAACTGCAACGTCCTCTATCTCCTCATCAGATAAGAATTCGCCCTCCTCCCGATCTCCCCCATAGGAATCATGAGAGTGGGTCTCAGAAATGGATCTTTCGCTCTCCATCTGGTCACAGAGCAGAGGTTTCTTTGAAGCCCTATGGTGGCTGGAGCTACCTCTGGACCTCTTTGGAGAAGGTGATCTGGAGGGGGAACTGGACCTGGGGGACCTGGGTCTCCTATGGCCAGATGCCCTGACTGCTGCCCCCACCGTCTGCTTTATTGATTCAAGAAACTCAGTAAAAAAGGAGGGCCCCATAAAGGGTACGTTACCCAAGCCCGACTGGGGCTGGCAGGTCTGCGTGGCTTCCAGCGCAGGTTGGATCACATCTGCAACTGAGTCTCCCGCCAGGAGGTTGGCATCAGGACGTTCCTGCGTCTGGAAGCTGCATGGCTGAGGTCTGTCCCCGTTTCGCGCCTTTTTGCGCTCCCCAAGATGGCCGCTGCCAGTGGGGAAGAGCCCTGACGAGGAAGCCTCCTCCGTGGCTGGGGAAGACCAGCGCCGCCTGCGTTCGCCTTTGGGTTTTCTCGCCCCTACAGGGCACGTTGCCGGTAGCCGAGGCAAGCTTAGAAGACATGCCGGCTCCGGAGGCGGGCCTCTCGGTTCCGCGCCAGGCGTCAGGAACCAGGTCGTCGTCCATGAACGCGTCTCTTGACCGACGCGTCATTTTCCCTCTCCTCTGCGGCTTGAATGCTGTGCGCTCGGCCGCGGCTTGAGTTTAAACAGCCGCGCCGCTTCTGAAGCGCTGAAGAAAGTGGGGGGGGGGGGAAAGGAGGCAGAGAAGCTGAGAGGGACTGAAGGACGGATTGAGAAGGCAGAAAAAAAAATCTGAGGTAGAATATCAGGAGATGAACAACAAGGTAGGAACTGAGGGGAAAGAAAAAGTATCTTTTTTTTTTTTTAAAGAGATAGGCAAGTAATGAGAAAGGGTAGGAACCTAGCCTAAACGCTGCTACTCCCTGTCGAGGCAGGAAATAAACTGGAAGGAGGGTGGTTCCCACATCCACAGGAAGGGGAAGTTTTTTAAGATTCCTGCCTCCCTGATTGGACGGTGGGAAACACCCAAGATGTCCTCCGCCTCTTAGGGAGAAAGAGACGGTCCCGCAGGTATGTTGGTCCCAGGCTGCGTAAGGCTTTAAATGTTAGCACTAGAACCTTGAAGCGGATCCGGTACTCGATGGGCAGCCAGTGCAGACTGCGGAGCGCCGGCTGAATGCCCACCCGTAAAGGTGATGCAGTCAGCAGGCGAGCCGCCGCATTCGGCACCCGCTGCAGCTTTTGGATCAGTCTCAAGGGTAAGCCAGCGTAGAGCGAGTTACAGTAGTCTAGTCTGGAAGTGGCCATTGCATGGATCACTGTAGCCAGGTCCTGGGGGGATAGATATAGTGCTAGCTGCCTGATCTGCCAAAGATAACAAAAGGCAGACCTGGCAACCATTGTGATCTGGGCCTCCATGGAAAGGTGAAGATGGGTAGCCAAATTATGGGTCGGCCATGCCACTAGACAAACTAGGCGATTGCCTAGGGCACCAGCCTTTGGAGGGGCCAAATTGGGAGCCCCTCACATGGCTCAGTGATGTTATCAGTGCAGGGGTGGGGTGCCAGAAGTTAATCTTGCCTACGGTGCCAGACAGTCTAGGGCCCACCCTAAATTATAGGAAAAAGAGCAAGAATCCAGTAGGATCTTAGGAGAGCCAATCTGGTGTAGTGGTTAAGTGTGTGGACTCTTATCTGGGAGAACCAGGTTTGATTCCTCACTCCTCCACTTGCAGCTGCTGGAATGGCCTTGGGTCAGCCATAGCTCTTGCAGAGGTTGTCCTTGAAAGGGCAGCTGCTGTGAGAGCTCTCTCAGCCCCACCCACCTCACAGGGTGTCTGTTGTGGGGGAGGAAGGGAAAGGAGATTGTAGGCCGCTCTGAGACTCTGTCCTTGGAAGGGCAGCTGCTGGGAGTGCCCTCTTAGTCCCACCCACCTCACAGGGTGTCTGTTGTGGGGAGAGGAAGGTAAAGGATATAGTGAACTGCTCTGAGATTCTGAGATTCAGAGTGGAGGGCAGGATATAAATCCAATATCTTCTAAAGACTAACATTTGTGGCAGGTATGAGAAGGCTAGGAACTTTTATGAGTCCCTGAAGATGTGAGCAGCGACGCACGAAAACTGAAACTTTGTCACACAAACTTTGTTAGTCTCTAAGGTGCTACAGGATTCTTGCTGTTTTCTAGTTCATAAGCGATTATACCAGAAAACAACTGGGCTAGTTTTTAAGCAGCCACCAGCTTCCATGGACAGAGGCAGTCTACCTCTGAGTATCAGGAGCTGAAGGCCAATTAGAGAAAGGCCTGCCATTTCCAGGCCGTGCCTATCCTGGCTTCCCATTCTGCTTGCGCCTTTCTCGGCATTCCTCTCCTAGCTAAACAACAGACCAAAGTAGGCGTCCAGTTGCACCTTTAAGAGTGACAATGCTTTATGCAGAATGTAAGCGTTCGCGTGCGTGCACACTTCTTCAGATGAGTTTCTGAGGAAGTGTGCATGTACACGAAAGCTTACATTCCGAATAAAACTTTGTTGGTCTTAAAGGTGCTCCTGGACTCCTCCTTTGTTCAGTTGCTTCATCAGGGGTGGCCATGCTTGCTTAATGCGAGAGCCGCATAAAATAAGCATCAGATGTTTGAGAGCCAGAGGACATGAACATCAGATGTTTAAGAGCCGGAAGGAAGGAAAGCAGGCAGGCAAATAGATGGGGGAGTGAGAGGTGGAAAGAAAGCAATTTTAACTTTAAATACATTCTGCACGCTGCGGTAGGGTTGCCAATCCCCAGGTGGGGCAGGGGATTCCCCCGGGTTGGAGGCCCTCCCCCTGCTTCAGGGTCATCAGAAAGCGGGGGGAGGGGAGGGAAATGTCTTCTAGGAACTCTGTTATTCCCTATGGAGATTTATTCCCATAGAAAATCATGGAGAATTGATCCGCAGGTATCCGGGGCTCGGGGGGGGGCTGTTTTTTGGGGTAGAGGCACCAAATTTTTTGTATAGCATCTAGTGCCTCTCCCCAAATTACCCACCAAGTTTCAAAAAGATTGGACCAGGGGGTCCAATTCTATGAGCCCCAAAAGAAGGTGCCCCTATCCTTCATTATTTCCTATGGAAGGAAGGAATTGAAAAGGTGTGCCGTCCCTTTAAATGTGATGGCCAGAACTCCCTTTGGAGTTCAATTATGCTTGTCACAGCCTTGATCTTGGCTCCACCCTTAATGTCTCCCGGCTCCACCCCCAAAGTCCCCAGATATTTCTTGAATTGGACTTGGCAACCCTACGCTGCGGGCTGGCTTGGCTTGGAGAAGTGATTTAAAAAGACAAATGCCCTCTCCAAGCCAACCGATGTGGTGGTGGGGCCATCAAGTGTCACGCAATATGTGTGAAAGAGCCACATGTGGCTCCCGAGCCTCAGTTTGGCCACCCCTACTTCAGACCAACGCGGCTGCCCACCTGGATCTACCTAAACAACGTGATCAGAACAGTCAGTAGAACAAAGCAGTAGACAAGGGCACCTTTAAGACCAACTAAGTTTCAGTCAGTGTTCCCTTTTTGCGCATGCGCCACGTGAAGTGACGGTCTTTCTGAACTCGAGAAGCTCCGCCCCTTTGGAACAGCTGCGAGGCCGAGATGAGAAATGGATACACGACGAGCCAATCAGCGCCGAGAACACGGCCAACCGGACGCCGCCGCAGCCAATGGGAAGAGTGGAATTAGAGCGTGAAGGCTTTGAGGACGTGGCTTGGAGCTGCGTCTGGAGCAGCTCGACTTTCTCTCCCCTTCCCCCACTTTTCCGCTTTCAACTTTCCGGGGCGAGTCGACTTTTCCAACACCCCCTTTCTTCTCCATTCGGGAAACCAGCGTGGGACCACATGGCGTATCCCCCTGGCTATGGGGGGCCAGGTAAGGCCCGGAGGCTGGCCATTTCGGGGGGCGGGGAACTCGAGGCCTGCTGGCTGGAAGTTCTTTGGGGTGAGGGTGGAAGGACGGGGATCCCGCTCTGTTCGGGGATCCGAATCTCCGGCCTCCCTTATGGAGATCAGGACCGTAAGCAGCGATGATACCCGTGTGTGTGTGTGTGTGTGTGTGTCTTGTAGCCTCAGGCCTTGCAAACCAAAAGACACCCCCCGCACACACACTTCCAGCCTGCTCAAACCTGTCTTTGCAAGCAGGCAAGGGGGGGGGGAATTTGCAGGGCGGCCCATTACTCCTGCCGCGGTCAAAGACAGGCTTTGGAAGGTTCAAAAGGTCCCTCTTCTTCACCGATGTCAGCAGCAGGAGTTGGAAAGACGCGCCCCTCCTCCCCCGCATGTATCCAGATTCAGCAGGCAGCAGCTCCGGTTTAAAAGAGCGTGGGAGATTCCGCACCAGTGTTCCCTCTAAGCTGTGGGGTCCTGTGAACAAAAATTCTACTTTGTGAGCTATTGGCAGGGCTGTCTTTGTAGAAAAAGACCAGCAGGAACTCATTTGCATATTAGGCCACCCCCCCCCTCCCTGATGCCAAGCCAGCCTGTGTGTTCCTGCTCAGAAAAGCCCTGGGTAGTGGCATGAAAAATTGTGAGCCACTGCATGAATTATTTTGCTCGGGGGCTGTTTTTCCGAGCTAAGACAAATGTGTGAGCTGGAGCTCACACTGACGCAGTTTAGAGGGAACACCGTTCTGTACTAGACCTTGAATCCTGGTTCAGTCCTGTCCCCAAACTGACATACTACAATAAAATCATAGAAACTCACTCTATGGTTCTGGTTTAGAAAATCAGTTTGGGGACAGGCCTGAACCAGGATTCAAGATCTAGTGCGGAACTGGCCCTTGAATAACGTGAGTTGGAAAGAGCCTGGCCTTAAATCCTGAGCTCCTGCTGGAATGGAAGCTGTTGCACAGGAAAATAAAACAGCAGGTACAAATTGAGGATCTAGATGAACATAAGAGAAGCCATGTTGGATCAGGCCAATGGCCCATCCAGTCCAACATTGTATCATACAGTGGCCAATATATATATATATATATATATATATATATATATATATATATATATATATATACACACACACACACACACACACACACACACACACTGTGGCTAATAGCCACTGATGGATCTCTGCTCCATATTTTTATCCAATCCCTTCTTGAAGCTGGCTATGCTTGTAGCCGCCGCCACCTCTTGTGGCAGTGAATTCCACATGTTAATCACCCTTTGGGTGAAGAAGTACTTCCTTTTATCTGTTTTAACCCGGCTGCTTAGCAATTTCATCGAATGCCCACGAGTTCTTGTGTTGTGAGAAAGGGAGAAAAGTACTTCTTTCTCTACTTTCTCCATCCCATGCATAATCTTGTAAACCTCCATCATGTCACCCCGCAGTCCACGTTTCTCCAAGCTAAAGAGCCCCAAGCGTTTCAACCTTTCTTCATAGGGAAAGTGTTCCAAACCTTTAATCATTCTAGTTGCCCTTTTCTGGACTTTTCTGGTGCCTGAGGAAGGGGGCATTGACTTTGGAAAGCTTGCACCTTGAAGCTCTTTTTGGCCTCTAAGGTACAGCTCTTGGACTCCGGTATAACAGTTCTAGGTGTAGCTATGTTGGGCTAGAAGCAACAGAACAAAGTTTGAGTCCAGCGGCACCTTTAAGACCAGCAAAGTATAATTCTGGGTATGTTGGCATGTGTTCGCCCCAAGTCCCAGCAGCCAGTTTAGTGTAGTGGTTAAGAGCGGCAGGCTTGAATCTGGAGAAAAGGGTTTGGTTCCCCACCCCTCTTCTTGACGCCAGCTAGAGTTTCAGGCTGCCAGATGATGCTTCATCTAAGGTGGGGAGTCTTGTGAACAAAAATTCTACTTTATGAACTACTGGCATTAAAGTTGTGAGTGAGTGACTTAGCTGTTGCATAAATTAGTTTGCTCTGGGCTCATCCTTCCCGTGCTAAGACAAAAAAGTGTGAGTTGGAGGCTAAAAAACGGTGAGCTGGCTCACGCTAACTCAGCTTGAGGGCAACACCGCTCCTGACGATACTGCACCCGTTGCGATATGATAATTAATTAATTACCCCAAGTTGACTGTGCTTCCAGCTAGATTCCAATCCAGTCTTAGCTTTGTGACCAGCAAGATTTTTGGGGTTTAAGCTTTCAAGAGTTAAATCTTATACCCAACAAGAAATCTTGGTGGTCTAGTACAAGGGTGGCTGAACTACAGCTCGGGAACCGTGTGTTTCTTTCACGTGTATTGTGTGGCTCTCAAAGCCCCAACCATCGTGTCTCTCTTTAAATCACTTCTCCAAGCCAGGCAGCGGCTTGGAGAATGCATTTAAAGTTAAAATTGCTTTCTTTCCACCTCTCCCTCCCTCCTCATCTATTTTCCTCCCTCCCTTAAACATCTGACATTCATGTCTTGCGGCTCTCAAACATATGATGTTTATTTTATGTGGCTCTTACGTTAAGCGAGTTCAGCCAACCCTGGACTAGATTGTCTCTGTGGCTGCCCTCTGAAACTTACACTTCCATTTGCCCATAGCGGTTGGTGGTTCATATATTGGCCAGAGGCAGTTCTGAGCACATGAAGCTGCCTTATACTGAATCAGACCAGTGGTCCTTAAGGGTCAGTGTTAAGAACATAAGAGAAGCCATGTTGGATCAGGCCAGTGGGCCATCCAGTCCAACACTCTGTGTCACACAGTGGCCATAAGAACATAAGAGAAGCCATGTTGGGTCAGGCCAATGGCCCATCCAGTCCAACACTCTGTGTCACACAGTGGCCATAAGAACATAAGAGAAGCCATGTTGGGTCAGGCCAATGGCCCATCCAGTCCAACACTCTGTGTCACACAGTGGCCATAAGAACATAAGAGAAGCCATGTTGGGTCAGGCCAATGGCCCATCCAGTCCAACACTCTGTGTCACACAGTGGCCATAAGAACATAAGAGAAGCCATGTTGGGTCAGGCCAATGGCCCATCCAGTCCAACACTCTGTGTCACACAGTGGCCATAAGAACATGAGAGAAGCCATGTTGGGTCAGGCCAATGGCCCATCCAGTCCAACACTCTGTGTCACACAGTGGCCATAAGAACATAAGAGAAGCCATGTTGGGTCAGGCCAATGGCCCATCCAGTCCAACACTCTGTCTCACACAGTGGCCATAAGAACATAAGAGAAGCCATGTTGGGTCAGGCCAATGGCCCATCCAGTCCAACACTGTGTCACACAGTGGCCAAAAAACCCAAGTGCCATCAGGAGATCCATCAGTGGGACCAGGACACTAGAAGCCCTCCCACTGTGCCCCTCCCAGCACCCAGAATACAGAGCATCACGGCCCTAGACAGAGTTCCATCAATACACTGTGGCTAATTACCACTGTTGGACCTTTGCTCCATCTATTCAGATTGGCAGGGTCTTTCCCGTCAGCTGCTAGTCTGGTCCTTTTGACTGGAAACTGTCAGGTTTTGAACCAGGCACCTTCCGCATGTCAAGCAGAATCTCTGCCACTGAGTGACAGCTCCTGTGGGGTCTGGAGCAGAGAAAGACCTTTCCTAACAGGGCAGGAAGGGTTGCATCAGTGGTTAGTTCTCATGGCCCTTTCCTACACACCCAGGGAAATGCTGATTGCCACTTTGGGGCCAGGAAGCAATTTTTCTCCAAGCCAGTATGGCCAGGGATCCTGGAGTGTTTTGCCATCTTCTGGGCATGGAGCAGGGGTCGCTGGTGTGTGTTTGGAGGGGAAGGCATTTGTGAAATTCCTGCATTGTGCAAGGGGGTTGAAGTAGTTGACCATGGCTACTGGTGGTGGAAAGCCCTGTGAAGTCACAGCTGCCTTGTGGTGACCCTGTGGGGTTTCAAAGCAAGAGACGTTCAGAGGTGGTTTGCTGTTGCCTGCCTCCACGTCCCAACCCTGGTATTCCTCGGAGGTCGTCCTTCCAAATACTAGCCGGGGCCAACCCTGCTTAGTTTCCGTCAGGGGTGGAATTCTAGCAGGAGCTCCTTTGCATATTAGGCCACACCCTGCTGATGTAACCAATCCTCCAAGAGCTTACAACAAAGAGCCTTGTGAGCTCTTGGAGGATTGGCTGCATCAGGGGTGTGTGGCCTAATATGCAAAGGAGCTCCTGCTAGAACCCCACCCCTGGTTTCTGTGATCTGTTGAGATCAGGCTAGCCATCAAGATGGCTATCCACCTGAAACTCTGTGTGGCTGCTTTTCTTTCCTGTGGCTTGCTGAAAAGTTTTGCAGTTTCTTTCCCCCACCCTGGTTGCTTAGGGACACTTGGCAGTGCTGCCGGCCAGCCGACTTTTAAATGGCTTGTACTTTTCCACACACACCCCATTTCAGTCTCTGCCCTTCCGCTGAGAAACTAAAGTGATCTGGTTAAAAGAAGCTGGTTCTCTGCTTCCCCCTTTTTTTAAAAAAAAAAACCCTTAGAACTAAGCAGGAGTCCAGTAGCGCCTTTAAGACCAACAAACCTTTATTCCAAATGCAAGCTTTCGTGTGCTCTAAGCACACTTCTTCAGACGAGGAATGAGGTACAGTAAGCAGAGCTGCATATAGCTGCTGGGGTTTAGAATGCAAAGTGGTACAGAGTTAAAATCCAGTAGCTTGCTGTACCTCATTCCTCGTCTGAAGAAGTGTGCATGCACACGAAAGTTTACATTCTAAATACAAGTTTGTTGGTCTTAAAGGCGCTACTGGACTCCTGCTTTGTTCTTCTGCTTCACACCAACACCGCTGCCCATCTGGATCAACCCTTAGAACTGAGAGAGCAAGATTTCTTTCCACAGCAGGAGATGCGATGGGACAGAGGTTAACAAAACTATGCACAGGGGAGAGAAAGCACAGAGATCTTTTTCTCCTTCTCCCTTCCCTACTAGAATTTAGGGGCACCCAATGAAGTTGTTGAGAAATAGGTTAAAGGCAAACAAAAGGGAGTATTTTTGGGAGCCAGTTTGGTGTAGTGGTTAAGTGTGCAGACTCTTATCTGGGGGAACCAGGTTTGATTCCCCACTTCTTCTCCACATTGCACCTGCTGGTGTGACCTTTAGTCAGCCACAAGTTCTCTCAGAGCTGTTCCTCTCAAGAGCAGTTTCTGTCAGAGCTCTCTCAGCCCCACCTACCTCGCAGGGTGTCTGTTGTGGGGAAGGGAAGGAGATTGTAACCACTCTGAGACTCCTTCAGGTAGTGAAGGGTGTGTAAATCCAAAATGTTCTCTTCTTCTACACAACAAGCAATTAAGTGGTGGAATTGACTGTCAGTGGACATAGTGAAGGCCGCAAAGCACAGGCGGCTTTAAAAGGGATTAGACTGATTTGGGGAGGATGAACACATCCATGGCTACTAGCTATGGTGACTATAAGGAACCTCCAAATTCAGAAGCAGTCTATGGTCTGGTCACCACACTTCAAAAAAGATATTATGGCATTGGGAAAAGTCCAGAAAAGGGCAATTAGAGTGATTAAAGGGTTGGAACACTTTCCCTATGAAGAAAGGTTAAAACGCTTGGAGTTCTTTAGCTTGGAGAAACATCAACTGAGGGATGACATGATAGAGGTTTACAAGATTATGCACGGGGTAGAGAAGGTAGAGAAAGAAGGACTTTTCTCCCTTTCTCACAATACAAGAACTTGTGGACACTCCATGAAATTGCTGAACCAGTCAGGTTAGAACGGATAAAAGGAAGTACTTCTTCACCCAAAGGGTGATTAACACCTGGAATTCACTGCCACAGGAGGTGGGGGCAGCTACAAGCATAGCCAGCTTCAAGAGAGGACTGGATAAACATGGAGCAGAGGTCCATCAGTGGCTCTTAGCCACAGTGTATTGTTGGAACTCTGGGGCAGTGATGCTCTGTATTCTTGGTGCTTGAGAGGGGCAACAGTGGGAGGGCTTCTAGTGTCCTGGCCCCACTGGTGGACTTCCTGATAGTGCCTGTTTTTTTGGCCACTATGTGACAGAGTGTTGGACTGAATGGGCCATTGGCCTTATCCAATATGGTTTCTCTTATGTTCTTAGGAGACAATGTCAGAGGAAAGCCCTTGCCTCTACACCCTGCCGCTGGACCTCCGGGGCCACTGGGCTTGATGGGCCCCTGGTCTGATCCAGCAGGGCTCTTCTTAAGATCCCCATGCCAACCTGGGCCCCTGCACCTCTCTGTTTAAAAACTAAGCCTCAGCTGGTCTGCCCTTGATCGTGTTTCTGATGCTGCCCAAAAATGTCTTGGGGATATTCCAGCAATTTAAGATTTTGTTCCCTGCTCCTGAATTTTTTGCCGACGCATTGTGGTTGCTGATCTTCACCGGTGGCAAGCCAGTGATGCTTTGTAGGGTAACTTAAGTGGAAAAGGATTCTCCCCTACACCAAGGGGGATAACTTACAAACTTAAGTTTAGATTTAGGGTGACGGGGAAGATCAGAGGGAGGGGCGATCTTTGCCTACGAGTCTAGCCATCGTGGCTGAGAAGGTCCTCTGGTCCATTTTCTCTTCTTCTTTCCCCCTCCCGCAGGCTCCAAGCACAGGGCCAGAGGCCCAATGGTCCCACAGAACCCCGGTGCCCCCCAGCTCTTTGATGACACCAGCTCGGCCTACGGACCCCAAAAAGGGGGCTACCCTGCTCCAGGGATCGACATGGGCTTCAATCAGATTTTTGCCGATCCAGTGGCCAACGTCGCTATGGCTTACGGCTCCAGCATCGCGTCACAGAGCAAGGAGATTGTGCATAAGGAGGTAAGGGGGGGGGGGACAACACGTTTTTCAGGGTTGTGGTATCTGTTCACTGGTCTTGCACAGCTTGACTATTCAGCCCTCAATGATTTGCCTGTGGAGTCTCATTTGCTTATATTGCCAATAGCAGGGGTGACCAAACTTGCTTAATGTAAGAGCCACATAGAATAAACATGAGATTTAAGCCACAAGACATAAATGTCAGATGTTTGAGAGCCACAAGGGAAGGAAGGAAAATAGATGGAGAGAAGAGAGGGAGAGGTGGAAAGAAAGCAACTTTAACTTTAAATACATTCTCCTAGCTGGCTTAGCTTGGACAAATGATTTAAAGAGAGAAATGCTTTCTCCAAGCCGGCCATTGGGGTGGTGAGGGCTTCAAGAGCCACACAATATGTGTGAAAGCCACATGTGGCTCCCGAGCCACAGTTTGGCCACCCCTGTTCTTAAGAACATAAGAGAAGCCATGTTGGATCAGGCCAGTGGCCCATCCAGTCCAACACTCTATGTCACACAGTGGCCGTAAGAACATAAGAGAAGCCATGTTGGATCAGGCCAGTGGCCCATCCAGTCCAACACTCTATGTCACACAGTGGCCGTAAGAACATAAGAGAAGCCATGTTGGATCAGGCCAGTGGCCCATCCAGTCCAACACTCTATGTCACACAGTGGCCATAAGAACATAAGAGAAGCCATGTTGGATCAGGCCAGTGGCCCATCCAGTCCAACACTCTATGTCACACAGTGGCCATAAGAACATAAGAGAAGCCATGATGGATCAGGCCAGTGGCCCATCCAGTCCAACACTCTGTGTCACAGAGTGGCAAAAAAAAACATTATACACACACACACACACACACACTGTGGCTAATAGCCACTGATGGACCTCTGCTCTATATTTTTATCCAATCCCCTCTTGAAGCTGGCTGTGCTTGTAGCCGTCGCCACCTCCTGTGGCAGTGAATTCCACATGTTAATCACCCTTTGGGTGAAGTACTTCCTTTTATCCATTTTAACCTGACTGCTCAGCAATTTTATTGAATGCCCACGAGTTCTTGTATTGTGAGAAAGGGAGAAAAGTACTTCTTTCTCTTCTTTCTCCATCCCATGCATAATCTTGTAAACCTCTATCATGTCACCTCGCAGTCGATGTTTCTCCAAGCGAAAGAGCCCCAAGCGTTTCAACCTTTCTTCATAGGGAAAGTGTTCCAACTCTTTAATCATTCTAGTTGCCCTTTTCTGGACTTTCTCCAATGCTATAATATCCTTTTTGAAGTGCGGCGACCAGAACTGCACACAGTACTCCAAATGAGACTGCACCATCGATTTATACAGGGGCATTATGATACTGGCTGATTTGTTATCAATTCCCTTCCTAATAATTCCCAGCATGGCGTTGGCCTTCTTTATTGCAGTCGCACACTGTCTTGACATTTTCAGTGAGTTATCTACCATGACCCCGAGATCTCTCTCTTGGTCAGTCTCTGCCAGTTCACACCCCATCAACTTGTATTTGTAGCTGGGATTCTTGGCCCCAATGTGCATTACTTTGCACTTGGCCACATTGAACCTCATTTGCCACGCTGACGCCCACTCACCCAGCCTCAACAGATCCCTTTGGAGTGCCTCAAAATCCTCTCTGGTTCTCACCACCCTGAACAATCTAGTGTCATCATTTAGTGTCCCCCCCCCCTCCCCCGAGCTTTAGACTCTTTCTCTCACCTTCTGCCTGTTGAATATTGTAACTCTGGATGGAAGAAGATCTGAGAGGGAAGAGATGAGAATTCTCTGCACAGGTACACTTGGCCCCAATCCTCTAATTGGTTAGATCGAGCCGCTTTGGCCACTGCTTGTCTTCTGTGTTTCATCTCATAGAGGACCTCTCTTCTTCTCTCTTTTACCTGGCCTTGGAGCTGTAGCGAGTTAACCTTTTTTGGAATTACGCTGTTCCTAATAAGTTCACAATATGATTGCTGTCTTCAAGTACTTGAAGGGCTGTCATCTAGAAGATGGTGTGGAATTGTTTTCTGTGGCCCCAGAAGTTAGGACCAGAACCAGTGGGTTGAAATTAAATCAAAAGAGTTTCCGGCTCAACATTAGGAAGAACTTGTTGACCGTTAGAGTGGTTCCTCAGTGGAACAGGCTTCCTCGGGAGGTGGTGGGCTCTCCTTCTTTGGAGATTTTTAAACAGAGGCTAGATGGCAGCAATGAAGATCCTGTGAAATTAGGGTGAGGTATTTGTGAGTTTCCTGCATTGAGCAGGGGGTTGGACTAGATGACCCTGGAGGTCTTCCAGCTCTATGATTCTGAGTTAGATGTACCTATGTGACTATGTCATGTAAGCAGTGTTCCCTCTAAACTGTGGAGTCTTGCAAGCAGAAATTCTACTTAATGAGCATTAAAGTTATAATAATAATAATAATAATAATAATAATAATAAATTTTATTTATATCCCGCCCTCCCCGCCGAAGCAGGCTCAGGGCGGCTAAAAGGACATGGTATATACCATGATTATTATACAAAGCAATTGTAAAATACGGTTAATAAATACATTTAAAAACAGTTACATAAAATTTTTAAAACTACAATAAGTTAAGGTGCTACATTCAGTAAGGTATATTCCGATGGCTAGATGTCGCTTTCAGGGTTCCTTATAAGCTTGCAGAAAGAGGGTGGTTTTGCAAGCCCTGCGGAACTTCTGCATAAATGAGTTTGCTCTGGGGCCATTTTTCATGAGCTCAGAGGCTAAAAGAACGGTGAACTAGCCCATACTAACCCAGCTTAGAAGGAACACTGCATGTAAGATGTGCTTCTGTTTTTGTAAGTAAAGTTTCTTTTTCTGGTTACCGTCGGATCACCTTTGTACTTTGAACAGCATTTTCCCCTTAACTGGGAAATATGGAGGAGTAGGGATACTGTCCAAAGCAGAGATGTCAAACTCATTAGTTTTGAGGGATGGACTGACCTAAAGGTCACTTTGTCGGGCTGAGCCGTGTATGCCACAATATAGAATCAAAGAGTCGGAAGGGACCTCCAGGGTCATCTAGTCCAACCCCCTGCACAATGCAGGAAACTCACAGATACCTCCCCCTAAATTCACAGGATCTTCATAGCTGTCAGATGGCCATCCAGCCTCTGTTTAAAAACCTCCGAGGAAGGAGAGCCCACTGCCTCCCCAGGAAGCCTGTCCCACTGAGGAACCACTCTAACGGTCAGCAAGTTCTTCCTAATGTTGAGCCGGAAACTCCTTTGATTTAATTTCAACCCATTGGTTCTGGTCCTACCTTCTGGGGCCACAGAAAACAACTCCACACCATTCTCTATAGGACAGCCCTTCAAGTACTTGAAGATGGTGATCGTATCACCTCTCAGCCACCTCCTTTCCAGGCTAAACATCCCCAGCTCCTTCCACCTTTCTTCATAGGACGGTCTCCAGATCCCTCACCATCTTTGTCGCCCTCCTCTGGACCCATTCCAGCTTATCTATATCCTTCTTAAAATGTGGTGCCCAAAACTGAACACAATACTCCAGGTGAGGTCTTACCAGAGCAGAGTAAAGCAATATCATCACTTCATGTGATCTGGACACTATATTTCTCTTGATACAGCCCCAAACTGCATACCGGAAATTGCAGCCAAAAATGCATACCAAAGATATCAAGGCGATTTCAGATGCCAAATGGCAATAGCAGATGAATGACAATAGCAGGCTTGATTAGTTTTGGTGTGATATGCAGAGAGGTGGTATTGTTAGTCAGGGGTGGAATTCTAGCAGGAGCTCATTTGCATATTAGGCCACACCCCCTGATATAGCCAATCCTCCAAGAGCTTACAAAAAAGAGCCTTGTAAGCTCTTGGAGGATTGCCTACATCAGGGGTGTGTGGCCTAATATGCAAAGGAGCTCCTGCTAGAATTCCAGTCCTGGCGTTAGTATTTATGAGGCCTGTTTCTGTGAACGCTTCTCCCTCCTGGCTTAAAACCTCCTGTATTTGCTTCCTCCAGATTGACAGGTTCATGTCGATCAACAAGCTGAAGTATTTCTTCGCGGTGGACACGACCTACGTCATGAAGAAGCTGGCACTGCTGGTGTTTCCTTACGTCCATCAGGTACTGAAGGGAGGGGGTGCCTTTGGCTTCGTTTGGGTGGTCAGAGCCAGGTAGCGACAGGATTCTGGGGTGCCTCAGTTCTGCCCTCTGCTATTGGCAACAACATAGAGGAGTTAGAAAAGGGGGGAACGTACAGGAGCCTTTCATGATGGGAGGAAAGATGGGGAGGCATTCTTGAGGAATTCCAGAATCTTCTTTTCCTATTTCAGGAGTTCAGCCCCTGCTTTGACTTTGTAAAAACTGTAGAAGGGAGAAAGGGCTGTCAAGAATGGTCAGTGCCAGAATGGTTACTGGAACCAGGCCCCCTACAGTTCAAGGAGTGTAGGAAGAAGAAGGCTGCAGATTTATACCCCACCCTTCTCTCTGAACCAGAGACTCAGAGCGGCTTACAATCGCCTATATCTTCTCCTCCCACAACTGACACCCTGTGAGGTGGGTGGGGCTGAGAGAGCTCTTACAGCAGCTGCCCTTTCAAGGACAACCTCTGCCAGAGCTTTGGCTGACCCAAGGCCATTCCAGCAGCTGCAAGTGAAGGAGTGGGGGAATCAAACCCGGTTCCCCCAGATAAGAGTCCACACACTTAACCACTACACCAAACTGGCTAGAATGTGAGGAGATGCCTTCTAATCCTATAGCATGAACATCATATGAAGCTGCCTTATCTCTTTGCCTGTCGAGGTCAGTGCTGGTTATGTGACTGGCAGTGGCTCTATAAGGTTTCGAGCGAGGGGTCTTTCGCGTCATCTGAGGTTTCAGGTGAGGGGTCTTTCACACTGAAGAGCCAGCGTGGTGTAATGGTTAAGAGCGTGGACTCTAATCTAGGAGAACCGGGTTTGATTCCCTACTCCTCCACACGCACCTGCGGGGTGACTTTGGGTCAGTCACAGTTTTCTCAGAGCTCTCTCAGCCCCACCTACCTCACAGAGTGTCTGTTGTGAGGAGAGGAAGGGAAGGAGAATGTAAGCTGCTTTGACACTCCTAAGGGGTATAAAAACCACCTTTTCTGTTGCTTCTCCTGGAATCCCGAGCAGTGCTGGAGACTGAGAGTGTGAGGCAGCATCTTGTAAAATTTGGAGGTGTGTACTGTATTGTATGGAAAAACTGAGTAGCTTGGAAATAGCTACCTAGCAAAACAGGACATTAAACTGGTTTTTGGCTGTTGCTGCTACATTTGGTTAAACATAAAGGATCAGTTTGGCTGGGAAACTGGAAATATTACATGTTAGCCAACTATTGGGTGGAAGAGGACAGAGTCCGTTGAAAAGGAATTGTAAATTGGACTTTGTTTCTCCACCTCTTGCTGCGTACCTGTGAGCAACAGAGAGCCTATTTGGTGTAGTGGTTAAGTGCACAGACTCTTATCTGGCAGATCCAGGTTTGATTCCCCGCTCCTCCACTTGCAGCTGCTGGAATGGCCTTGGATTAGCCATAGCTATGGCAGAGTTGTCCTTGAAAGGGCAGCTGCTGTGAGCCCTCTCAGCCCCACCCACCTCACAGGGTGTCTGTTGTGCGGGGAGAAGATGTAGGAGATTGTAAGCCGCTCTGAGTCTCTGATTCAGAGAGAGGGGCGGGGTATAAGTCGGCAGTTCTTCTTACATGAACAGTGAAAACATTATGACTTAATATTGGAGAG
This sequence comes from Heteronotia binoei, assembly GCF_032191835.1. Classification (NCBI taxonomy): domain Eukaryota; kingdom Metazoa; phylum Chordata; class Lepidosauria; order Squamata; family Gekkonidae; genus Heteronotia; species Heteronotia binoei. Next base: position 263,535,347 of record NC_083223.1, read on the forward strand.
TCTTCTTTGTTAAAAGAAATTGACAGAGTGACTATGCAGAGTGACTCTCCTTCCTTGGGAGGTTTTGAAACAGAGGCTAGATGGCCATCTGACAGCAATGAAGATCCTGTGAATTTAGGGGGAGGTGTTTGTGTGTTTCCTGTATTGTGCAGGGGGTTGGACTAGATGACCCTGGAGGTCCCTTCCAACTCTGTGATTCTGTATTTACAGAGGATTATACCTTTCTCCCACAGAACTGGGAAGTCCGCTACCACAGAGACACGCCGCTCCCGCCCCGTCAGGACGTCAATGCCCCCGACCTCTACATCCCGAGTGAGTCCCTCTTTGAATGCAGCAGGGCTTTTTCGGGCAAATATAGAGCCTTTTTTAAAAAATTGGCATTGTGTAAATCAGGGGTCCCTGAGCCTATAGGTACACTGGGAATTCTGACAGCGTGGCTGTGGGCACTGACGCAAAATGGCTGCCGTGGAAGGGGGAACCAAACGTACACACTCAAAGCCCAAGTGCAGGAGACAAAAGGAACGATTTTTTAAAAAGTGGGAGAGAGGAGAGAGAGAAAAAAAGCTAGCTCTGTATGGTAGCTGCCACCAAAACAACATTGTTTTATTTTGGACAGCCAATCAGAAGCTGTGCTGGGCAACAGCCCCACCTGGCTCCGCCCGCATTCTAAAAACCCTTTATGAGCGCCAGAAAAGGTGTTGGCAAGTACCATGGTGCCCACCGGCTCTTCGTTGGAGACCCTTGGGGTAAATGATCTCGATACTCTTTCCCACAACCTTGTAAGTTAGGCCCAGAGCTTTTATTTTTTTGTAGCAGGAGCTCCTTTGAGCAGCAGGAGCCACACCCTGCCTGCTGTAGCCAATCCTCCAAGAGCTTACAGGGCTCTTTGTACAGAGTCCTGTAAGCTCCTGGAGGATTGGCTACATCAGGAATGTGTGGCCTAATTTGCAAAGACATTCATGCTGCAAAAAAAGCCCTGGGGAGGCCGGTATCTATTACAGACCAGGGCGGGGAAGGGGGGGGGGTAGGCTGTGGCTCAGGAAAGCCTGCTGAGCAAGGTAGGGATTCAGAACTGTGCCGCCCAATCCTGAGTGGGTTGTATTTTCTTCTTTTTTTTTAACCGGCAAGTCAGTTTACTCCCAAGTAAGGCTTGGTCAGGCCTGCTACGTTTACTCTCAGCTTAGTTCAAGCAACTGCTGATCTCATGTTGGATTTCTATCCTGTCCCTTTGTAACTAGGACACAGCCGTGCCCACTTCTAGTTTAGGGATGCTAGCTTCAAGGTGGGAGGTTCCTGGAGATTTTTTTTTTGGGGGGGGGGAGGGGTGGAGCCTGTGGAAAGCAGAGTTTAGGGGAGGGAGCTCCGTGGAGAGCCAGTCTGGTGTTGCGGTTAGGAGCGGCAGACTCTAATCTGGCAGAACCGGGTTGGATTCCCCCCTCCTCTCCACACGCAGCCAGCTGGGTGATCTTGGGTCAGTCACAAGTTCTTGCAGAGCTGTTCCTCTCAAGAGCAGTTCTCTGAGCTCTCTCAGCCCCTCCTACCTCCCAGGGTGACTGTTGCGGGGAGGGGAAGGGAAAGGCGATTGTACACCCCCTCTGGGACTCCGAGTGAAGGGTGGAGTATAAATCCAATCTCTGCTGCTGCTGCTATACAGTCCACTCTTCAAAGCAGCCGTTTTTTCCAGGGTACTGATTTTTGAGTCCAGAGATCAGCTACAATTCTGGGAAATCTTCAGGGCCCACCTGAAAGTTGGCAACCTTCCCTCAGCACATCTGTTCGGTCTTGGATCTCCCTTTAGAATCTGATTTCTCCCTCCCCCCCCTCCCTTTTCTTGTTTCCCCAGGTATGGCCTTTATTACCTACATTCTGCTGGCTGGAATGGCTCTCGGCCTGCAAAAAAGGTAAGCCTGGGATTTCCCCTTTATTTTGAAAATCCGACATTGTTTGGTCAGATTGGAGCCCAGATGGCTGTCAGAGAACATCTCGACACCAGTGGTGTGAATTTTGGAGGGGGGGAGGAAGGTCCCATTTTGAGACGTGTGGATTGGATGCCTCGAGCTGTCACCCGTTGACATGTGAGGCGTCACGACTTCTGCAGAGCAGTCTGCTGCTTTTCCTCCAAACTTTCTCCCGCTGGGGCTGTTGCCAAGTCCCTACTGTGGCTGTCTTCAGACCGTCATCTTCTCCCTCCTCCCCCTGTGGTCCACATGCCACATCCCTTGCTTCCGGGGCCTTTTTTGTAGCAGGAACTCCTTTGCATATTAGGCCACACACCCCTGAGGTAGCCAATCCTCCAGGAGCTTACAGGGCTCTCAGTAGAGGGCCTACTGTAAGCCCCAGGAGGATTGGCTACATAAGAGGGGTGTGGCCTAAGAACATAAGAGAAGCCATGTTGGATCAGACCAATGGCCCATCCAGTCCAACACTCTGTGTCATGCTGTGGCCAAAACCCCCAAGTGCCATCAGCAGGTTCACAAGTGGGGCTTTCCACTTTGCCCCCAGCACCAAGAATACAGAGCGTCACTGCCTGAGAAAGTTCCAACAATATGCTGTGGCTATAGCCACTGATGGACCCCTGCTCCATATTTTTATCCAATCCCCTAATATCCTAATATGCAAAGGAGTTCCTGCTACCAAAAACGCCCTGTGAAGGACTGTCTTCTCCCATATGTCCCTGGCTTTGGAATTCAGGTCCCAGGGAGAGACCCTTCTGGCCTGGGCCATTGCTCAAAAAACCGTGTGTGGTGGACACATGAGGGCGGGCCTTTTTGGTGGCAGCCCCACAAGTATGGAACAACCTCCTGAGCGAGGCCCCTCACTTCTGAGCTTCAGTAGGCCGCAGGAGGCAGTTTTATTTTGGACAAAGCATGAGTCCGGTGGCAGCTTTGAGACCAACAAAGTTTTTTCAAGGTGTAAGCCAGGGGTGTCTAACTCATTTATTATGAGGCCTGATTTGACATAAATGAGACCTTGTAGGGCGGGGCCGGCCATGTTGGACCGGGCCATGTGTTTAAGATTGGGTAGCAGAAATATAAACTTTTAAAAGGACACAAACAAACATGACTAAAGTTTTTTTTAAAAACTTAAAGCATGCTTAAAACATTAGCACTTGTTGGTCTTAAAGATGCTTTCTTTGTATTTCTCCCATGGGATTCAGGGAACTGGGCAAAGGAAGCTCTGGCTCTTTCCCTCCGTGTCCAGGGGACCAGGAGGGGGAGGAGCCTCAGCCAATGGAGAAAATGGAGGTTTTGCTCTGTAGCTCCTATGTGATTGAATAAGCCTTGCAAAGCAAGCTGAGATGCAGGAGGAAGCAAGAGAGAGGGAGAAGGAAGCAGATGACAGCCGGTTGCTTGGGGGCCTGATAGGAGCCCTCTGGGGGCCTGAATCGGCCCTCGGGCCACATGTTTGACACCCCTGGTGTAAGCTTTTCTTCCTTGCCTGTGTTGTTTCTTCTCAGGTTCTCCCCAGAGGTCCTGGGTATGTGTGCCAGCACTGCCTTCGTGTGGGTGGTCATCGAAGTCCTGGCCCTCCTCCTGGGCTTGTACCTCAGCACGGTTCAGAGCGACCTCGGCACGTTTGACTTGGTTGCTTACTGCGGCTACAAATACGTGGGGTAAGTTGGCTCCTCGTGGAATGTGCAGCTCGGGTTCCACCCCTCTGGCCCACCGTACAGACCGGGGTTGGGTACAAGCCTGCATTCTTTGAAACTACAGGCCCAGGGCTGAAGACATGCAAAGGAAGCGCTTCGGCAAAAGGGGAGGGGCTGCGGCTCAGTGGCAGAGCCTGTGTTTGGCATGCAGAAGGTCCCAGGTTCAATCCCCGGAATCTCCAGTTAAAAGAACCAGGCAGGAGGTGATGGGAAAGACCTCAGCCTGAGACCCCAGAGAGCTGCAGCCAGTCTGTGTAGGTGCTGTGGCTCAGTGGCAGAGCCTCTGCTCGGCATGCAGAAGGTCCCAAGTTCAATCCCCAGCATCTCTAGTTAAAAGGAGCAGGCAGTAGAAGATGGGAAAGACCTCTGCCTGAAACCTTGGATAACCATGACCAGTCTGAGTAGGGGCCGTGGCTCAGTGGCAGAGCATCTGTTTGATGTGCTGAAGGTCCCAAGTTCAATCCCCAGCATCTCCAGTTAAAACTGGAGAGCCCATTTGGTGTGGTGGTGAACAGCGGCAGACTCTGTGCAGCCAGCTGGGTGACCGTGGGCCAGTCACCGTTCTCTTAGAGCTCTCTCAGCCCCACCTACCTCACAGGGTGCTTGTGGAAAGAAGAAGGGAAAAGTATTGTAAGCTGCTCTGAGACTCCTGTACTCCGTGAAATGTGCCCTTATTTAGTTTTATCGTTCTGCTGTTTGGTTTTATTGTATTGTTTTAAATTTGACTTGTTGTCTCATCTATGCTGTGATCCGCCCTGAGCCCGTTATGGGAAAGGGATCTGATGTAGCCAATCCTCCTGGAGCTTACAGTAGGCCCTGTACTAAGAGCCCTCTAAGTTCCTGGAGGATTGGCTACATCAAAGGGGCGTGGCCTAATACGCTGAGGAGCTCCTGCTAGGAAAAGAGCCTGTGGGACGTAACCGTCTTTTAGTTTTTCTTTTAAAAAGCCTGTTAAAGACCTGCAATTGCTCCCCCCAGGATGATCCTTGCAGTGGTCGGGGGCCTGATCTTTGGAAGCAACGGCTATTACATTGCCTTGGCGTGGGCCTCATGTGCTCTTATGTATTTCATGGTAAGTGCTCCATGCTTTGGGCCTTAAACTTCCCAAGATTCCACGGGGCAGGAAATTCCGACCAGTTGTGAGCTTCTTTTGAGAACCAGTGTGGTGGATAGAGCCAGGAAGCTCACTTGGGCTAGCCTCTTTCTCAGCCTTAACCTGCTGCACAAGGTTGTTGGAAGGGGGGAAACGGTATCGTCCCCTACTGGATTTCCAGAGCGTGATGGCAGTTGACATAGCAGACTCGCAGGCCAGTAATAAGATCTGAGCTAGGTTGGGATGGAACATGGATAAAAGGACTCTGAACTTGTGGGGAAAGGAGGGCTGCCAAGCCCCTGGTCCAGGCGGGGATTCTCTTATCCAGGACGTTCTGAACCTGCCGGCCCACACTGGGCCAGCGGGGGAACTGCCCCTGACGTCACCCGCGAGTGACGTCATTGCACCGGCGATGTCACGTGTCGGCCACTCTAGGCATTTCCGGGAAAACTCGTATGGTTTTCCCAGCCGCTCTAGGAATCTGGGAGGTGAAAACTCTGTGGTACAATAGGTACCATAGAGTTTTTTCCTCCCAAAATGCTAGAGCGTCCAAGAAAACCATAGTTTCCCTAGAAATGCCTAGAGTGGGAAACAAGTCCCCCACCAGAGGCTGGGGGGGACTTGGCAACCCTAGGGGAAAGAAAGCCAGGGAGGCCCAGAAATATTGGAATGGGGGCACTGATACGATTATAAAGGTCGTGGGAGTTGTGAATGATTAAAGTGTGAAACGTATTTGCCAGGTTGGTGCACGAAGGGGGATGGATAAGGGAACAGCCATTCCCGTCTCACCCCCTGTCATGATCCTGGGCCTAGTGAGGCCTGCAGGCTCCAGAGGAGCCTGCCTAGGAGTTACAAAAGAGCCTACATTTCCTGTGATTCCTTCTGTCCCTCTGACTGGGTGGCAAGATTTTGGAGGGAAATAGCCCAGAGGGGTGGGGCCTGGGAGAAGAATATAAAAGGGCCAAGCCCAGGCAGGGTATGTTCTTTTCCTGGAAGGCTGAGCTGGAGGCAGGCTGTAGCCTGGAGAGCTTGCAGCAGGGGAAAGATCCCTTACCCAAGGGGGTGAGTGTTGGTCATTAGAGTAGGGACTGTATAGATAAATGCGTCAGGGCTTTTGTTTCTTTGCACTGAGCTTTACTGTATCTATATTTCACTGTTTTACCCACTTATTATTTGAGCACTGTAAATAAACTTGTTATACTCCTCGGGTCCTCCTGTCTCCTTGGTCACAGTTCAGAGGTATTAATAAGGAAGACAAGGGTAGTTGGGGGCTCTAGGGGCTTCCATGCAGACCCTTACCAGAGTGGTGGCAGTAGGGTTGCCAGTTTCCAGGTGGAGGCAGGGGACCCCCCAGTTTGGAGGCCCTCCCCCCGCTTCAGAGTCATCAGAAAGTGGGGGGAGGGGAAGGATGTCTGCTGGGAACTTGTATTATTCCCTATGGAGACTTATTCCCTTAGGAAATAATGGAGAATTGATCCATGGGTGTCTGGGTCTCTGGAGGGGGGGGGCTGTTTTTTGAGGTAGACGCACCACATTTTCAGTATAGCATCTAGTGTCTTTTCCCAAATTACCCCCCAAGTGTCAAAAAGATTGGACCAGAGGGTTCAATTCTATGAGCCCCAAAAGAAGGTGTCCCTATCCTTCATTATTTCCTATGGAGGGAAGGCATTTAAAAGGTGTGCGGTCCCTTTAAATGTGATGGCCAGAACTCCCTTTGGAGTTCAATTATGCTTGTCACAGCCTGGATCTTTGCTCCAACCCAAATGTCTCCTGGCTCCACCCCCAAAGTCCCCAGATGTTTCTTGAATTGGACTTGGCAACCCTAGGTGGCAGCCAGTAGAAGGCCCTGCTATGCCCAGCTGTGTGATACCTTCCGCTTCCCCCCAAAGTCTCTGGCTGACGCATCTTCCCTCCCTTTCGCAGGTTCGCTCCTTACGGATGAAGATCCTCCCGTCGGTGGTGCAGGAGGGGCTCAGCCGGCCCAGCGGGCGGGCCCAGATGTACATCACCCTGGCGGCTGCCGCCTTTCAGCCGCTCATCCTCTACTGGCTGACGGTGCAGCTGGTGCATTGAGCGGGGCGGGGGAGAGGTGACGGAGAGCGGGGAGAGGCTCTGTCCGCACGGTGCCGATGCTCGGGGAGGAGCCTGTTTGCGAAGAACCTCTTGCTGCCCTCCCGGTTTCTGAAAAGAGCAGGAAGACTTGACACTCCACTGCCCCTGAAGTCAGCAGATAAGGGCAAACCAGGGGTGGGGGGTGGGGGTCTGTGCTTCTCTCCCTCCCCCCAGGAATGATACCGAATCAAGAGGGGTCTTGGTTCGCTTAGCACTCCACTGCCGCCCTGCCTAGGACGAGAGCGGAAGAGGGAAAACGATGGTCAAGAATCCTGCAGGTGGGGGGTTGGTTGGTTGGGGAGCAGTCATTCTGTTTAGGCTGTTTTGCATTAGGGCTCGAACGGGGAAGCCGCGGGAGAACAACCTGTGCTCGATCTCATGCAGATAAGCAGGTGCCTCTGCAAACCGCTTGAGAGCCGAGTCGCTGGTGTCGTGCGTTTTTGCCTTTTGGAACAAAGTGCCCTTTCTCGTTTCCCCCCTCCCCGTGGGCCGCCGGTTCCTCCGCTTGGTTGTCCCAGTTTCCGCCCCGGAGAGAGGCAGCGTTGGCCGGGGTCCACAGAGCCACCGATTGTTCTTTGGCATTTTGCCTCGCGGCAGTTCGTCCTCAGACTGTACTTCCAGAGCTGTGACCTTTTGTGCTCCTTCCCTCCTCCTCCTTTGTTATCCTTTATAAATATATATATTTAGAGTTTTGATTGTACGTTTTTTAAAGCTGCACCCTGATTTCAAAATACAGCCGGGGAGGGGGGACGAACGGTGGCTGGAAATGTGTCCAGGGGCTTGTGAGGCGGAGAGTTTGATGTTGCTCTGATCTTCAGCACAGAGCCAGTTCGATGTAGTAGTTAAGAGCGGCTGACTCTCTTCTGGGGGGGAACCGGGTTTGATTCCCCACTTCTCCACCTGAAGCCTGCTGGGTGACCATGGGTCAGTCACAGCTCTTACAGAGCTGTTCTCTCAAGAGTGGTTCTCTCAGAGCTCTCGCAGCCCCACCCTCCCTCCCAGGGCTTCCCAGAGAGCCAGTTTGGTGTAGTGGTGAAGTGTGTGGACTCCCATCTGGGAGAACCAGGTTTGATTCCCCCACTCCTCCACTTGCAGCTGTTGAAATGGCCTTGGGTCAGCCATAGCTCTGGCAGAGGTTGTCCTTGAAAGGGCAGCTTCTGAGAGAGCTCTCGCAGTCCCACTCGCCTCACAGGGTGTCTTGTGGGGGAGGAAGATAAAGGAGATTGTAAGCCACTCAGACTGATTCAGAGAGAAGGGTGGGGTATAAATCTGCGGTCTTCTACTGTGAGGAAAGGTGATTGTGAGCCACTCTGAGACCCCTTCAGGTGGTAAAAGGTAAAAACCAACTCTTCTTCAGGGAGCAGCCAGTGATCTCACTTCTTCCAGTCTGAGGATTTTGGGGGGAGGGAAACAAATAGTAAAACTGCCAGCACCAAGAAACAGGCTTGGAGTCATTTTTTTATACCTTGCTTTTCTCTACCTGTGGCGCAGAGTGTTAAAGCTGCAGTGCTGCAGTCCTAAGCTCTGCTCACAACCTGAGTTCGATCCCCAGCAGAAGCTGGGCTTTCATGTAGCCGGCTCGAGGTTGATTCAGCCTTCCATCCTTCCGAGGTCGGTCAAGTGAGTCCCCAGCTTGCTGGGGGGAAAGTGTAGACGACTGGGGAAGGCAATAGCAAACCACCCCATAAAAAGGCTACTGTGAAAATGTTGTGAAAGCAACGTCACCCCAGAGTCGGAAATGACTGGTGCTTGCACAGGGGACCTTTCCTTTTTTTGTTTTTAAGTGAGCAACAGGAATTGCAGATGGGGCTTCTCTCTGCCAGTTTAAGAAATTCTTGCCAGCTGGCTACAGAGCTGATGACGGGAAAGACCTTTCTCTTCCTGGGACCCTGGAGAGCCACTACCAGTCTGACCTTGATGGACCGATAATCTATTCAGTGGGTGTATGTATGTGAGGAGTCCCGTGGCGCAGAGTGGTAAGCTCTGCTCATGACCTGAGTTAGATCCTGGCAGAAGCTGGGTTCAGGTAGCCAGCTCAAGGTTGACTCAGCCTTCCATCCTTCGGTCAAATGAGTACCCAGCTTGCTGAAGGGAAAGTGTAGATGACTGGGGAAGGCAATGGCAAACCACCCCATTAAAAAGTCTGCTGTGAAAACATCGTGATGCAATATCATCCCAGAGTCAGAAACAACTGGTGCATGCACAGGGGGCTACCTTTACCTTTACGTATGTGAGGAGCCCCATGGTGCAGAGTGGTAAGCTGCAGCCCAAGCTTTGCTCACAACCTGAGTTCGATCCCGGTGGAAGCTGGGTTCAGGTAGCTGGCTCGAGGTTTACTCAGCCTTCCATCCTTCCGAGGTCAGTAAAATGAGTACCCAGCTTGCTTGGGGGGGGGGGGCAGGAAGTGTAGATGACTGGGGAAGGCAATGGCAAACCACCCCGTAAAAAAGTCTGCCATGAAAAAGTTGTGATGTGACATCACCCCACGGCGATAAACGACTGGTGCTTGCACAGGGGACTACCTTTTATCTTTATGTATATGCACCTCCTCTAGCAGCTCTCCAGCAGCCCTGGCCTCACTCAATGCACAGCAGCCAAGAAGGTCAGAGCGCCTGCTCCGGCTGCAACGCCACTGAGGATGTTCTCCGCAGCTGAGAACGAAACGTCTGGAAGAAAAACTTTCTCCAGTAGAACACGGCACTTGAGCCCGAAAGATTCTACAAACCCTAATCACCTCCTCTCTCTTCAAAACAGGTGCCTCCAGGCGTTACTTTCTGTGGACACCAGGTGGCAGTAAATGCTCCTGAAGACCAGCCACGCAGTCGCTCCTCTTGTATTGGGGGTGCTGCCGCCGCTTTGGTTGAAGAGGAATTTACTGGAGTGAAACGATGTGACGCTCGCTGTTTTAATTGCAGAGCAGGCTTCTTGCCGGGGAGCTGCACCGGCGCGCCCACTGAGGTGCTGGCCCCGTTTCCCCCCCCACAGCTGTCACCTCGCACGAAAAGTGGAAACCCTAAAAGGCGAAGGCAAATAAGGATATAGCATTTAGGCTGGCGAGTTGCATGGTTTAAAAACACCGACACCCCTGGCAAGATGGCATTCGTACAATGGCTTCCGTTTGTTGCATGGGGGGGGGGCTTGCATTCCACCATGGCCTTTCTTCTTTGGTAGCGGTGTTCGTTCCCTGCTGGAGAAGGGGCCAGGACCAGAGCTGCTAGCTCAGGGTTCAAATCTTGCCTGCTTGATTAAAAGGATCTCTAGGCTCCTAGGAGCCAGTCTGCTGTAATCGTTTTAAGAGCCATGTACCCTATTCTGGAGAACCAGGTTTGGTCTCCCACTTCTCCGCATACTGCCAGCATAGAAACATAAGAGAAGCCATGTTGGATCAGGTCAATGGCCCAACCAGTCCAACACGCTGTGTCACACAGTGGCCAAAAATCAGGTGCCACAGGAGGTCCGCCAGTGGGGCCAGGACACTAAAAGCCCGCCCCACTGTTGTGCCCCACCCAAGCACCAAGAATACAGAGCATCACTTGCCCCAGACAGAGTTCCAACAATGACTAAGAGCCACTGATGGACCTCTGCTCCATATGTTTATCCAATCCCCACTTGAAGCTGGCTATGCTTGCAGCCGCTGCTACCTCCTGTGACGGTGAATTCCAGGTGTTAATCACCCTTTGGGTGAAGAAGGACTTCCTTTTATCCGTTCTAACCCAACTGCTCAGCACTTTCATCGAATGCCCACGAGTTCTCGTGTTGTGAGAAAGGGAGAAAAGTCCTTCTTTCTCTACCTTCTCCATCCCATGCATAATCTTGTAAACCTCTGTCATGCCAACCCACAGTCGACGTTTCTCCAAGCTAAAGAGCCCCAAGTGCTTTATTCTCCCTTCATAGGGGAAGCATTCCAACCCTTTAATCATTCTAGTTGCCCTTTTCAGTCTGGAGAACCGGGTTTGGTTCCCCACGTCTCCACTTGCAGCCGGCTGGGCGACCTTGAGTCAGTCAGAGTTCTCTCAGAGCTGTTCTCTCAGGAGCAGTTTTCTCAGAGCTCTCTCAGCTCCACCTACCTCACAGGGTTTCTGTTGTGGGGAGAAAAAGGGAAAGGAGATTGTAAGCTGCTCAAGAGACTCTGAGTGAATTAGAAAAGTGAAAAAGTTTTGGCAGATGATACAAGAAATATCTAAAATTTTGGGATACGACTTTAAGAAAGTTGCAGAGTCTTTTCTGCTGGGATTACAAATGGAAAAATTTCCAAAAGAAGATAGAACTCTAATTTGGTACTTGCTCTCAGCTGCTAGGACATTGTATGCACAGTTGTGGAAGCAAGAAAAAATACCAGAGAAATGGGATTGGATTGTGAAAGTTTTATCGTGGAGTGAGATGGACAAATTAACAAGAACTTTAAGAGATTATGATTTGGATGTGTTTAAAAAGGAGTGGAAGAAATTTAGAGGATATATAGAGAAAGAGTGGAATGTAAAAAGACATTGGACAATTTTTTAACATGAATATGAGAAAAGAAAGATATTGAACTTTGATTGGTTAAGGGTACCTTTATAACTGAACTTAAGTATATAACCTCGACGGGAGTTTAGTAACGGAGGGAGGGGGGATTGGAAAATATCATATGGGTTAGAGACAGTAATGATATAATTAGATATCGTTACCATATGTTATTAATAAAATTGTTTAAACACAAAAGAGACTCTGAGTGAAGGACAGGGTAGAAATCCAGTCTCCTCTTTATTCCTTTGAGCAAAGTTTGGCCGGGAGCAGAGACAATAATGAGTTGGAGGGTCTGGTTCTGTATAAGCCAGTTAGGGATTGGCCCAGTCCAGTGAGATCTTTTTTGTATAAACAATTTTATTAGTAACATATGGTAGTAGAACTATATCTACAACTTATAAAAAGCTTAAGATAAAAAAAAACATCATTCTACCCCACATCTTACTTTTCTCCCACCCCTCCCCCAATACTTGACCCCCGCCAGTGTTATTTTTTTTTTGAAAAAAAACCAGATATTAAAGGTACCTTTAACTATCAAGAAAAAACAAAAATTGATAAAGAAAAGGATCCCCCCTTCAAAAGTTATATTCTTGTCTTAAAAGTCTTAATCATCAAAAATTGCCCAATGTCCTTTTATTTTCCACTCTTTTTCTACATATCTTCTGAATTTCTTCCACTCCCGATTAAAAAGTTCTAAATCGCAGTCTCTTAGTTTTCTTGTTAATTTGTCCATTTCACTCCATGACATAACTTTTATAGTCCAGTCCCATTTTTCTGGTATTTTTTCTTGCTTCCACAACTGCGCATACAATGTCCTAGCAGCTGAGAGCAAGTACCATATTAAAGTTCTATCTTCTTTTGGAAATTTTTCCATTTGTAATCCTAGCAGAAAAGTCTCTGCTTCTTTGTTAAATTCATATCCCAGGATCTTAGATATCTCTTGTTGAATCATCTGCCAAAACGTTTTAGCTCTTTCACAAGTCCACCACATATGGTAGAAAGAACCTTCATGCTTTTTACATTTCCAGCACCTATCTGGCATCTTATTGTTCATCTTTGCTAATTTTTTTGGAGTCATATACCATCTATACATCATCTTAAAACAGTTCTCTTTAATGCTATGACATGTTGCGAGTTTCATAGAGTTTTTCCACAGATATTCCCAAGATTCCATCTTTATTTCTTTATTTACATTAATTGCCCATTTTATCATTTGAGATTTCACTACTTCATCTTCTGTAGTCCATTGTAAAAGTAATTTGTACACTTTTGAAATTAATTTCTCATTATCTCCAAGCAGAACTCTTTCCATTTCTGTTTGCTCTTTCCTTATTCCTTCAGCTTTGATATCATTCTCCATCAAGCTTTTTATTTGTTGCATTTGAAACCAATCATATTTATAATTCAATTCTTCTGCAGTTTTCAGTTCTATTTTCCCACTTTGTATTTTTAGTAGTTGGTTGTATGATGTTTTTCCTTAACTGTTTTGGCCGTTAACTTTATCACTTCAGCCAGCACTATCCACAAAGGTCTTCTCTCATCGCCATATTTCTTGTACTTTATCCACACATTTAGTAAGCTGCTCCTTATATAATGGTGAGAGAAAAGACCATCTTCTTTTTCCCATAATACAAGTAGGCATGCCAGCCGAATTTTTTTCCATGGCCTTCTAACACTAGAAGTTTTTTATTTAATAGCGTTATCCATTCTTTCAACCATACTAAACAAATTGCTTCATGATACAGTTTCAAATCTGGTAATTGAAACCCACCTCTCTCTTTTGCATCTATCAGGACTTTCATTTAATTCTAGGTTTCCTCCCGGCCCACACAAATTCCGAAATTTTTCTTCTCCATTTATCAAATTGCTTAGCATCTTTCACAATGGGGATGGTTTGAAACAAATACATAATCCTTGGTAAGATGTTCATTTTACTGCAGCTATTCTGCCCAACAATGACAAATTGAGCTTGTTCCACTTTAGCATATCTTCTTCTATTTTACGCCAGAGCTTTTCATAGTTGTTCCTAAACAGATCAATATTTTTCATTGTTATCTCTACCCCTAGGTATTTTACCTTAGAGGTAACTTCACAACCCGTTAGTCTTTGTAGTTCTTGTTGTCTATTTTTCTGCATATTCTTACATAAAATTTTTGATTTTTCTTTGTTTATGTAAAGTCCCGCCAACTCCCTAAACTCTTGTATTCTTGTTAACAACAACGGTGTAGCTTGTAAGGGATTTTCATTTATAAACATATATCATCCGCAAATGCTCTATATTTATAGGTATACCCTTTTATTTGTAGTCCTTCTAAATCTTTTTCATCTTGGATCTGCATCAGTAAAATTTCAAGAGTCATTATGAACAACAATGGCGAAAGCGGCCCAGTCCAGTGAGATCTGATTGGGAGGGCCCAGGCTAGCCTGATCTCATCAGAGCTCAAGAACTAAGCAGGGGCAGCATTAGCCGGTATTTGGATGGGAGCCCACCAGAGGGCGCTGTGCCGGGGAAGGCAATGGCAAACCACCTGTTAAGTCAGAGAATCATAGATTTGGAAGGGACCTCCAGGGTCACCTGCTCAGTGCAGGAACTTCACAAGTACCTCCCAGAGAGCCCACTTTGCTGTAGTGGTTAAATGCGTGGACTCTTATCTGGGGGAACCGGGTTTGATTCCCCACTCCTCTCTTCCACCTGCTGGAATGGCCTTGGGTCAGCCATAGTTTTAGCAGAGGTGTCCTTGAAAGAGCAGCTTCTGGGAGAGCTCTCTCAGGACCCACCCACCTCACAGGGTGTCCGTTGTGGGGGAGGAAGGGAAAGGAGATTGTAAGCCACTCAGACTTTCAGAGTGAAGGGCGGGGTATAAATCCAATTTCTTCTCACCACCAACACATCCCTCGTGAACCGTGCTCCATAACCAGAAGATAACAAAACCCCTCAAGAATCACTTTCCAGACTGGCCTGGAGTAAATTTGCTGACTGACCCCAAAGTGGCAATCAGCACTTCCTTGGGTGTGTAAGAAAGGCCTCGTTGGCCTTTAAAATCCTATGGGGGCATCATAAGTCATCCCTGCCCTGATGGCACTTCTCCCAAAGGCATGCACACACATGCAAAGACCCACAGGAGAGGATCTGGGTTTTTTTCCACAGAAGGCTCTGGGTTCAACTCTTACCAGGGTGGGAGCAGGTGGTTGGAAAGACGTTGGTTTGCCGGGCGGCATGGGGATAGGTTCATAGAATCATAAGAGTTGGACGGGACCACCAGGGTCATCTAGTCCAACCCCCTGCACAATGCAGGAAACTCACAGATACCTCCCCCTATATTCACAGGATCCTCATTGCTGTCAGATCCTCATTGCTGTCAGATGTTTAAAACTCCAACGAAGAGCCCACCACCTCCCGAGGAAGCCTGTTCCACTGAGGAATCGCTCTAACGGTCAGGAAGTTCTTCCTAATGTTGAGCCGGAAACTCTCTTGATTTAATTTCAACCTTGGTTCTGGTCCCACCTTCCGGGGCCACAGAAAACATTTCTACACCCTCCTCTAGATGACTTGATCCCAGAAGTTAAGCAGGGTCTGTACCTGGGTGGGAGACCACCGAGGAAGACTCTGCCAAGGAAAGCCATGGTCAGGCACCTCTGTTGCTCCCTTGCCTTAAATGCCTCTTGAGGGGGGGGCCTGCTGTAATGTGGCTGCGGCCTGATGCCATTTGACACTCGAGGGTTTTGTGTTAGAAAAAGCCCAGCTGAGCCGGAGACGATCGAATGCCTCTCCTAAGGGGACACCGGCCTTCTGCCGTTCTTCGGGAAGTGCTTATTAAATCTTCCAAAATTAACCCGCCTGCCTCGTCAGGGGTACCTTTCCAAATTGATCAAAGGGCTTTAATTGTTCTCGCTAATTTGGTAACTGAACAGCTCCGCTTCAAGCATGGGCTCCGTACTGTGTCATTCCAGCACTCCCTGTTCCCATGTTACTTTCAGCGTTTTTCCCTCTGGGGCTTTACTGCTGTTTCTAGGCAGGCCAATTAAACAAGGGGGACGGAAATTACCAATCCCCTTGGGTGGCAAGCCTCGCTGGGCAGAGGAGGAAGCAGCGCTCCAGTGAGAGGGGGCAGAGAGGGTGGGCAAAATGGGTGAAGCATGGCTCTCTGAGGCAATCCATCAGGTGCCCAACTGGACATTGCACGATTGGGGCTGAAGCTGTAGGGCCCACCCCACCCCCAAAATTGATGGGCAACAGACACAGGGCAGAGAGAAAAAAAAATCTTTCTTGTATTCAACAAGTAATTAAATTGCAGAATTTGCAGCCCGTGGTCACCGTGATGGCTGTGAACGCAAGGAAAGAACCTTTGGCAATCTTTTCTGCCTATAAACAGAGAGGTGCTCAAACTGGGTAGCCATAACCCTCATGCATCACGCTTGGTTTTGAAGATCCACTTGCATCCGACACCTGGATGGCTCTAAAAGGGGGTCAGGTTCGTAGAGAACCGTCAATGGGCTGCTAGCCACAGTGAATAAAGAGAGATGTCATATATACTCTGGTTAGTGTTTGGATGAGAGCTCACCAAGGAAGTACAGGATTCCATGCAGAGGAAGGCCAAGACAAACTACCTCTGTTTGTCTCTTGCCTCAAAAATCCTAAGGATGTGACTTGAGGACACTTTATGCCCACCACGTATAGAAGAAGCAAACATCTGAATCCCACTGCCAGGAGGCAACATCAGGGGAAGGCCTCAGCCTCTACAGCCTGTTGGTTGGCCTCCAGTGGAACTGGTTGGCTGCTCTTGTGACAGGATGCTGGACTAGATGGACCCTCACTGGTCTGATCCAGCAGCGCTCTTCTTCTGAGGGGAAGGCCTTAGCCTCTCTGCCCTGTTGTTGGCCCTCCAGAGGAACTGGTTGAGGCCACTGTGTGAGACAGGAGGCTGGACTAGATAGATCCTCACTGGGCTGATCCAGCAGGGCTCTTCTAATGTTCTTCTGAGGGGAAGGCCTTGGCCTCTCTGCCCTGTTGTTGGCCCTCCAGAGGAACTGGTTGAAGCCGCTTTGTGAGACAGGATGCTGGACTAGATGGACCCTCACTGTTCTGATTCAGCTGGACTCTTACAAAGCAGGGTTGGTTTGATTAAGTCCAGAATTATTTCAGGAGGTTCGGAGATTAGATGGCCGGGGAAAGAATTCATGGTCCCCTGCTTGTTTTGCACCCTGGAACACGTTAGAAGCATTCCCTATTCAGTCCCTGGACTCAAAGCAAGGGTTACACAACACCAGTGTAAATGCCTCGGTCTCCCATCATTAATCACAAACACGGAGGCCCTGATCTGTTACTTTTCTCTCTTCTCTTCCCCTCTAACCTTTTGAGACAGCAAAACTCCCAGTCTACAACCAGCCTTTGAACTGATACGAACAAGCTAGGTCTGTAGATGGAGCAATAATTTGGAATCGCACCCAGCTCTTCAAAACCTGTCCTCCCCAGAACTCATTAAGAGCTCTCACACGCCTACGCGTTCCCTCCCTTAAGTGCTGCTTGAAATTGCACCCCCCCCCCAGTCCAACGTCCTATGAATTTATCCGATCGTATTTTCTTGCACACCTGGGGCACGTCCGGGGCTGCACTCCTCTTTATTCACGGGCCAGCAGGCAAATTATTAGTGCAACAATTCCTAGGAATGTCCCCCCCCCCCCCACACACACACACCTCGACACCTTCCCCTTGACCCTCTGCTAATATCCAGCTGCATCGTCTGCTTCTCAGGTGCTCGGGGGCAGAAATTCAACCACAGCTAATTTTTGATTTAGCGCAATTGCCGGGTTCGAAGGAAGCTTGCTTGGCTGCCCAGGCAGTGATGGTACATTAGCAGCATCGTTAATGTCGGGAAGAGAGGAGCGCGGGAGAGCAACAGGCAGGGAAAACATTGCTCGTGGCAAGAGGTGAGGGGACCAAGCGGAGAAGCTGAAGCCAGAAGAACAAGTCCAAGCTGTTTATGATTCCAGGGCAGAATTTGAAAGAAAGGAGAATAGATGCTAGCAGACATCTGCAAGTGAAGCCTTGCATAAAGGTATGGCTACTGATGGTGGGGCCAGTATCCATTCCGTTACCGACTCTCACTGCGTGGTATGTACTCTTCTTGTACATAATTTATTTAATCGGGGACAACCAGATTTGTTTCCCCACTGTCAGGAGGGACAGTGACTCAGTGGTAAGCAGAAGGTCCCAGGTTCAATCCCTGGCATCTTCACTGAAAAAGGGTCTAGGTAAAAAGGTATGAAAAACCTCAGCTTGATATCCTGGAGAGCCACTGCCAGTCTGAGTAGACAACACTCAGTCCGTGCACTCAACATTTTTATGGACTGAGGGCCTGATTCAGTATAGGCAGCTTCATATGTTCACTCTTCCACATGCAGCTGCTGGTGTGACCATGGGTCAGCTACAGTACTTACAAAGCTGTTCTCTCAAGGGCAGTTCTCTCATCCCCACTTGCCTCATAGGGTGTCTCTTGGGAGGGGGGTGAGAAGATATTAGATTTAGAAGATGATGATGATATTGGATTTATATCCCGCCCTCCACTCCGAAGAGTCTCAGAGCGGCTCACAATCTCCTTTACCTTCCTCCCCCACAACAGACACCCTGTGAGGTGGGTGGGGCTGGAGAGGGCTCTCACAGCAGCTGCCCTTTCAAGGACAACCTCTGCCAGAGCTATGGCTAACCCAAGGCCATGCCAGCAGGTGCAAGTGGAGGAGTGGGGAATCAAACCCGGTTCTCGCAGATAAGAGTCCACACACTTAACCACTACACCAAACTGCCTCTCCCCAGTTATATCCCGCCCTCCGCTCTGAATCTCAGAGCAGCTCACAATCGCCTTTACTTCCCCCCCTGCGAGGTGGGTGGGGCTGAGAGAGCTTTCCCAGAAGCTGCCCTTTCAGGGACACCTCTGCGAGAGCTATGGCTGACCCAAGGCCATTCCAGCAACTGCAAGTGGAGGAGGAATGGGGAATCAAATCTGGTTCTCCCAGATAAGAGTCTTCACACTTAACCACTACACCAAACTGGGTGGAAGAGAAGGGGATTGTAAGCTGCTCTGAGACTCCAAGTGAAGGGTGGGGTATAAATCCATCTCCTCCTCTTCCAGTTATACCCTGCCTTTCTTCCCAGTGAGGGGCCCAAGGCAGCTTGCATCATTCTCCTTTCCTTTCTTGTATCCTCACAACAAACCTACGAGGTAGACTAGGCGAAGACAGCACAACTGGCCCAAAGTCACAAATAAGCTTTCATGGCACAAGTGGGGGATTTGAACCTGGGTCTTTAAAGCGCTACTGGACTCTTGCTCTTTTCTACTGCATTTTGGTGTTTGAGACCTGGGGTGGGGGGATTAATTCCCTCCCGATACCCCAGTTCCACTTCTTCGAGAGCAACGCACCGCTTCCTCTGCCCATCCTGAAAACCTCGAATCCTGTTCAATGATAAGTCAATGATAAGTCAGCAGCGGCTGCAAGCATAGATTGGATTTATATCCTGCCCTATACTCTGAATCTCAGAGTTTCAGAGCGGTCGCAATCTCTACCTTCCCCCCCCCCCCAACACCCTGAGAGGTGGGTGGGGCTAAGAGAGCTCTTACAGCAGCTGCCCTTTCAAGGACAGAGCGGTCTACAATCTCCTTTACCTTCCTCCCCCTGCCCACAACACTCACCCTGTGAGGTGGGTGGGGCTGAGAGAGCTCTCACAGCAGCTGCCCTTTCAAGGACAGAGCGGTCTACAATCTCCTTTACCTTCCTCCCCCTGCCCACAACACTCACCCTGTGAGGTGGGTGGGGCTGAGAGAGCTCTCACAGCAGCTGCCCTTTCAAGGACAACCCCTAGGAGAGCTATGGCTGACCCAAGGCCATTCCAGCAGCTGCAAGTGGAGGAGTGGGGAATCAAACTCAGTTCTCCCAGATAAGAGGCTATGCACTCAACCACTGCGCCAAACAGCTTCATGAGGAGATAGGATGAACATCTGGAGCAGAGGGCCATCAGTAGCTATTAGCCACAGCGTATTGTTGGGACTCTCTGGGACAGTGATGCTCTGTATTCTGGGTGCTTGGGGTGGGGGGCGCCACAGTGGGAGGGCTTCTAGTGTCCTGGCCCCACTGATGGACCTCCTGATGGTGCCTGATTTTTTCTTTGCTACTATGTGACACAGAGTTTTGGACTGGATGGGCCATTGGCCTGGTCCAACACGGCTTCTTTTGTGTTCTTAGGGAACGAAATGCGCAACTGCCCGTTTCAACATGTGCCCAAACAGCAGAGGACCCAGCTGGAATTCTTCGTTGGAGGTGAAACGAAGCGCGGCAAAAGGTGCAGAGCAGCGGCTATTCCCAGGGCAAAGCAGCTGGGTTCACGAAGGAGGAGAGAGAAACCCAGCTAGGTGAATAAAATAGATTGGACGATTGGTGCAAACCCAGCAGAGTTCTTCCGGCCGCTCACAGAAACAGCTTGCAGAAGGCAGGGATGCTTTGAATCCAGCAGGCTTCTCTGGGAAGATTTTTCCCTGGCAGGGCATTTTGGCAACTGACTTTGGTTGCCATCAGCGTTCCCTCTAAGCTGCAGGCTCTCGTGAGCAAAAATTCTACTTTGTGAGCTACTGGTATGAAAGTTGTGAACTACTGCATAAATCAGTGTGGTCTGGGGCCATTTTTTATGACATTAGAGAAGCCTTGTTGGATCAGGCCAAAGGCCCATCCAGTCCAACACTCTGTGTCACACAGTGGCCAAAAAAAACCCAGGTGCCATCAGGAGGTCCACCAGTGGGGCCAGGACACTAGAAGCCCTCCCACTGTGCTCCCCCCAGCACCAAGAATACGGAGCATCACTGCCCCAGAGAGTTCCAACAATACGCTGTGGCTAAGAGCCACTGATGGGCCTCTGTTCCATATGCTTATCCAATTCCCTCTTGAAGCTATGCTTGTAACAGCCGCCACCTCCTGTGGCAGTGAATGCCTGAGTTCAGACAAAAAAATGGGTGAGCTGGAGGCTAAAAATCTGTTGCGCTAGCTCACGCAAACTCAACTTAGAGAGAACACTGGTTGCCATTTTGATGTCACTCTATAACCCTGAAGAATGTGGGCTACACCTGAAGAGGGATAGCATCCAAGGTCCTTTAGCAAATGACAGCATCCTCCAATTGAGGATGGAGCATGAACATGCGCTTCAGGGACTTCTCCCTTTCTTAAAAACGTCTCTTCCCTGCCTCCTCGCAGTAAATTCTCACAACAGCTGGTTCTGTCAGCGCCCTCTCTGCAGCACCATCTCTCCCAATTTCTCGATTTATTTCCGTCATTCATATCCCAGCTTTCTGCCCAAACTGGCTTACATAGTTCTCCTCTCCTCCATTTTATCTTCACAACAGCTCCGTGAGGTAGGCTGGGCTGAGGGTTTGACTGGCCCTGGGCCACCCAGCAAGCTTCCACAGTGGAGTGGAGATTCGAACTTGGTTCTCCCAGATCCTAAGCCAGCACTATAACCACTACACCACTCTGGGTTTCTGTGAAGTCTTGGCCACCCCTGGCTTAGAACATCTGAATAGAATCTTTAAGGCCAGAAGTACAAATTTGCTCCTGTTGGCAAGTGTCTAGTACACTATTATTCAGCATTTCCCTCAAATAGTTTTAAACAGCGGGTGTAGTTTTATCTTCTCCTCCTGGTCCTCACAACGACCTTATGAGGTAGTTTAGGCTGAGAAGGAAACTGGCCCAAGGTCACCTAGAGTTTTCATAGTCGAGTGGGGACTTGAATCCAGGCCTCACAGATTCTATTCAGATGTTCTAAGCCAGGGGTGGCCAAACTGTGGCTTCGGAGCCACATGTGGCTCTCACATATTGTGTGGCTCTCAAAGCCCCCACCGCCCCATCAGCAGGCTTGGAGAATGCAAAGTTAAAGTTGCTTTCTTTCCACCTTTCCCTCCCCCATTTGTTTTCCTTCCTTCCCGCCTTGCAGCTCTCAAATATCTGATGTTTGTTCTAAGTGGCTCTTACAGGAAGCAAGTTTGGCCACCCCTGTTCTAAGTACTACATTGACCAAATTTGCATCCCATGATAGCACTGCCTACACCTATCTGACCTCCTCAGGTGAAGAACCATGTTAATCTGTAGTAGCCGAACGAAATTTATAACCAGCAATGCCTTAAAAGCCAACCACATTTAACAGGCTTTCACCGGTCAAAGCTCACTTCATCAGATACGAAGGAGGAAGATCCATAGTCCTTATATCCACATCAGAAGGTGAGAGGGACATTATCCATAACAGCCAGTTGGGAGTCAGGATGCAAAACACAATCTGCTTGCTTTGAGCTGGAGAGATATGTATAGAGGTGGGAAATGCAGACTATTGTCTGTAAAATAAGAGGCTCGCCTGATCTCATGAAGTCTCATAAGCTAAGCAGGGTGTGGCCTGGTTAGTACTTGGATGGGAGATCAGTGAGGAATTCCAGGGTTGCTATGCAGAGGAAGGCGATGGCAAACCACCTCTAAACATCTCTTGCCTTGAAAACCCTATGGGGTTGCCTTAAGCCAACAGTGACTTGATAGCACTTTCCACGATCGCCAAAATAAGAATCCTATGTCTTTCTTCAGCCCTGTGAGGGGTCCATTGTCCCGAAGTTGTTAATGAATTCCAGTTCTGCAATCTCACCTTGTAATCTCCCTTTGAAGCTTCTCTATAGAATTGACATTCTCAAGTCACCAGTGGAATGTCCTGAAAGAATGTGCTGGAATATAAATTTTAAGTTCTCCAAGGAACCTTGTTTTTTTTTTTTGCTGATGCTGTTCTTTCAAGTGCCAGGTGTATTGGTGGGGTGATATAAATAAACCAACATCCACCGCAGTCATCTATCAGCTTTAAAAACAGGGCACCATCTGAGCCAGCATGCAGAATGGCTCAGGCTAGAGTTGCCACTTTTGCCTGGCGAGGCTCCTGTGCTTTTCACAGCCTGTGCAGAAACCTAAAAGGGCACCTTTCCCTCATGCAGATGTATCCATTGAATGGGCTTGCAGGGTGTGGTATTTGTTAAGTGCACAGGAGAACTATTGGAGAAAGAATCTGACAGCCCTCAGTGCAGCTGGGTTACAATTTCCTTGCAAAAACCAGTTCACCCAGTGTAGCTTAAGCCTGCACTTCTCACACAGGTTAGCAGTTTTCAGTCTCCCCTCCCCGCCAATTCTTGTGTTTACAGCCGCTCAACCTAATACTGGTTATCTTTAGCCTGGAGAAGAAATGACTGAGAGGTGACAGGATACCTCTCAGAGCCAGTTTGGCATAGTGGTTAAGTGCGCGGACTCTTATCTTGGAGAACTGGATTTGATTCCCCACTCCTCCACTTGCACCTGCTGGAACGGCCTTGGGTTAGTCATAGCTATCACAGGAGTTGTCTTCAAAGGGACAGCTGCTGTGAGAGCCCGCTCAGCCCCACCTACCTTACAGAGTGTCTGTTGTGAGGGGAGAAGATACAGGAGATTGTAAGCTGCTCTGAGTCTCTGATTCAGAGAGAAGGGCGGGGTATAAATCTGCAGTCTTCTTCTTCTACCCATCTTCAAGTATTGGAAGGGCTGTCATCTAGGATGGAGCGGAGTTTTCTGTTGCCCCAGAAGATTGGACCCAAACCAATGCTATGAAATTACATCAAAAGAGTTTCTAGCTCAACTTCCTGACCATCTGAGCGGTTCCTCAGTGGAACAGGCTTCCTTGGAAGGCAATGGGCTCTCCTCCCTGGAGGTTTTTAAAGAGAGGCTAGATGGCCATCTGACAGCAATGCTGATCCTGTGAATTTAGGGGGAGGTATTTGTGAAGTTCCTGCGTTGTGCAGGAGGTCGGACCAGATGACCCTGAGGGATCCCTTCCAACTCTATGATTCTAAGTTTGAAAAGTACACTGTGGCTGCTGATACTAAGCACTGGCTGATGAGGAAGGGAAGCTCTGGAAGTCAATACAAACAGAATCAGGCTTGAATCACCTTTCTGATGTCTGGCTTAACAGTAGGAAGAACTTCCTGACATTAGAGCAGTTCCTCAGTGGAACAGGCTTCCTCGGGAGGTGGTTGGGTCTCCCCCTTTGGAGATTTTCAAGCAGAGGCTAGATCAAGGGTGGCCTAAGTCACAAAAAATAAACATCAGATGTTTGAGAGCCGGAAGACATGAATGTCAGGTGTTCGAGAGCTGCAAAGAAGGCAGGCAGGTAGATAAATGGGGGAGGGGGGAAAGGTGGAATGAAAGCAACTTTAACTTTAAAATGCATTCTCCAAGCCGCTGGCTGGCTTGGAGGAGTGGTTTAAAGAGAGAAATGCCTTCACCGAGGTGGCAGATGGGGCAGTGGGGGCTTCGAGAGCCACACAGTATGTGTGAAAGAGCCACATGTGGCTCCCGAGCTGAAGTTTGGCCACCCCTGGGCTGGATGGCTGACAGCAGTGCTGATTCTGTGAACTTAGGCAGCTCGTGAGCGGAAGGGCAGGGAAGGATATGCCAGTGCTCAGATCTTGTGGCCCTTTCTTATATGCCCAGGGCTTTTTTTGTAGCAGGAACTCTTTTGCATATTAGGCCACACCCCCGATGCAGCCAATTCTCCTGGAGCTTACGATAGGCCTTGTACTAAGAGTCCTGTAAACTCTTGGGGGATTGGCTAGATCAGGGAGGTGTGGCCTAATATGCAAAGGAGCTCTTGCTGCAAAAAAAGCCCTGTATATAGCCAGGATAATCCCGATTGCCACTTTGGGGTCAGGAAGGACTTCTCCTTCAGGCCAGATTGGAAATTTATTGCTTTCCTCTAGGCTTAGAGCAGGGGTCACTTGTGGGCAGAGGGGGGAAGTAGCGGTGAGTTTCCTACATTGTGCGGGGCTGGGGGAGGTTGACAAGATGACCCCTGAGGTCCCTCCCAACTCTGTGTTTCTATGCAATGCGAGAGCCAGTTTGGTTAAGTGCGGACTCTTATCTGGGAGAACCGGGTTTGATTCCCCACTCCTCCATTTGCAGCTGCTGGAATGGGTCAGCCATAGCTCTCGCAGGAGTTGCTCTTGAAAGGGCAGCTGCTGTGAGAGCCCTCTCAGCCTCACCTACCTCACAGGGTGTCTGTTGTGGGAGGAGAAGATACAGGAGATTGTAAGCTGCTCTGAGTCTCTGATTCAGAGAAAAGGGCGGGGTATAAATCTGCGGTCTTCTTCTTCAGTCTTCTTTTCCAAGCTGTGGAAAGCTTTGCGGATTAAAGGCCTAAAAGCAAGCCTGCATATCGTTTCTGGTCAGTTGGCCACCCTAGAGAAGGGAAGTGATGTCCCTTAAGTCGGATTCTCCCCGCCCCAGGAAACAGAATCTTCAACCACAGTCAAATCAGTTTTATTTCCAACGTGGGTTCTTTATACAACAGCCCCCTGGGGAGGGGTAAAAATGGGAGCCCCTCAAGTTAAAAAAAAAAAAAAAAAGAGCAAGGAAATGGGGCAGAGGAATAAACAGTTCTGGTAAATGAGGGTCGGGACCCTTCAGTGCCCCCCCCGAGCCCCCCAACTTTCCAGATTCCAGCCAGAACAGGCCTTGTTTGTCCCATTTTGAGCGCTCACAACAGAAGGGATTCAGACAACCGGCTTTCCCTCCCCCTAATGAGCCCTGACTTGTGCGGTTGCCCAGAAAAACCAAACAGAAGCAGGTTGTCAGAAGTTATTGCGAATGCTGGAACCAGCGCCCGAGAAAGGCAGCCTGCTGCTCCTGAGCTTTTAGTTATTAATCGTATTTTCCTCCGAACTGTGACAAGTTATTCCCCCGGATCAGTTTGACGTTTAAGGTCAGAGACCGAGCTGAGCAGTGCTTTTTTCCCTGGTCAGCTGGCAACATGAGCCCCAAAAGTTATATTATCGTACCAAGAAGGCAGCCTCTGTGGACATTTCTGCCTCAGGCAGCTGGTCTTCCTTTTTGGCGGGTTCTTAGTGGTTTGAATCAGCGGTTTGTCAGCTTGCTTTGCTTCCGACCAGTAGCCTGGTTGATCACTTCACAGTCCCCTTCCTACATTTGTTTTCTCGCCAACGTTGCCGAGAAGAGCGACAGTACGCAAAACAGTTACAACAATAACCAAAATAGAGACCGTAGATGAAACTGAACCCCTTGAAGA
Source organism: Heteronotia binoei (assembly GCF_032191835.1). Classification (NCBI taxonomy): domain Eukaryota; kingdom Metazoa; phylum Chordata; class Lepidosauria; order Squamata; family Gekkonidae; genus Heteronotia; species Heteronotia binoei. The sequence continues at coordinate 263,560,823 of NC_083223.1, forward strand.
AGAAAGAGTTGGGCAGTGTGTTACTGTCGGCCTGTATAATATTATATTAATAATAATATTATAAATAATATTATGAAGAAAAGGGAGTGCTTTTCTGGGCTGGAAAGGAAACTAAGACAGCATCGGCAAATCACTGGATATTAACATTGTGGCAAGTTGTGAATGATCAGCGTTAAAACGTCAAAGACATTAAATCAGCTTTTTAAAAAAGAGTGCCTCTGAGCATGGGCAAAGTACTTCTACCTGCACAGCACTTTCCATCTTCTCCTACCTATAATAATATTTCTCAGATTCTAGTCAGGTTGGAAAGGTTGCATCTCGGTTTTGAGTATTGATGCCAGCCTCTAGGCAGGACATATTGATCATCTGCAAGCTACAGAGATCAGTTCCCTTGAAGAAAATGGCTGCTTTGGAGGGCGGACTCTACGGCATTGTACCCCGCTGAAGTCCCTATCCTCTCCAGGCCCCAACGCCAAATCTCCAGGAATTTCCTAATCTACATCTGGCAACCCTACCCCCCTGTCCCCCGCCAGTGGTGGGGGCGGCAGGGGATGTGGCAGTCCTAGTTTTGAGTAACTCATCATTCTGAAAATCATAACATAAGAGAAGCCATGTTGGATCAGGCCAGTGGCCCATCCAGTCCAACACTCTGTGTCACACAGTGGCAAAAAAAATTATATATACACACACACTGTGGGTAATAGCCACTGATGGACCTGTGCTCCATATTTTTATCTAAACCCCTCTTGAAGGTGGCTATACTTGTGGCCGCCACCACCTCCTGTGGCAGTGAATTCCACATGTTAATCACCCTTTGGGTGAAGAAGTGCTTCCTTTTATCCGTTTTAACCTGTCTGCTCAGCAATTTCATCGAATGCCCACGAGGTCTTGTATTGTGAGAAAGGGAGAAAAGTACTTCTTTCTCTACTTTCTCCATCCCATGCATTATCTTGTAAGCCTCTATCATGTCACCCCTCAGTCGATGTTTCTCCAAGCTAAAGAGTCCCAAGCGTTTCAACCTTTCTTCATAGGGAAAGTGTTCCAGCCCTTTAATCATTCTAGTTGCCCTTTTCTGGACTTTCTGCAATGCTATAATATCCTTTTTGAGGTGCGGCGACCAGAACTGCACACAGTACTCCAAATGAGACCGCTCCATCGATTTATACAGGGGCATTATGATACTGGCTGATTTGTTTTCAATTCCCTTCCTAATAATTCCCAGTATGGTGTTGGCCTTTTTTATTGCAAACACACACTGTCTTGACATTTTCAGTGAGTTATCTACCACGACCCCAAGATCTCTCTCTTGGTCAGTCTCTGCCAGTAACAAACAGTAGTTCCTATGTGAAAACGTCTAATTTTTTTCTTGGCAAAGCTGGTAGGGGTGAGGGAGAAAAAGAGAAAGGGTGGTTCTCTTTAAATCAATTTAACCAAAGTTTTGGAGGTAGGGTTACCACTTTCAGGCCCCAACCCAAAGACAGGTAGTGCCGCTGAAATCTTACTCATTAGAATTGGGCTTGTGCATGTGATTTAACATCCTGTACATCGGAGGCCGTGACATTTCTTATTTTTGGTACAAAACCAGCTCTGAGGAGTCTGATATGTGTAGGGCCTGCTTCTAGAACATTCTGGTTCTGCTTCTAGAACATTCTGGTTAAAGGTATTATACATATATCTCCCCCTTTGGGACAAACTACAACTGGAATTCAGATTCAGTTACCATAAAAGATGTTAAAAATTCTAACGAACTGATTTTTGATTGCCACGTTGGCTGTTCAATTAAGATGGCTTTGAGAAAAGATGAGACAAATTCACGGAAGAGGGTGGAGCTATCTCAATGGCTGAGGTGTGACGGCTAAATGGAACTTCCACATTCAGAGGCGGCCTACCCCATCAAGCGAGGGACAGCTATTTTTTAAACACTTTTCTGGTGAGCCTTCTGCAGGCATCTGGACAGCTACTATTATACACCCTGCTGAACTAGCCTTGATCTAGCAAGCAAGCAATTTTTAATATTCTTATTTTGAATGGACTGATATCTGGGATTGTTTTGTTTATAAACCAATAAGGCAGTCACCCGGATTCCCACAAGAGGGGATAAGACCAAACCTTGCCGTCCCCTCCTGCCCCTATGTCAGAAAGAAGGAAAGGGGGGTTTTTTTATAACTAAAATCCTGCAGAAAGATAGGCCTCGGTGTTGCCATAGCAACACAGCGCCTCCATCACTTCCAGCCTCAGCATCCCTCTCTCCATCTATCACCATTCAGCAATTCATTACAAACCACCACCCCCCCCCCCAGAATTACTTCCCATAGTTTTCTTTTTAGAGGGGAAGGAGAAAAGAAGTGCGAGTTTTTTAACCGCCCCCTCAACGTCCTGCTTCTCTCCAAAGCATTTCTGCTGCTGACAAAATGGCCGCCCTCCCCCGAATTCATGATTAATTTTTTTTCCCCAGGACCTTAAAAAAGAAAAGAAAAGGATAATAATCACTGTACTTTAAAAAAGGGCCCAGTTATATCCTGAGGATCACTCCAGTAGAGCAAGGGGGGATGTTTGCTGGCCTTATACCCCAGAATTTATTTATTTAGTTTTTTTAGAAAAAAGGGAGGAAGAGAAGAAGAAACGATCCATTCAGCAGTATCCTCCCCCCAAATTGGAATTAAATATGTTGGAGACAACTTAGCTCCCCTCCCCCGTTATAGGTCCCAGCAGGGCCCCCCCCCCAATATCCTGGCCTCCACCCCGCTTAATTCCCTCTCCCCACAATGAGTTCTTTGCAAGGAATGCGGCTGGGATGCCGATCGGTCGGCAGAGAATAGGCACTGTTTCTTCACCAAAGAGAGAACCGGTAGACCCTGTTCTTGGGGCTGGAAGGGGGGCGGGGAATGAGAGTGGTTACGGCAGCCCCCGTCCGAGATGAGGCAGCAGAATTATCAGCGTCCAAGGCAGCAAGGAAAAGGAAAGTCTTGCAACGTTATTGGCTTCAGACGCAGGGGCTTAGGCCGTTGCGGGTCCGTCCCCTCCCCACAGCCACGCAGTCCTCGTATGTAATTTCATTGTCCAGGTGGGGCGCATCCCTCAGAAGGGTGCTGGGACCATCTCCAGGATCCCTTCCTCGCCCTTTCAGAGGGCTCTGTTAGAAACTCACCAACGTATAAACCATACTGGAAGGCAGGAGAGAGAAAGGAGAGAGAAAAAGAGGTTACTTCGTCACCAGGGGGAAATCTCGGCAAGGGAGGAGAAGAAAGGATGAGGTTTAGCTCCCAGACCGGCTGACGACATTGTCACTTACAGAATCGCACAACAAAATATCTCATAAAAGCCAATAAGACCAGATACATTTCAGCCCCGAGAGCCTTCTTCAGTGGCCTGCAACGAAATAGCACAGACTTAAAACAAATTGTTTTAGCACACACAGAGATGATGGATATTTTGGCCAGAGACAGAATCAATGGAGAGAGACACTGTCCTCTTTGTGGATTGGCTCAGAATTATATACAGGCCTGATTTGCCTGGATCTTAATTTTTACAATTTGTTTTAAATGTGTGCTATTTGGTTTTAGGCCACTGAAGAAGAGCTGAAACCCATCTGGTCTAGTGGCTTTTTATGAGATATTCTGTTATGGGATTCATGTTCGGTTTCTATGGTTTGGATTTTAGCATTTCTATGCATCTATTTTGTTTTTATTGTAGTTACACGGTGTAATAAGTACTTTGTTCTATTTTTAAGTTTGTTATACTCAACTTTCTGCGTACCCACCCTGTTTCCATGGCTGGGTTTCTTCCCTCTTTGTTTTTTTCCCCCTTTATGGGACCCAAGGACCCCCCAGGGTCTATACTTGGATGGGAGACCACCAAGCATGACTCTGCAGAGGAAGGCCATGGCAAACCACCTCTGCTTCTCACTTGCCTTGTAAGCCCTCTCGGCCCAGGTTGTTATGAATCTGTTGTGACTTGATGACGCATACATACTTAACAAAGTAGGAGTCAAGTTCACCTTTAAGACCAACAAAGTTTTATTCAGAACGTAAGCTTTTGTGTGCTCCAAGCACACTTCATCAGACGAGGTATCAGGTACAGTGGGCAGAGCTATGTATAGCTGGTAGGCAGTGGTTTAGAATGCAAAATGGTACAAATTTAAGATCCAATGATAGAATAGTAAAATTAACAAATTGAGCAAACCTTTGATCTGGGTAGCATGAGTATGAGAAAGCAACAAAAGAGTACTGTGTCAAAATGTCTGTCAATCACTCTATTATATAAGCCCGCTTTTTGACCAAGGCTTATATAATAGAGTGATTGACAGACGTTCTCACATTCTACCTAGACCAAAGGTTTGCTCAATTTGTTAATTTTACTATTCTGCCACTGGATCTTAAATTTGTACCATTTTGCATTCTAAACCACTGCCTACCAGCTATACGTAGCTCTGCTCACTCTACCTGATTCCTCGTCTGATGAAGTGTGCTTGGAGCACTCAAAAGCTTACATTCTGAATAAAATTCTGTTGGTCTTAAAGGTGCACTTGAATCCTACTTTGTTCTACTGTTTCAGACCAACACGACTGCTCACTTGGATCGATATACATAACTTTTGTGGCCTTATTTGCTGAGCTGGTATGTTACACATGTAAGGGAATGTTGGGAAAATGGAGTTTCCCAAGAACAGCTGTGTTAGCATTGGGATAGGAGGCAACATCATTAAAATGACGCATTGGAAGAAAAAGTAATAACATTTAAATCCCTATCTAAAAAAGGTCAAAAGCCTCTATTCTTAATGTCTCTTACGAAGGCAACCACAGGCACAAGAGTCTTGTAAATGGGATTACATATCTTGGCCTGACTCACCTGTACAGGTAATAGAAGAATGACAACAGGTAAAAGGCCAGTTTGCACCAGGACTCTTTCTGGCAGTAGTTTAAGATGTCAGCATTCATGATGGACACAGCATCATACATCACTTCTGAGCCATCTGCCGGGCGGTGGAAGTACCTGCAGGAAAGGACGGAGAAAGACAACTGAAGACAACAACTTCAAAAGGAGGGGAAAACCAGGGTCTCTTCCCTATAAAATGTTTGCCTTTTTTTTGGAAGGAGAGTTCCAACATATAGTTCAGGGGTAGGCAAACTGTGGCTCTTTCACACATATTGTGCGGCTTTCAAAGCCCCCACTGCCCCATGAGCCAGCTTGGAGAATAAATTTAAAGTTGCTTTCTTTCCACCCCTCTCTCCCTCCCCATCTATTTGCCTGCCTGCCTGCCTTCCTTTCCTTCCTGTCTTGTGGCTCTCAAACATCTGATGTTTATTCTATGTGACTCTTATGTTATGCAAATTTGGCCACCCCTGATACAGTTGATTAATTAGCCGGATGAATTCATTTGAAACAACTGGATCGAGAAAACAGTCACCCACGATACCCCCCCGAACACACTGTCGAAGAAACATTTATTATTTTAAATCTAATAAATTTCAGAGGGTGGCCGTGTTGGTCCACAGTAGAACAGTAGGATTTGAGCGTACTAGTGCCTTAGAATCCAGCAAGAATTTCAGGGTAGAACATAAGAGAAGCTATGTTGGATCAGGCTAATGGCCCATCCAGTCCAACTCTCTGTGTTACACAGTGGTCAATATATGTGTGTGTATACACACACACACATCTCTCTCTCTCGGCTTGGCTTCGCGAACGAAGATTTAAGAAGGGTGCAATAGTCCACGTTTGCTGCAGGCTCGCTGGTGGCTGACAAGACCAATGTGGGACAGGCAGGTCCGGCCACAGCGGCTGCAGGGAAAAGTCTGATTTAGGGTTGGTCCTGTAGCAGTGCGATTCTTCCTCAATCTCCTTTTGTCCTCAAGACCAGCTATGCGTGCGTTCTCAAAGGAAGAGACAGCCTGGTGGATGGTGTGCCTCCATGCTTTGCGATCTGAGGCTAGGTCAGACCACTGGTGATGGTTGATGTGACAGGTGCTAAGGGATTTCTTCAAGGAGTCCTTGTACCTCTTCTTTGGTGCCCCTCTATTTCGATGGCCGGTGGAGAGTTCGCCATACAGGGCAATCTTGGGAAGGCGGTGGTTTTCCATCCTAGAAATATGCCCTGCCCAGCGCAGCTGCGTCTTCAACAGCAGTGCCTCGATGCTGGTAACCTCCGCCCGCTTGAGGACTTCAGTGTTGGTCACAAAGTCACTCCAGTGGATGTTGAGGATGGTGCGAAGGCAGCGCTGATGAAAGCGCTCAAGGAGTCGCAGGTGATGACGGTATAAAACCCACGATTCGGAGCCGTAGATGAGGGTTGTCATCACAACCGCTTTGTAAACATTGATCTTTGTGCCTTTTTTCAGATGCTTGTTGCTCCACACTCTTTTGTGCAGTCGGCCAAAGGCACGGTTTGCCTTTGCCAGCCTGTTGTCAATCTCCTTGTTGATCTTGGCATCTGAGGAAATGATGCACCCCAGGTAGCTGAACTGTTGGACTGTCTTCAGAACTGATTCACCCACAGTGATGCAGGGAGGGTGATAATCTTCCTGGGGTGCAGGCTGGTGGAGAACTTCTGTCTTCTTCAGACTAACTTCTAGGCTGAATAGCTTGGCAGCCTCTGCAAAGCAGGACGTCATATGCTGCAGAGCTGATACCGAGTGGGAGACGAGTGCAGCATCATCAGCAAACAGTAGCTCTCGGATGAGTTTTTCCATTGTCTTGGAGTGTGCCTTTAGTCGCCTCAGGTTGAACAGGCTGCCATCGGTGCGATAGCGGATGTATACACCATCGTCATCATCTAGATCTACTGCGGCTCTTTGAAGCAGCATGCGAGAACGCAGCCTTGCTTTACACCTGTGCCTATTGGGAAGGGCTCCGAGAGGTCGTTGCAGTGTCTGACTTGGCCTCGCTGGTCTTCGTGTAGCTGGATGATCATGCTGAGGAACCTTGGGGGACATCCTAAACGTTCCAAGATTTGCCACAGGCAGGATTTGCCACATATTCTGTGGCTAATAGCCACTGATGGACCTCTGCTCCGTATTTTTATCCAATCCCCTCTTAAAGCTGGCTATGCTTGTAGCTGCCACCACCTCCTGTGGCAGTGAATTCCACATTCACTGCCACATTCCAGTGAATGTACTTCCAGTACTTCCTTTTATCCATTAGAAGCGTTTTATCCTTTTATCCGTTAGAAGCTTTCAAGTCAAAACTCTCTCAGAGACCAGCAAGAATTTCAGGGTAGAAAGCTTCTACCCCAAAACTCTTGTTCTCCAAGATGTGAACAGACTCGAATCTAACTATTTTTCATGTGAATTCTTACAAAAACTAGGGGGTAGATATTATCCTAAAAGAGGCATTTCTCCATTATCTCTCACACAGGAGAGAATGCGTTTTCCAGCAGGGTGCCTGCTGTAGTGTATATCGTTAAAAATAAACCTAAAACTGTGTTCCCCCACCCCCGTCGTTCAGTTGTAAACCCTTATAGGCATATCTAGACATATACAATAAAAGATCAACCAAATTACAAACGTGCAAGAGCCCTTTTTTTCCTTTAAAAAACCTCAGAAGCAAACTCAAGTCCATTTAATTGACTCACCGCACAATAAATTGATTGAAATTCATCGGATTAACCAATCTAGATTTATTGGGTGGCAGTCGTCTAAAACAGGAAGCCTCTGGTCCCTTTGCTTACAGCCTCATAAAGGAAGAACTTGTAGGCAGGGTTTTACCTGAGCGCTCAGCTACAAGTAGACCCCTCCAGCAAAGTGCAAAGATGCTTAGATAATCAGCTGACAATCCTCGTTCTTCACCAAGTAGCAAGGGCTTTTTTTTGTAACAGGAACTCCTTTGCATATTAAGCCACACACCCCTGATGTAGCCAAGCCTCGTGGAGCATACAGTAGGCCCTGTAAGAAAAGCCTTGTGGATTGGCTACATCAGGGGTTTGTGGTCTAATATGCGAGGAAGTGCCTGCTACAAAAAAAATCCCTGCAAGTAGCAAATGAACACGCAGGAGCACATGAAGCTGCCTTATGCTGGATCACACCCTTGGTCCAGATTGTCTACTCAGACTGGCAGCCGCTCTCCAGGGTCTCAGGAAGACAAAGGTCTTTCACATCATCTACTGCCTGATCCTTTTAAATAGAGATACTGGCGATCGAACCTGGGACCTTCTGCACGCCGAGCAGAGGCTCTTCCAAGGCACAGCCCTCAAGTAATACATTAACAGTGCAATTGTAGGCAGAATTATCCCAGTCTAAACGCATTGACTCCAATGGGTTTAGACTGGTCAAACTCTCCATAGGATTGTACTTTAAATTAAACAACTTGGAACATATTAGACTACTTGCATTTAGAAAGCCAGCATCGTTAAGAGCAGTGGTTAAGAACAGTGGCCTCTAAATTGGAGAACCGGGTTTGATTCCCCACTCCTCCTCCACATGCAGCCTGCTGGGTGACCTTGGGCTAGTTTCAGTTCTCTGAGAGGTCTTTCAGCCCCACCTGCCTCACAAGGCATCTGTTGTGTGGAGAGGAAGGGAAGGCAACTGTAAGCCTTAAGGTAAAGAAAAGCGGGGTATAAAAACCTACTATTTGAAGTTTTTTACTAGTTTGCACTGACTTACAGCAGCCTTACCCAGCAGATTTCTGAATTGGGGGTCTGGGTCAGAATCTGAGCCAGAATTTGCAATGCCAAACCAACTTCAGTGCCAGGGACAACTCCAAATGGTGAGACCATTTTTTCCCCATGTTTCGATGGTCTCCCCATGTAGGAAAAACAGAATAACTTTACAATATTTAAAAAAAAAAACCCATGAGAACATCAGAAGAACCCTGCTGAATCAGACTAGTCCATCTAGTCCAGCATCCTGTCTCACACAGTAGCCAACTAGTTCTTCTAGAAGGCTAACAGCAGGGCATAGAGGCTGAGGCCTTCCCCTCATAAGAACATCAGAAAAGCCATGCTGGATCTGACCAGTGGTCCATCTAGTCCAGCATCCTGTCTCACACAGTGGCTGCAACCAGTTCCTGTGAAGGGCCAACAACAGGGCAGAGAGGCTGAGGCCTTCCCTTCATAAGAACATCAGAAGAGCCCTGCTGGATCAGACCAGCGAGGGTCCATCTAGTCCAGCCTCCTGCCTCACACAGTGGCCTCAACCAGTTCCTCTGGAGGGCCAACAACAGGGCAGAGAGGCTGAGGCCTTCCCCTCATAAGAAAATCAGAAGACCCATGCTGGATCAGACCAGTGAGGGTCCATCTAGTCCAGTTTCCTGTCTCACACAATGGCCACAATCAGTTCCTCTGAAGGGCCAACAACAGAGCAGAGAGGCTGCAACCTTCCTCTGACGTAGCCTCCTGGCTCTGGGATTGAGAGGCTTAAGTGTCTCTGAATTTGGCTGTTCCCCTAAGTCAATGTGGCAAGTAGCCACTGAAAGGCTTATCCTCCATGAATCTATTGAATCCCCTTTTAAAGCTCTTTTATCTTGTGGCCATCACTACATTGTGAATTCCACATTTCAATCCCTCTCCTTGTAAAGTAGTATTTCCTTTTGTCCATCCTGAACCTACTGCCCACCCATCAGCTTTATTTCATGCCCTCAAGTTTCAGTCTTTCCTGAGAGGGAGAAAAAGTTCTCCTTGTCAACTCTCCACTCCATGCATAATTCTGTAAATATCTATCATGTCCCCTGTTAGTTGTCTCTTTTCTAAACTGAAACATTCCAGACTCTTCAGTCTTTCCTTGTAGGGAAGGTGTTCCAACCCCCTAAATCAGGGGTGTCAAACATGCGGCCTGGGGGCTGGATCAGGCTCCTGGAGGGGTCCTATCAGACCCACGAGCAAATCAAAACTAGGTTTGCAACTTACAGATACACACCTGAACAACACCTGAACAGAATACTCAAGATTGCTACAGCACAGACACTGGCCAATTTCCCACTCACCTTATGCCGCTCTCACGTTCCTCTTTTCAGTGAGGCTGCCTTCCGATTTCACACTATCTGCCCCAGGGCTGCAAGTAACGTATTGTTGGTCTTTATGTTTTTTGCAATATGCTCCTCATAGTCCCTTTTTGCCTGCCTGATCACAGGCTTGCATTTGATTTGCCACAGCCTGTGTTCCTTTTTATTAATCTCACTTGGACTAGCTTTCCACTGCTTAAAGGAGTCCTTCTCACCTTTTACAGCTTCCATTACTTTGTTTGTTAACTATGCAGGCCTTTTCTTATGCCTGTTTGTGCCTTTCCTAACTTGTGGTATGTATTTTATCTGAGCTTCTAGGATTGTAGTTTTAAATAGCCTCCAAGCTTCCTCATCTCAGAGAATTTACCCCTTTTAAAGTCAAACGCAATTATGCTGGTCTTTTGGGGCAACTCCCTATTTATACAAATGATGAAATCAATGTTATGGTCACTGCTCCTCAGTACTTTTCCCAGTTCTGCAATGTCCCAAAACAAACTGTTTATGCTCACTGCGGTCTAAGAAGTACAAAATGTTGAGGGCAGTTGAGAGTCTGTTAAGGGGAGGAGGGGAATAGCCTGAAAGGATGGAGAAAAATAACCTGCCCAAAACTGACCTAATTGCATACAGCAGGCTAGAGGAGAATTCCCCTTAGAGTTCATCCTCTGTCTGCAGCTTTTTACAACGGAACAGGGATGGATGAGACCTGCAAGCAAAGGGTCTCTTCTCCCTCTTCTCCCTCTCTAAATTCTCCCTAGCCCCAGTTTCCATGACTGCTGTTTTAATCCTATAGAGATATGTACAGGAATAGGCTAAAATCTAACTATCCTAAAGGGAAATGCAGGGGAATGTAACGATCCCTTCAGGTTATTTATTTATTTTGCAAATGGGTCGCATCTCGCTGTTAACACTGTAAGGGACCTCATTTCAATTCTGCATTTTTCGGGGAGGGGGTGGGGGGATCTTCTGCTGAGGTTTGGTTCAGCACCCAAAATCAGGAGACCTGGAATCTGGACTGTGTAAATGGCAGGCTCTCTGGAGAATGCAATATTTTAGGTTGCTTGCAACCTTAAAATGTTCTTACTACAGAGGAAATCCCACTGAACTCGGCTAGAAACCCCTCTCAGCAAACATGCTTAGGACCACTTGGTTAGTTAGCTAAAGTGATTGAAAAATCTTTCAGATTTAAACCTCTACTTAATCCTGCCCGGTCTGCGAAGCTAAGCAGGGTCAGCCCTGGCTAGTTTTTGGATGGGACAGGGCTTTTTTTTGTAGCAGGAACTCATCTGCATATTAGGCCACACACCCCTGATGTAGCCAATCCTCCTGGTGCTTACAGGGCTCTTCGTACAGGGTCTACTGTAAGCTCCATGAGGATTGGCTACATCGGGGGGGGTGTGGCTTAACAGGCAAAGGAGCTCCTGCTACAAAAAAAGCCCTGGATGGGAGACCTCCACGGAAGTCCAGGGTTACTACACAAAGGTAGGCAATGGCAAACCATCTCTGTTCATCTCTTGCCTTGAAAAACCTGTGGCAGGGGTGGCCAACGCTAGCTCTCCAGATGTTTTTTGCCTACAACTCCCATCAGCCCCAGCCAGCATGGCCAACGGCTGGGCTGATGGAAGTTGTAGGCAAAAAACGTCTGGAGAGCTACCGTTGGCCACCCCTGACTATGTGATTCCCATAAATCTGCTGCAACGTGAGATGCATTTAATCCTGATCAGGAAACGCAGCCTTTTTTTATTAATTATTATATGATATAATATGATTATTATATGATATAAAAACTGGAAGCAGGGGCCATTTTGGAAGAGGGGTTCCTTCCTGAGAGAAAGACCTCTTCCAAGATGAAGGTGCATTAGGCAGTTGTTGTATTACAGCAGACGCCATCTTGGAAGAGGCATTCCGGGCTTGTCTCCCCTCTCTGCCAGGAAAGTTTGCTAGGGGACCTTGGGCCAGTCAGTCACCCCCTTTCAGCCTAACCTACCTCACAGGGTTGTTGTGAGGATAGAATGGAGGAGAGGAGGGCAACATAAGCTGCCTTGAGTCCTCATAGGGGAGAAAGGCAGGGTACAAATGATGGGAGGGGGGGAATAAATAAAATGTCTTCCTGTGTGAGAGAAAAGGGGGCTGCTTTTCCAAGAAAGTATCTCCTATAAAATCCATGCATTCTCAAGTAATTTTTGCTACTTTTCAACTGATTGAAACTTGCGCTATTAATTGACTAAAATATCTTTAATTGGGCAACAGCCTGAATCTCCTCAAACCCTCTCTTCTCCTCCTCGACCCCTTTCAATTCTGCCCCAGCCGCCTGGAGATGAGGGGGCCTGGGGTTGCCAACCTCCAGCCGGTGGCTGGACATCGCCCGCTATTACAACTGCTTTCCAGACAACAGTGATCAAATCACTTGGAGATAACTGTCAAGCTCCTTGCCTACAACTTCTTGTTTCAAATGTGCCTAAGAAAATGTATGCTTCGCTCAGTCACTGCGAAACCGAAAGCTGCACTCAAGGCAACGGCTATTCTTTGGATGTTTCACAGAATGCTTCGTAGTGTGAGAACGCTTGAACTGTAACAAATACTTTTGAATTAATCTCGTGCCCAAACCAAAAGGCGTGCACGTAACGGTCACTATAGTAGTGTATCTGTTTTGACACTGTTGTCCAGTGTCACTGTTTTCTGTCTTACAATAAACACTAATCCTGAATGGAGGGTTGTTATTATTGAAGGTAAAGCCAGACCTGACAATAACGGCCACTCTGGGAGGTGAACTCTATGGCATTATACCCCACTGAAGCCCCTCCCTTCACCAAACCCCGCCCTCCTCAGGCTCCACCCCCAAATTTCCAGGTTATCTCCCAGTCCGGAGCTCGCAATCATAAAGGGGCCTCTTAAAAAGCCCTCTCCCCTCCCCACTGAGGCGTGAACCAGCATTCATCTAAAGCCCACTCATGCCCCTCAACTTGCAATTTTTAAAAGTGGAGTTCCAGAATAATCAAAGAGAGACTGTCAGCTTTTTAATATAGTGGGTTCTATGCATAGCTGAGACGAGGTGGTAGTGATAACAAGCTTTTTATTAAGTACAGCATGGTAGGTGGCTAACTGGGCCAACAGGCCAACTATATACAACTCAGGGTTCCTGCACGAGCCAGCTATTGGGCCATTCAAACCGGCAGGGGTCTTGTGATTGGTGTAAGGCAGCAGGGATTTGGATCCTGTTGCCTATTGTTCCCAAGTCTCCACGCTCCGATTGTATGGCTCCAATGAGCCAGGCAGGAAGACCCAATTCAGTCCTTATTCAAGTCCACCGACATAACAAACTTCCTATATTCAAATCATCACCGGGGCGTTTTTTTGTAGCAGGAACTCCTTGGCATATTAGGCCACACCCCCATGATGCAGCCAGTCCTCCAAGAGCTTACAGGGTTCTTAGTACAGAGCCTCCTGTAAGTTCCAGGAGGCTTGGCTACATCAGGGGTGTGTGGCCCAATATGCAAAGGAGTTCCTGCTACAAAAAAAAAAAAGCCCTGATAATCGCAGAGCTTTGGTGATGAACCTCCGTTTATGGAAGGCAAATGCCAATCGGTTTGGGGGGCTGGCTCTCCACTCCCAGGAAGACTGCTGTGTCAGGAAGAGCCGCATAAAGAGCCAGAAAGGAAAAGGGCACAGCTCGGTGCCAGAGGCCTTGGTTTCCACACCTGAGCCCCCACAGGTCTATCTCCAGCTAAAAGAATTTCAGGCACCAGGTGCTCTGAAAGACTCTCTGCCTGATGCCCATCAGAGCAGACAGAACTGAACATTTAAAATATTGTTTGTAATATTGTCGCTCTCTCATGGATTGCTGCCTTGACGTGGCAAGAGGGCTTGCGCGGTTCAGTGAGGCTGTGGGCTATGCCATGCAGGGCCACCCAAGATGGACAGGCCACAGCTGAGAACCCAGACAAAATGCGATCCACTGGAGAAGGAAATGGCAACCCACTCCAGTATCCTTGCCAAGAAAACCTCATGGACAGTAACAAAAGGCTAAAAGATATGGCGCTGGAAGATGAGCCCCTCAGGTTAGAAGGTGCCCAATATGCTACTGGGGAAGAGCGGAGGGCAAGTCCAAGTAACCGCAGAAAGAGTGAAGCAGCTGGGCCAAAGCCGAAAGGACGCTCAGCTGTGGATGTGTCTGATGGTGAAAGAACAGTCCGATGCTGCAAAGAACAATACTGCATCGGAATGTGGAATGTAAGATCTATGAATCAAGATAAGCTGGATGTAGTCAAACAACAGATGGCAAGACTGAACATATTGGGAATCAGCGAACTAAAATGGACGGGAATGGGTGAATTTAACTCAGAGGACCACTACATCTATTATTAAGAACATAAGAGAAGCCATGTTGGATCAGGCCAATGGCCCATCCAGTGCAACACTCTGTGTCACACAGTGGCCCAAAATTTTATATATATACACACACACACACATACATATATATACACACTGTGGCTAACAGCCACTGATGGACCTCTGCTCCATATTTTTATCTAACCCCCTCTTGAAGCTGGCTATGCTTGTAGCCGCCACCTCCTGTAGCAGTGAATTCCACATGTTAATCACCCTTTGGGTGAAGAAGTACCTCCTTTTATCCGTTCTAACTCAACTGCTCAGCAATTTCATTGAATGCCCACGAGTTCTTGTATTGTGAGAAAGGGAGAAAAGTACTTCTTTCTCTACCTTCTCCATCCCATGCATTATCTTGTAAACCTCTATCATGTCACCCTGCAGTCGACATTTCTCCAAGCTAAAGAGCTCCAAGCGTTTTAACCTTTCTTCATAGGGAAAGTGTTCCAAACCTTTAATCATTCTAGTTGCCCTTTTCTGCACTTTTTCCAATGCTATAATATCCTTTTTGAGGTGCAGTGACCAGAATTGCACACAGTATTCCAAATGAGACCGCACCATCGATTTATACAGGGGCATTATGATACTGTTTGATTTGCCTTCAATTCCCTTCCTAATAATTCCCAGCATGGCATTGGCCTTTTTTATTGCAATCACACACTGTCTTGACATTTTCAGTGAGTTATCTACCACGACCCCAAGATCTCTCTCTTGGTCAGTCTCTGCCAGTTCACACCTCATCATTATTGTGGGCAAGAGTCCCACAGAAGAAATAGTGTGGCCTTTATAATTAACAAGAGAGTGAAGAAGGCAGTAATGGGATAGAATCTAAAAAATGACAGAATGATATCAGTCCGTATCCAAGACAAACTATTCAATATCACAGTAATCCAAGTCTATGCCCCAACTAGTGATGTAGAAGAGGCTGAAGTGAACCAGTTCTATGAAGATCTACAACACCTTCTAGAATTAACACCAAAAAATGATGTCCTCCTCATCATAGGGGACTGGAATGGCAAAGTGGGAAGTCAAAAGGTAACTGGAACAACTGACAAGTTTGGCCTTGGAGAACAAAATGAAGCCAGGCAAAGGCTAATAGAGTTTTGTCAAGAGAACAAGTTGGTCATAGCGAACACCCTCTTCCAACAACCTAAAAGGCAACTTTACATGTGAACATCACCTAATGGGCAACACAGAAATCAGAATGATTATATACTCTGCAGTCAAAGATGGAGAAGCTCCTTACAGTCAGCAAAAACAAGACCTGGAGCTGACTGCGGCTCAGATCATGAGCTACTCATTGCAAAATTCAGGCTTAAATTGAAGAAAACTGGGGAAGCCATTAGGCCATTCAGGTTTGACCTTGATCACATCCCTTATGAATATACAGCAGAGGTGAAGAATAGATTTAACGGACTAGAGTTGATAGACAGAGTGCCTGAAGAACTATGGACAGAGGTTCATGACATTGTACAGCAGGCAGCAACCAGCACCATCCCAAAAAAAAACAAAAATGGAAGAAAGCAAAGTGGCTGTCTGATGAGGCTTTACAAATAGCTGAGGAAAATAGGAAAGCGAAAGGCAAAGATGAAAAGTAAAGATTCACCCAACTGAATGCAGATTTCCAGAGAACACCAAGGAGAGATAAGGAGACCTTCCTGAAGGAACAATGCAAAGCAACAGAGGAAAATAATAGAATGGGAAGGACAAGAGATCTCTTCAAGAAAATTGGAGAAATCAAGGGAATGTTTCGTGCAAAGATGGCCATGATAAAGGACAAAAGCAGTAGGGACCTAACAGAAGCAGAAGAGATCAGGAAGAGGTGGCAAGAATACGCAGAAAAATTATACAAGAAGGATCTCAATGTACTTGACAACCATGACAGTGAAATCGCTGACCTTGAGCCAGACATTCTGGAGTGTGAAGTCAAATGGGCCTTGGAAAGCATTACTAACAACAAAGTGAGCAGAGATGACGGTATCCCAGTTGACCTTTTCAAAATCCTAAAAGATGATGCTGTTAAAGTTATGCAAACATTATGCCAACAAATCTGGAAAACGCAACAATGGCTGCAGGATTGGAAAAGATCCGTTTATTTTCCAATCCCAAAGAAGGGTAATGCCAAGGAATGTTCAAACTATTGCACCATTGCACTCATTTCACATGTCAGCAAGGTCATGTTAAAGATCCTACAAGCTAGGCTTCAGCAGTATGTTGATTGGGAACTACCAGAAGTTCAAGTTGGGTTTCGGAGAGGTAGAGGAACTAGAGATCAAATTGCAAAAATTCGCTGGATTATGGAGAAAGCACAGAAGTATCAGAAAAACATCTATTTCTGTTTCATTGACTACGCTAAAGCCTTTGATTGTGTGGATCACAACAAACTGTGGCAAGTCCTTAAAGAGATGGGAGTACCAGATCACCTCACATGTCTCCTGAGAAACCTGTATAAGGGTCAAGAAGCAACTGTCAGAACGGGATATGGAACAACTGATTGGTTTAGAACAGGAAAAGGAGTTCGTCAAGGATGTATATTGTCACCCTGCTTATTTAATTTATATGCAGAGTACATCATGCGGAATGCTGGCCTGGATGAAGCACAAACCAGAATTAAGATTGACGGGAAAAACATCAACAAGCTCAGATATGCAGATGACACCACTCCAATAGCAGAAAGTGAGGAGAACCTAAAGAACCTCTTGTTGAGGGTGAAAGAAAAGAGCACAAAAGTAGGCTTGAAACTCAGCTTCAAAAAAACAAAGATCATGGCATCCAGCCCCATCACACCTTGGCAAATAGAAGGGGAAGATATGGAAGTAGTGACAGACTTCACATTTCTGGGGTTCAAGATCACTGCAGATGGTGACTGTAGCCATGAAATGAAAAGACGTTTGCTCTTTGGGAGGACAGCTATGGAGAACCTGGGCAGTATAATAAAAAGTAGAGACATCAGCCTGCCAACAAAAGTCCGTATAGTCAAAGTGATGGTATTTCCAGTAGTAATGTATGGCTGTGAGAGCTGGACCATAAGGAAGGCTGAGCACAGAAGAATAGATGATTTTGAGTTGTGGTGCTGGAGAACAATCTTGGACTGCAAGAAGATCAAATCAGTCAGTCCTAAGGGAAATCAACCCAGACTGTTCCCTGGAAAGTCAGATGCTGAAGCTGAAAGCTCAAATCCTTTGGCCACCCAATGAGAAGGGAGCACTCAATAGAGAAGAGCCTGACGCTGGGAAAGACAGAAGGCAAAAGGTGAGATGGCTGGACAGCGTTACTGATGTAACAAACATGAATTTGAGCAGGCTTCAGAGGATGGCAGAAGACAGAAGGGCCTGGCGTGACTTTGTCCATGGGGTCGCAAAGACTCAGACTCGACTGTGCGACTGAACAACAAATCGTTTTAATATAACTGCTTACTAAAAAATGGAAGCTGGGGACAATTTTAGATGAAGGATTCCTTCCTGAGAGAAAGAAAGGGAGAACTTCACCCAATATGGGTGGGGTATGATGTAATTCAGGGGTGTCAAACATGCGGCCCGGGGGACAAATCAGGTCCCCAGAGGGCTCCTATCAGGTCCCTGAGCAACTGGCTCTTGCCTGCTTCCTTCTCCCTCTCTCTTGCTTCCTTCTGCATCTCACACAGGAGCTACAGAGCAAAGCCTCAATTTTCTCCATTACTTGAGCCCTTCGGGTCCCCTGGGGAGGGAGGGAAAGAGCCAGAGCTTCCTTTGTCCAGTTCCCTGGAGCCCATGGGAGAAATACAAAGAAGGCACCTTGAAGAAGAAGAATTGCAGATTTATACCCCGCCCTTCTCTCTGAATCAGGGACTCAGAGCGGCTTACGATCTCCTATATCTTCTCCCCCCACAACAGACACCCTGTGAGATGGGTGGGACTGAGAGGACTCTCCCAGAAGCTGCCCTTTCAAGGACAACCTCTGCGAGAGCTATGGCTGACCCAAGGCCATTCCAGCAGGTGCAAGTGGAGGAGTGGGGAATCAAACCCGGTTCTCCTAGATAAGAGTCCACGCACTTAACCACTACACCAAACTGGCTCTTAACCACTACACCAAACTGGTTAAGACCAACAAGTGCTAATGTTTTAAGCATGTTTTATCTTAAGGTTTTTTTAAAAAGATAATCTTTAGTCGTGTTTGTCTGTGTCCTTTAAAAAGTTTATATCTCTGCTACG
Organism: Heteronotia binoei; assembly: GCF_032191835.1. Lineage (NCBI taxonomy): Eukaryota > Metazoa > Chordata > Lepidosauria > Squamata > Gekkonidae > Heteronotia > Heteronotia binoei. Next base: position 263,579,325 of record NC_083223.1, read on the forward strand.
TAATCTTAAATAGGTACACGCAAGGTCCAGCCAGACATGGTCTCACTTAGGTCAGATCCGGCGTTGACATCGCTGAAATTTGTCTGTTTCATCTTAGAAGAGCCATTCCAGGTTCAGTGCCAGGAAAGCTTGGATGACCTTAGGCCAGCCACACACTCCCAGCACAACTTACCTCACAACCCCCAGCATTCATCTCCAGCTGAACTGCAGGATCAGAGGCAACACTCTACCAGGCAGGTTTATATGGTCAGCCTGTGAATGCAGTGAGAACTTCTTCTACTCAGCTTGGCAACAACAAGGACTGCCTGACCTGTCAAACATCTGCCTGATGCATACTGCTTTAAAAGCACAGGAATCTTGCTGGAAACACGGGGGGACGCTCAAGGCACACTGGTCCCTAGTTCCCTCCGCAGGGCTGACCTCTGTAGCAAATCCTTAACTCACAACAAAAGTTCAAATCCCAAAGCATTAAATGAGGGAAACTGGAAATACGATTGGCCTCCTGCAATGGCCGTTCCCTGTTTCGGTAGCCGCCTCGGCGTTGCTGGGCCAAAGCTTTATGACACAGAGAAGGCAGAGTTAAGTGTCCAAATCTCACCTCCACAAGTGGTAGAAAAGCAGAGGAATATTAAGCCCCAAGGTCACCCATTCAGCTGCGCAGAGAAACATCAAGCAGAAGAGGCCATGGATGGAATATTCTGGAACCACGAGCTGTGAGAGAAACACAGCCATTAGTATCCTGCTAGCACCTTTAGGAACTGTCATGGCCAGGGAGCTGAGGGTGAGCAGATTATCCTGACGCATTATAGGCTAAAGGCCTAACAGTCTCCTCATGAGCTTGCAGTCATGCTCTCTCTCTCTGTTGCTCTCTCTCTGCCACCCTTTCAGTTTCTCTCTCTTTCTCTCACTGCCACTCTTTTGCTCTCCCCCTTGCTGTCGCTCTCTCTCTGCCACTCTCTCCTGCTGCTGCTCTCTCGCTGTTTCTCTCTCGCGCTCTCTCTCTTTCCCTTTTCCTCGAGTCCAATGGAGGGGCCCTACAGAGGGAAGGGGGGTTTAAATAGAGTGGCCTGGCTCTTCCTGCACCCTCCCCCCCCATTGCTATGGGCCTGTGAAGGTGTGATTTGGATTGGGAGCATGCTATGAGGGGACATGAGCCTTCCCTCACACCCTGTTTTCCCAACCTGAAAGGGGCTGGGAGAGTCGCTAGTGACCCTGCTGGAGAAATCCACATGAGTGTATGGGACTACAACTACACTTCCCTCAACAGGAGAAAGAGTGGCTCCCTAGTGCCATGGAAAACAGTGTGTGCGGGAGGCGGTATGCGAATGCCATGGGCACAATCTGAGCCAGCCCCATATGCACCCAGGAACTGAGTTCCAAGGTGTTGCAACTCAGGGGGGTCTTACCAATTGCTGCCACCACTCTGGGTTAAGGGTTCCCCTTGAGAAGGCCCAGAGTTCCCTTCAGGCCTCTTGTAGCTTAGACCAAATAATAGGCATGAGGACCAGGCAGAGTGAAGAACAAAAACAGGTTGCTCAACTGTAACTGATGATCTTCGAGTGGTCATCTGTGCATTCACACTGATGGGATATAGTGCGCCTGCGCCGGTTCCAATCGGTACTTCAAAGCTTATTATAGAAGGATTTTCACGCCCTTCCCAATGGCCATGCGCGAGGGCCCCACCGCGCATGCCCAGTGGGACGGGCACGAGGATCCCGCCAATCCTTCTGACCGCTGTGCCCCCAGGAGAACTGACAGCAGTGGGGAAGGAGGGCGGGTGGTGTGAATGCACAGATGACCACTTGAAGATCATCAGCTACAGGTAAGCAACCTGTTTATCTTCTTCGTGGTCTCTGTGCTTCACACCGATGGGAGAATAACAAGCAGTATAAGTCCTACCTGGACGGAGAGTGCTGGAGGTTCTCACAAACGAACTGCCTCCAAGACCACCCAACCCACCGGAGCTCCTTGAGTGTGACGGACGTCGAGGGCGTAATGCTTCACGAATGTGTGTGGCGTGGCCCAGGTAGCAGTTCTGCAGATGTCCACCAGTGGGACCCCCTTGAGGAACGCTGTGGATGCAGCCAGTGCCCTCGTGGAGTGCACACGGACAGGATGTGGGAGGGGTTGCTTTGCCATCAGGTAGCAGAGCTTGATGGTTTCCACAATCCATTTAGATAGCCACTGTGCGGAGATTCGACTCCCTCTGGTCCGGGTCGCGTACGAGATGAAGAGGGAGGACGAACGGCGGAACTCCCGTGTCCTGTGCAGGTAGAAAGACAAGGCCCACCGGACATCCAGGATATACAGTCTCCTCTCCTCATCCAAGGAAGGAGCAGGAAAAAAGGTGGGTAGAACTACGTCTGCGGACAAATGAAACTCTGAAATGACTTTTGATAGAAAGTTCAAGTCAGGAGCTAAGGTCACCCTGGGTGAAGGTGAGATAGGGGGAGTCGCAACGCAGTGCCCTGCGTTCCCCTACTTTGTGTGAAGAAATAATGGCTACCAGGAAAGTTGTCTTCCACGCTAGGAGCGGGTGTGAGCACGTAGCCACGGGTTCAAACAGTCTTGTCAGCCTAGACAGGACAAGGGGCAAATCCCACGCTGCCGACGGCCTGCGTGATGGTGGAAAAAGGCAAATAAGGTCTTTGAGGAAGTGTTTAGTAGATGGATGTGTGAACACAGAGAAACCGTCCACTTCGTCATGTGCAGCTGAAATAGCGACGAGGTATACCCTCAGGGAGGAGTGACTCAGTCCCTTGTCCGTGAGGGAGAGCAGAAATCCAAAAATTAGGGTGAGGTCTGCTCGAGGTGCATGGGCTCCCCAACGTGTACAATAGTGAGTAAAGGCGGCCCACTTTGCTGCATAGGACTTCCTAGTGGATGGCCAGCGGCTGTTGAGGAGAACATGATGTATCCTGTTGGACAGTTGCGTCAAGTCAGTCACCATGCTGACAGCTTCAATTGGGGTACATTGTGGTGGAGTATTGCGCCCCCGTGTGCCAGCAGAAGGTCCGGTGCCAGTGGAAAGTGGTGCCACAATTGGTTGGAGAGGTGGAACAGCACTGGAAACCAGTGTTGCCGCGGCGACCACAGAGTGATCAGGATGCCCACCGGTCGTTCCTTCATTACCTGCTCCTTACATGGAGCAGGACTGATGTTGTGGAAGCCATGAGCCCCAGCAGTCTTTGGATCTGGAGTGCTGTGGCTATCTTCTGCAGTTGGATGTTTGGATGAGGGTCTGGATCGCCTGGGTCCAGTCTGGTGGTAGGAATGCTCTGCAGTGCGATGAGTCCAGGATCGCCCCTACAAACTGCACCCACGTGGATGGTGCGAGATGCGATTTCTTCAGGTTGACTTGAAGCCCCAAGTCCTGTAGGAGCGACATGGTGACCTGAAGATGTTCCTGGAGTTGCCGAGGGGACTTTGTGACCACTAGCCAGTCGTCAATGTACGGAAATATTAGTATGCCCTGTAGATGTAGTTGTGCTGCGATGATCGCCATAGTCTTCGTAAACACTCTGGTGCTGTGGAGATGCCAAAGGAGAGGGCAGTATATTGGAAATGCTGGTCTCCAATGGCAAAACGGAGGTAAGGACGGGACAAAGGATGGATGGTTAGATGGAAATACGCCTCCTTGAGGTCTATGGTGGCCATTGATGCATTCTCCCAGAGGGGAGGTAAGATGTTCTGCAGGGATACCATTTGAAATTTCTTGTAGACTATGTGGGTATTGAGAGCTCTGAGGTCCATGATGGGGCGAAGGCCCCCATCCTTCTTGGGAACGGTGAAATACCAGGAGTAGAAACCACAGTGATGAGCAGGTGCAATGATAGGTTCTATTGCAGATTTTGTAATGAGATTTTGTACTTCCTCCAACAGGACAAGTGTTGGAGGTGTGATGATGATGCCGGAGGGAAGAGGAATTTGAAGGAATTCTATGTGGTATCCTTCCTGGATGAGTGCAAGGACTCACTTGTTGGATGTTATCCTCTGCCAGGCAGGTAAGTATGGGTGAAGGCGGGTGGGTTGGGGTATGAGCAGGGTTTGGGGGGTAAAGTCAAAGACTCTGGTTGGTTGGCTTGGTGCTCTTGAGTTTGGACTGCTGCTGGCTGGGGGTGAACTTCTATTTAGCCCCATAGGTAGGTCTCAATTGGCTATGTTGTGATCGGGGAGACCACGGTCGCTCTGGGGATGGTTTGGAGTATGGCTTCTTGGATCATGATTTGCACCATGGTTTGTTTCTGGGTCCTGGAGGATGTGGAGACTCCTAAGTTTCTAGAGGTTTTGATGCTCTTATCCAGTTCCTGGAGAGCCGTGTCGTTGGTTGAACTGAAGAGGCCTTCTCCTTCAAAGGGTAGGTCCTCGACCCAAGCCCTTGTGTCGGGTGAAAGTGCTGTCGCTCTAAGCCCAGAGTGGCGCCGGAGGGTGACTGCAGATGTGAGCGTTTTGGCTGATATGTCCAGAGAGCGTTTAGCCGTGTTGACCTGATGTTTTGTAACCAACATCCCTTCCTTCAATAGACATTTGAAGTCCTGACACTTGTCCTCCGGAAGCAGGGAAGAAAACTGTGTGGCCTTTTCCCATAGGGCATATTGGTAGCGGCTCAAACATGCTGTGTAGTTGGCAGTGTAGTTGGCAGTGCACCTGCTGCATAGAATTTCTTGTCCATCCCATCTGGCTTCTTTCTTTCCTTGTCGGGAGGTAAGGAATGTGTCTCTTTGCTTTTGGAGGAGGATGTCACCACCACTGAGTTCGGCTTAGGGCGGTTAAAGAGGAAACCAGCATTCTCATCCTAGATTTTGTACATGTGATCAATCCTTCTGGAGGAGATCGGTGTGGATGCTGGCTTGTCCCAAGGCGTTTGTGCAGCCTGGAGCAGTACGGAGGTCATGGGAAGAGATATCAGTGTTGAGGCATCCTTTCGTATGATGTCGAAGACTGTGTCTGTTATTGTAGGTTTCAGTTGCGATATCGATAGCGAAAGGGTCTGCACAATCCGCTTGATAAAATCGCTGTAGGTGGTGAGATGGAGCCTGCCTCCAGAGATTGTTGAGGTGAGGACGTCTCTGTGCTTGTTTCAGGGAGCTCCGAGTGGTTGGACTCACTATCTGAGTCGGCGGACGCCGCTTCGCCTTCTGAGAGCTCTGGAGATCGAGGTGGAGTGCTTGGTTTCAGAGTTGACTTCGGTGGTGGTGGGGTGCGTTCACGTCTGGGATCTTCAATGTTGACGTCCCGGACGTTGGGCGATCTCGGTCTCGATGTTTTGAGTGATGCGACATCATGGAGCAGGTGTCCCAGTCCGGGTAAGGCCGAGGCATCCATGGAAAGATCGATTTTGAAATCGGACAGACTAGTGTCCTGAGTATCTCCCTTCCATCTCGCTAGCTGGTGTATCGGGGAATGCAATAGCTGAAGGGGCGGTATCGTCTCCGATGCCAAAATTGATTCCAGAGGTGGAGATGGATGCAAGCTCCGAGCAGAGTCTTTCTTGCGTCTCTCCTTCTCGTTCTTTCGCTCTTTGTCCTCCCTGTGTTTCTTAGCAGGAGTGGAGGATTCCAATTCGGGCGCTGCGGTTGAGTGTTTCGGCACCGACTGTTCGGCATCAGATCGAGCGAGCCCAGAATCATGTTGTGATGGTGCTGTGGAATGCACGGAGAGTGCGGATTCCATGAGGGCTGTTTTAAGTCTTGCAGCACGGTTTTTCCAGGTTTGCTTAGAGAATTTTGCACGGTGAGTACAGGAGTCTGGGCGGTTGGCTTCCCCAAGGCACAATAGGCAAAATTCGTGTCCGTCCGGAGGGGGGATTTTACTGCCACACCATTTGAACCTTTTGAAGAACCCCCAAGGTTTTTCCATGTGGTGGTGGGAATAGTCCCACTCCCCCAAGGGACGAGTTTTGAAGGGGGGGAAGTCACGGCTCCTGACCAGGGAGAGGTGCACTTGGGTAAATAGGTCTTACCCTGTATCACCGATGTTTCTTCTTTGTCTTAGGCAAAAAGGGTCGACGAAGTTGGGAGAAAAAAAGTGAGTACCAACGAGCAGTTGAAGAGGGAACTGATCTGCGCAGCGGTCAGAAAGGAACTGACGAGATCCTTGTGCCTGTCCCAGTGGGCATGCGCGGTGGGGCCCGTGCGCATGGCCATTGGGAAGGGTGCGAAAATCCTTCTATAATAGGCTTTGAAGTACCGATCGGGAACCAGCGCACTATATCCCATTGGTGTGAAGCAGAGACCATGAAGAAGATCAAAAAGGTTCACTGCAGTGCAATATAAATTAACAAGGTGCATGAAATAGTAAAAGGGTGAAGGGAAAATAAACAAAAGTCCTAATGCATCCCTAAACTAATAACCAGCACTCACCCCTTTCCTTGGGGAGCTTTCCCCTGCTCAAGCTCTTCAGGCACAGCCTACCTCCAGCTCAGCCTTCCAGGGAAAGAACCCCCACTTCCTGGGCTTGGTCTTTATATATTCTCTTCCCAGGCCCCACCCCTCTCTGGGCCTGTTTCCCTCCAAACCCCTTGCTACCCAATCAGAGGGACAGAGGGGATCCCGGGAGATGTAAGCTTTCCCCCGTACTCCTAAGCAGGCTTCCCTGGGGCCTGCAGGCCTCACTAGGCCCAGGATCATGACACAAGGACAGACTCCCACACTATGTGTACGTGCCCTTTCACACACACTAAATAATGCACTTTCAATGCATTTTGTGACTGGATTTTACTTTGTAAAATGGCAAAATCCACTTGCAAATGGTCGCTGAATTACTGCATTATTTAACATGTGCATTAACATGTGCGAAAGAATAGTCAACAGGATCCATCTCCAAAAGGATTCCACCAGATTCCTATCTCCAAGAGGAGAAAAGGATGCGGGTATGAGGACAATGTAGCATACAATTAGACCCTTAAATTCTCTTAAGGTATTTTCACTCCTCAGGGAAACCAGAGAATTGCAATTCTTTGGGAGATGGAAGCAAAAGCAACCTTTACCAGAGAATTCTGCACAACAGCAAACTACAGTTCCCAGAATTCTTTGGGAGGGAGCTGTGAGAAAATGGAAGAAAGCCCAATGGAAATTCAAAGTATGAATCTATCTTTATAACATTTCCCATTTCAGGGCTTTTTTTCTGAAAAAAGAGGCGCTGAAATGCTCACATAGGAAATGAAGGAGAAACACAAGTTCAAGTGGCCCTCATGAACTTTTAAGAGAGAACTTGAAATTTTTGAGAACTTCGCTTCCACAAAGAGGTTCTAGAACTCTGTTCCGCTGCATTCCCCCAGGAAAAAAGGCCCTGGATCTATCTTCTGTTTTTCCTCAGGTTCCATTTATGATCCAATTCTTACATTAGAGTGTTGCTTTGGTGCTGAAGTTTCACAATCCCAACCCACGCTTTCCCCATATAGTGTAAGAATATAGAAATCGTGCAGAGTTATGACAGAAAACTTTCCTAGGATGTGCGCTCTGTGTTAACTGGCAAGATAAAGAAGCATTCTGGATTCCCCACTGTTTTTTGGGGACAGCCCAGTTTTGAGTTCAAATCCAGCCTGGGGACTCGCTCGGCAAGTCGACGTCAGCCAGTGTGAGTTCTCCCACCTCATCAGGGTGTGCGTATGTTTTTCAGTGATCTAATTCTTGTTGCCAGACGAATTACCTGCCCTGCAGAAATAGGTTGGGCTTCTAAAGAGTCATCAGTCAAAACAAAAAGGGTGTTTGAGAGGAGAAGGTCAGGTGAGAGAAAGACCTGTCGAACAGACAAGACAAAAGCACTCACCTTTCTCAAGAGGCAGCAGATCCGTTCGATGTTTTTCAACCTCTCTCTCTGCATAAAAAAAAATAAATTAATAGAACAAGCTGAGTAAAACTGGAAGGAGAGGTGGAGAGGAGAAGGAAACTGAGTTCTGCATTCGCATGGATGTAATCAAATGGAAGTAAACACTTCTGTAAGGAATTGCATCATGGGAAATCAGGAAGAAAAATTATTTTTGTTCTCCGTGGCGGTCTGTGTAGAAGAAGCCGTGGTGCCCCAACACAGAGACTCCATCGCTTCTACTGAACTTATAAAGCTGTGGTCAAAGCAACTGGGCCCTCTAAGCACAACAGCGGTTGCTCTAGCCATAATCCTTTAGCAAAAGAGGACCAGAACTTGAACCCAGGGCCTTCTGCAGGCAAAGCAGGTGCTCTACCGTTGAACCACAGACCTTCCTGAAATTTGGTTTTCTACAAACACCATTCTCATATAGTCTCCCTCTTCTATATCGTATTGACTTAAAAAAAAAATCAGGACACAATCTATGTTACAGATTGTAAAAACAAAGCAGCCTAAAGCCTCACCGAAAAGCCAAAATTCAATAAATAGAGTCCACCAGAAAAGCCTTAATAAAGGGGAAAAAATATTTCCACTAGAGTTCCCAGGTCCCCACTGGTCACTGCTGGAGGATTGGGGGGTTAGGATTGCCAGATCCAGTTTGGGAAACTCCTAGAGCAGGGGTGGCCAACGGTAGCTCTCCAGATGTTTTTTGCCTACAACTTCCATCAGCCCCAGCCATTGGCCATGCTGACTGAGGCTGATGGGAGTTGTAGGCAAAAAACATCTGGAGAGCTACCGTTGGTCACCCCTGCCCTAGAGATTTGGGGATGGAGCCTGGGAAGGACAGGGACCTTCGTGGGGTACAATGCCACAGAGTCCACCCTCCAAAACATCTATTTTTCTCCAGAGGAACTGATCTCTGTAGTCTGGAGAGGAGCTATAATGTCAGGGGATCTCCAGAAGGCCGGCAGCCCAAGTTTCCACCAAGTATGGGAAGGATATTAAAGTCAGTGTTGGCAGAATATGTTTGAGGAGATCCACTTGGTGCCACAATAGAAGTGGCGCTCTGTCTGGAAAGCACCCACATTCCCTCTTGAAAGCAAGCGCTTTGGGGCAGGGAATGATTCATCCATTTTAATACATCGGCAAAACATCCAATAGGCCTGTGGGTGGGTCCTAAAATCACTGCGATGACCATTCCCCCTCTCTCTAAAGAGAAGTTAACTGCTATGATAGTTCCCTAAACCCCATCCAGCATCTGGACTGACACACAAAGCTGACCAAGAAAAACACCCAGGATTAGGCAACATGGAGCCAATCTGCACACTACAAAGTCTTTGTGTCCCCCACATGCCGGGTTGATATAGATGTGGTCTCAATGCTGTTTGCAGTAGCTTCATTCCCAGGTGTGATCTGACAGCTGCTGCCTTTGAATTTTGCAATGAAGGGAGTGAAGCTGGATGCTCTTGGTTGTCTATACTGATGTGGTTTTCGAGCTCTTTATAACTTTGGTGGATTTGTTATGCTAATAGGCATTGTTGAAATCTGTTTGACTTTGAAGAAGATTATGTATTGAAATGGCAGAGGAGCTGGCATGCCGACAATGACTTGCTGAATTGGAATTTTGCAGTTCTTTACTGGTTGGATTGTGACACTGTTTGACTGGACTGGGGTTTCACATTCATGAGACCCGGATGGAATTCAACAGCGGATGAATAAAGAACACAAGTGCAGCAAGGATAGTATATGCGAGACGGTGGAAACTACAACAAGTGCCTAAGCAAGAAGAATTTATTCAAAAGCTCCTAGAAACTGCAGAAATGGACGTACTTTCTATTAAATTAAAAGATGGCAATATACAAGAAAATAAAAAGACCTGGCAACCATTATATGCTTGTTAGGGTTTGTAGAATCTTTCGGGCTCAAGTGCCGTGTTCTACTGGACAAAGTTTTTCTTCCAAAGTTTTTCTTCCATTATATGCTTGGTTAAGTAATACATGAAAAATAGGGTATGAAGCAAATTTTCTATAATCTTTATAATCATGGAGATAATAATAAGAAGTTAATGTATATAAGATGTATACGATGGGACACATGTATACTAGATAAGGGGTTAATAGGCTGCATTGTAATAGTAGTAACTTGTAAGATGTAATTATAAGGAACATAAAAATGTGAACTACGAAGGAATAGTAACACAATGTTTGGATGATATAAGAGATGAACTGAAAGAGTAAATATAAATGTTAATGTTATAAAGATTACGGAATAATAGTAAATGTCAATTGATAAAATGAAAGGAAAATGTAAACAGAAAAGATATGTGCTCTCCCCCTCCAATCCCCTTTTCCCTCTTTCCCCTTTTCCCATTCCCCTCCCCATATTTGAAATTTAATAAAAAATTTATAAAACCAGAATTAAGAACATAAGAAGAGCCCTATTAGATCAAACCAATAGTCCATCAAGTTCAGCAGGACTGAATCTACATTTTTGAAAGGGGGGGGCAAAATTAAAAAATGACACCCCCCTTATGGGCCATTCTCTCTTGTGGCCCCATAGAATACAATGGACTCTATATCCAATTTGGTGCCCCTCCTCCGCTGGCGCCTGGGGCAGACACCCCCCTCTGCCCCCTGTAGATCCGGCCCTGAAGTTTAGCAACCTGTCCCACACGATGGCCTCAAGGAGTTCACCTGGACAGCCAACACCAAACTGAGGCCTTTCTCTGAAGTTGCCTCCCGGCTCTCGGATTCAGAGGATTAGTGCCTTTTGAATGTGGAGGTTCCCCTCAGTCGCCATAGCTAGTAGAATGGTTTTCCACAAATCTATCTCATTCCCCTTTAAAGCTGTTTATTCCTGTCGCCATCGCTACCTCCTCTGGCAGCAAATTCTACACTTTAATCACTCTCGGTGTAAAGGAGTATTTCCTTTTGTCTGTCCTGAACCCGCTGCTCATCAGCTTCACTGGATGCCCTCAAGTTGGGGAAGGGAGGAAAATTATAATAAGGGCCAAGATCTACTGCCCTGGGGGGGAGAAGCTCTACCCAGTTTAGAGGATGCGTATATTACAATAATTAGGCACTGATGAAATTTGATAAAGGTTTCCATTCATATACGTTGACAGAGCGTGGGTTGTATCTGCATTAAACAGTAAGTTTCGTGTTTTTGTTGTTCAGTCGCACAATCGAGTCTGACTCTTTGCGACCCCAAAGTTTTGTGTAGTGGTAACTTAATTGTCAGAATCATAGAATCATAGAGTTGGGACCTCCAGGGTCATCTAGTCCAACCCCTGCACAATGCAGGAACCTCACAAATACCTCCCCTCCCCCACACACATACATCTCCAGTGACCCCTGCTCCATGCCCGGAAGATGACAAAAACCTCCAGGATCCCTGACCTAACTGGCCTAGAGAAAAATTGCTGACTGATCCCAAAGTGGCAATCAGCATTTCCCTGGGCATGTAAAAAAGAGCCACGAGAATTAAGCACTGATGCAACCCTACCTGACTTCCCTCTCATGATCTGCCTAATTCACAGAATCAGCTTTACTGTAAGATGGCCATCTAGCTTCTGTTTGAAAACCACCAAGGAAGGAGAGCTCACCACCTCCGGAGGAAGCCTTTTCCACTGAGGAACTGCTCTAACGGTCAGGAAGTTCTTCCTAATGTTCAGCCAGAAAGTCTTTTGATTTAATTTCAACCAGTTGGTTCTGGTCTGACCTTCCAAGGCAACAGAAAACAACTCCACACCATCCTCTATATGACAGCCCTTCAGGTACTTGAAGATGGTGATCATATCAGCTCTCAGCCATCTCCTCTCCAGGTTAAACATGGTCAGCTCCTTCAACCTTTCCTCATAGAAGACTTGGTCTCCAGACCCCTCACCATCTTCACTGCCCTCATCTGGACACGTTCCAGCTTGTCTACATCCGTCTTAAATTGTGGTGCCCAAAACTGAACACAGTTCTTTAGGTGAAGTCTAATCGGAGCACACCAAAGTGATATCATCACTTCACGTGATCTGGACACTATACTGTTGATACAGCCCAAAATTGTATTTGATGAATGGGTATATCACAGCAGAAACTTTTGCGGACCGAACCCCATGTAATCAGGTGCATGTAAAGTCTGTTCAAGTTGCGCACACAATATGAGAGCTAGAATATTGTTAACAGAAGAGTCAAAAGACCAGGAAGTATGAACATAAAGAGTGTCCTGCTGGATCAGACCAATAGCCCATCTAGTCCAGCACTCTGTCTCACACAGTGGCCTCAAACAGTTCCTCTGGATGGCCAACAACAGGGAAGAGAGGCCGAGGCCTTCCCCTCAGAAGAACATCAGAAGAGCCCCGCTGAATCAAACCAGTGGTCCATCTAGCACAACATCCTGTCTCACACAGTGGCCTCAAACAGTTCCTCTGGATGGCCAACAACAGGGCAGAGAGGCCGAGGCCTTCCCCTCAGAAGAACATCAGAAGAGCCCTGCTGGATCAGACCAGTGAAGATCCATCTTATCCAGCATCCTGTCTCACACAGTGGCCTCAACCAGTTCCTCTGGATGGCCAACAACAGGGCAGACAGGCTGAGGCCTTCTCCTCATAAGAGCCTCTGGAGGGCTAACAACATGGCACAGAGGCTAAGGCCTTCCTCATCTAAGAAGAGCCCTGCTGGATCAGACCAGTCGTCCATCTTGTTCAGCATCCTGTCTCACACAGTGGTCATCCAGTTCCTCTGGAGGGCCAACCACAGGGCACAGAAATTGAGGCCTTCCCTGATGTTGCCTCCTGGCTCTGGGAGATTCAGCCTGGGACATACGTACTGAGGGCTCAAATGTATACAGGACAAGGTGAATAATTGACAGGGCTTTCTAGGATGTAAGAAAACAAGGCAGGGGATAGTTATTTATTGACCGCATACACGTCCACACACAAGGGGCTGAAATGTGCCACTAACTAAGCTTCTACCAGGAAACAGGTGAGGGATCCCTAAATCCAAGCCCCGCCAAGCAATCCCAACCAGAGACAGCGTAAGAAGGTGGGCACGTCAGCCTGCCTTCTCAAACACAAGACGCCGTGTTAATCCCCCAGGCGCATGGGGAATACATCTGCCGGGGAACTGGAAGGATAATGAACTGTTCAAAATCGTATTTATCCGGTGCGCTCTCTTATCGGGTTTGTGGCTTTTAATCCCGGAACAGTATTTTTTAACTAATTGGCGGTAATTATTTTGTAAACCCAGGCCGACGCCCTTCAAATCCTGACCTGGGCTGTCTGAAAAAATCCACGCTGCGGTTCCACCATCCTCAGTCTGTGAACAGCTCCGTCTTCCCAGACTTGGAGAAACACATCCCCTGCGAGTCCAAAACAGCGGCTGTATTTCAAAAGGAAGCTCCGGAACGTGCACCTTTGGCCACAACAGTGTGATGCTGTGGCAAAAAAGGCAAATTCAATCCTAGGTTGTATCAAAAGGACGACTGCATCAAAATCACAGGAGGTCACAGCTCCACTGTACACTGCCTTGGTCAGGCCACACCTGGAATACTGTGCGCAGTTCTGGAGGCCTCACTTCAAGTAAGATGTGGACAAAATTGAGCAGGTGCAGAAGAGAGCAACGAGGATGATCGAGGGTCTGGAGGAAGAACCCTATGAGGAAAGGCTGAGGGCCTTGGGAATGTTCAGTCTGTGATACGGAAGGAAGCAAGAGAGAGGGAGAAGGAAGCAGTTGTTTGGGGGCCTGATAGGAGCCCTCCAGGGGTCTGATTCAGCCCCCAGGCCACATGTTTGACACCCCTGCAATACACACTATTGGCAGGTTGCTTCACAGCTTCACACAGGTGATATCCAAAATTTGAATGATTAACCAAATATTACCAATATACAACATCCAATAACATCAGCTTGATAAGTTGAAAATGGGTGCCTGGTGTCCTTCCTGTTTCAAAACAAGTCGTCTTCTGTTCTCAGAACAAGTTGGTGTATAATCCGTGCCTGGGTCACTCAAGATTACAATCTGCTATAATGTTAAGAGGATCCTTGCAAATTTTCAAGATCTCTTGATTCAAATTTCAAAAAGGGAGAAATCACCGCTCCACAATATGAAAGAGGAACGCAGCCTTCAGCATTTTCTTACAGAGTTGGATAATACTAGTAGAGGCCTAGCACTTGCCCTGGAGATGTCCAGCTACCAGGTTAAACCACGCCGTGTCCCAACTCTCACAAAGCTGCCAAGAGTGGAGGTGGGATAAAAGGGACCAGAAGAGCAGCCAGGAGATGGGACGGCGGTGCCATCTTTTAGCAAGGCAGAGCTTTTAAAGCAAGAGTGTCAAACATGCAATTCAGGGGCTGAATCAGGCCTCGGAGGGCTCCTATCAGGCCCCCAAGCAACTGGCTGTCATCTACTTCCTTCTCCCTATATCTTGCTTCCTTCTGCATAACAGTTTGCTTTTCAAGGCTTGCTCAATCGCATAGGAGCTACGGAGCAAAACCTCTATTTTCTCCGTTGGCTGAGGCTCCTCCTTTGGGGAGGAAGGGGGAAGGAATAGCTTGCTTTGCCAGGTTCTCTCAATTGCACAGCAAATCTACTGAGCCAAGCCTCTCTTCCTTTTATTGGCTGAGGCTCCTCCCCTGACCCCCAGTCCCCTGGGGAAGGAAGGAAAGAGCCAGAGCTTCCTTTGCCCACTTCCCTGGATCCCATTAGAGATATACAAAGAAAGCATCTTTAAAACCAATGACTGCTAACATTTTAAGACGACGACACTGGATTTATATTCCACCCTCCACTCACTCACAGCAGCTGCCCTTTCAAGGACAACCTCTGCCAGAGCTATGGCTGACCCAAGGCCACTCCAGCAGCTGCAAGTGGAGGAATGGGGAATCAAACCCGGTACTCCCAGGTAAGAGTCCGCACACTTAACCACTACACCAGATTGGCTCTCTTAAGCATCTTTTATGTATGTATATATATATACACGTGTGTGTGTATATTTGTGTTTGTCTGTGTCCTTTATAAAGTTTATATTTCTGCTACCTAATCTTAAATAGGAACACACATGGCCCAGCCCAGCATGGCTCGGCAAAACCTGTCATGGCCCGGCCCAACAAGGTCTCATTTATGTCAGATCCAGCCCTCATGAGTTCGACACCCCTGTAAGGGAAAGGGAGCCATCTCCAGGAGAAGGCCCAGCAATTCTGGACTCAGGCTGAGCTGCCCACCACGGACCGAAATGCCGCATCCCCTGCAGAGCTCCGGGGCGGCCTCTGACGGGTTGTGTGCGGTTGCAACGCAAGGACAGAAATTGAGGTCAGGCTATTTATACTTGTGGGATGGGAGGGGCTGCCTCAAAGGCTGCCACTTCCGTGGTCTGGTGCCAGCCCTCCCTCTCCCGTGTCCCTGAGCATCAGGGGAATCCCAGAAATTTAACCTTCTCTCTCCCCCAAGTGGATCCTCGTTACCCTTGCGATGCCCTTGATTTCCCATCTCACGCCCCGTGTTCCGTCCGGCCTGGATTTTCCTCTGCAACCACATCTCCTTGTCTGCTCTAGATCTTTGCAATCGCTGCTACATTCGCAGCAAAACAGCCAGCAATCTTCACTTAACTGCCCTGTCCTTGCCGGAAGATTCATGATGACAAGGATTCCTGCCTTAAGTCAAAACTACCTTTGTCCTGTAACACAGCAGTCCTCAGCTTGGGGTGGTATTATTATAAGTAGTAGTATTTATTCAGCCTGATGAATTGCCCCATTCTGGCTAATGCCAGGCTCTAGGCCAGGGGTGTCAAACTCATATGTTTTGAGGGCCAGATCGGATATAAATGAGACGTTGTCAGGCCGGACCTTGTGTGCACCTATTTAAGTTTACGTAGCAGAGATATAAATTCTATAAATTTATAAATTTTATAAATTTAAAATAAAACATGGTTCAAACATTAGTACTTGGTCTTAAGGGTGCTTTCTTTGTATCACTCCTATGGGATCCAGGGAACTGGACAAAGGAAGCTCTGTCTCTTTCCTTCCTTCCCCAGGGGACCAGGAGGGGGAGGAGTCTCAGCCAATCGAAGGAAGAGAGGCTTGGCTCAGTAGTTCTGTTGTGCAATTGAGAGAGCCTGGCAAAGCAAGCTCTCTCTCCCTCCCCCCCTTCCTCTCCAGGTCCACACTGATGGACCTTTGGAGCACAGGTCCATCAGTGGCTAGCCCCAACGTTTTGTTGGAACTCTGTCTAGGGCAAGTGATGCTCTGTATTTTTGGTGCTTGGGAGGGGCAACAGTGGGAGGGCTTCTAGTGTCCTGGTCCCACTGATGGACCTCCTGATGGCACCAGGGTTTGTTTGTTTTTTGTCACTGTGTGACACAGAGTGTTGGAGTAGATGGGCCATTGGCTTGATCCAACATGGCTTCTCTTATGTTCTTAATTAAAGCTTTTTTAAAGAAAAATTTAAAATAAAACATGGTTAAAACATTAGTACTTGGTCTTAAGGGTGCTTTCTTTGTATCACTCCTATGGGATCCAGGGAACTGGACAAAGGAAGCTCTCTTTCCTTCCTTCCCCAGGGGACCAGGAGGGAGAGGAGTCTCAGCCAATCGAAGGAAGAGAGGCTTGGCTCAGTAGTTCTGTTGTGCAATTGAGAGAGCCTGGCAAAGCAAGCTCTCTCTCCCTCCCCCCTTCCTCTCCAAGGGAGGAGCCACAGTCAATGGAGAAAATAGGAGGTTTGCTCTGTAGCTTCTGTGCAATTGAGCAAGCCTTGCAAAGCAAGCTGTTATGCAGAAGGAAGCAAGAGAGAGGGAGAAGAAAGCAGATGACAGCCAGTTGCTTGGGGGCCTGATAGGAGCCCTCCGGGGGCCTGATTCAGGCCACATGTTTCACACCCCTGCTCTAGGCGATGTACAGCAGCAGATAAAAACACAGTCATTGACCAATAAAACCAGATTTAACTAAAAACAGAGTAGAACTCCCGATGGCGTCTTATTCAAGTGCTGTAAGTCCAGATTTCTAATGCTACATCGGGGTCGGGGACCCCTGAAAGGTACAGAGGCGAGAGCTGCTGTCCTTAGGTGAGAGCCTGATGGAACATCTCTGCCTTGCATGCCCTGCAAACTTGCAAAAGATCTCGCAGGGCCCTGGTGTCTTCTGGCAGAACGTTCCACCTGGTGGTGGACAGCTGGACCACTTTAGGGCCAGGGATCACCAACAAGTTCTGACCAGCAGAGCATGAAGCCCTTCCAGGAACATAGTGGAAGAGACATCCTGTAGATACATCAGTACCAGACCACTCAAGGCCTTAAAGGTCACAACCAAAACCTTGCATCACAGAATCACAGTCCCATGTTCTGTTCTTCTGACCAGCCACAGCTCTCTGGGGTCCTCCGGCACTTGCTATTTGAGATTCTCAAACAGGAGACGGCAAGCACCAGTGAGGCTGTGGCTTGGTAGTAAAGCATCTGCTCTGCATGCAAAAGGTCTCAGGTTCAATCCCCAGTATCCCCATTTTTTTAAAAAAAAAAAATGGATAGTAGGTGATGTGAATAAGAGTCCTGTGGCGCAGAGTGGTAAAGCTGCAGTACTGTCGTCTAAACTCCGCTCATTACCTGAGTTCAATCTCAGCGGAAGCTGGGTTCAGATAGCCAGTTCTAGGCTGACTCAGCCTTCCATCCTTCCGAGGTTGGTAAAATGAGTACCTATCTTGCTGGGGGTAAAGTGTAGATGACTGGGGAAGGCAATGGCAAATCACCCCGTTAAAAAGTCTGCCAAGAAAACGTCATAATGTGACGTCACCCCACGGGACAGTAACAACTCAGTGCTTGCACAGGGGACTACCTTTTTTACCTTTTTAGATGATGTGAAAGACCTCTGCCCGACACCCTGGAGAGCTGCTTCCAGTCTGAGTAGACGATAATTGATTTTTGATGCGCCAGTTTGATGCAGTGGTTAGGAGCGGTGGACTCTTATTTATTCTATTTATTTCATAATCTGGGGAAACCAAGTTTGATTCCCCACTCCTTCACATGCAGCTGCTGGGTGACCTTGGGTCAGTCATAGTTTTGGCAGAGCTGTCCTTGAAAGGGCAGCTTTTGAGAGAGCTCTCTCAGCCCCACTTGCCTCACAGGGTGTTTGTTGTGGGGAAGGAAGGTAAAGGAGATTGTAAGCCGCTCTGAGACTCTGCCCTTGAAAGGGCAGCTTCTGAGAGAGCTCTCTCAGCCCCACCTACCTCACAGGGTGTTTGTTGTGGGGGAGGAAGGTAAAGGAGATGGTAAGCCGCTCTGAGACTCTGCCCTTGAAAGGGCAGCTTCTGAGAGAGCTCTCTCAGCCCCACCTACCTCACAGGGTGTTGGTTGTGGGGGAGGAAGGTAAAGGAGATTGTAAGGTGCTCTGAGATTCAGAGTGAAGGGTGGGATATAAATCCAATATCATCTTCTCATCTTCTTCATCTCTCACAGCTCCCTCAGCCCCACCTACCTCACAGGGTATCTGCTGTGGGGAGAGGCAGAGCATGTGATTGTAAGCCACTCTGAGGAAAGGGAAAGCTATAAATGCAACTCTTCTTTTCTGTTCCTTTCTTGCCTTGAAAACCCTGTGGGGGTTGCCATTAAATCCCCTGTGAGTTTACAGCACTTTATACCGCCAGGTGGGACACTACAATAACTGCTACGTGAAAGGAATGGGGGCAAAGATTTTGTCTACGGGACTCAAGGGCTTCTTAGAAATGCTTTACGGGAAGGGAAATGATAGACGCGAACAGCTGGCAGTAACACAACCGTGAACCGCACACAGATTTATGGCAGCGCAATAGAACAATTGTGCAGGGTGTTCCTGTGCATATTTATTAGTTAACGTGTGCGCCATTTCCAAATAAAAAGGAGTTACAAAAGCTAGCATTTGAACTGCAGAAGCATTATGGATTATGAAGCAATAGGAGAATTGTCAGTAACATTTGCAGTAGAACAGAGCAAGAATCTGGTAGTGCCTTAAAGACTAACAAAAGTTGTGGCAGAGTATCAGAAGAAGATTTATATCCTGCCCTCCAATCCAAATCTCAGAGCGGCTCACAATCTCCTTCACCTTCCTCCCCCACAACAGACACCCTGTGAGATAGGCAGGGCTGAGAGAGCTCAACCAGAAGCTGCCCTTTCAAGGACAGCTCTGCGAGAGCTATGGCTGACCCAAGGCCATTCCAGCAGCTGCAAGTGGAGGAGTGGGGAATCAAACCCGGTTTTTCTAGATAAGAGTCAGTGAACTTAACCACTACACCATACTCATCTTTGTGAGATGCTGCTCACAAACTGTGTTAGTTTTCAAGGTAACACTGGACTGTTGCTCTTTCTAATGCTACAGACAGACTAACGTGGCTTCCCATCTTGATCTACGGGCAGGAGTGGAATTCCAGCAGGAGCTGCTTTGCATATTAGGCCACACCCCCTAATGGAGTCAATCTTCCAAGAGCTTACAAGGCTCTTTTTTGTAAGCTCTTGGAGGACTGGCTACATCAGGGATGTGTGGCCTAATATGCAAAGGAGTTCTTGCTAGAATTCCATCCCTGTCTACTGGTAATGTTAAGCAGCATATCTCTCCAGTTGTGCAAATGGGCAGTTTCATCCTCACAACAGCCCTGCAAGGGAGGCGGGGCTAAGCAATGACCACCCCAAAGTCCTGCGGAAAATCCCACATATCAACGGGGAATCAAACGCAGGACCCCCAGACGGAAGTGCTACACCCTTCTCTGTCAGCACCTTGGAAAGGGGAAACGAGGGATACACGTTTACAGCCCTCACCAACTGCGGGGAACGTTAGAAAGGGCTGGCTCACTCTCTCCTGCCTTTCTGTCTGTCTGCAGCAGCAGCAGCAGCGTCAGAGTGGGGGAGGCGGCCTGGAGCCGGAGGGGGGCAGCGGCTTCCCCTGCTGCTGCAGAGGGGTGTTGAGCGACACTTTCAGGGCGGGATTTCAAAGTGTTCCTGCAGCTGAATGTTCCCGACTCCTGCCATTCCTTTGTGCTCTTTCGGCAGCTGATGAAAGCCCCCTTTTATCCTCCAACGGCACCGCAACAATCCTGCCGGCTTTTAAAAACCGGCTTCTTCCTCCCTTTTCCTCCTCCTCCTCAGTTTCTGCTCTCCTCGTTTGCTCTACAGGTCAGGACTGCAGCAGGAAGAGCCCAACTTGGTTCAGAAGTCTTTGGAGAGGACCGTGGTCATGTGCGCGCTGGACAGAAATCGGGAATGATTCCAAAAAGCACGTTTTGTCTTTTTTTGTAAAGCACACAGACACAAGCACTTGGCATCCTCGCTCCCCACTGCCCAATTTGACCTTGGTAGCTCCAATGGAAAGTCTAGTGCATCCCGTGTTCAAGCCTTAATCCAGTCACAAGCACTGCCCTGCCCTTCCTCCAAGGAACAGGGATCTCTCCTCCTCCATTTTATCCTCACAACAACCCTGGCAGGTGGGGTACACCGGGAACTACCCAAGGCCAACCAATTAGCTTTAAAGCCAAGCTGGGATTCGAAACTGGTACTGATTTCCCACGATCCTTATGCCGCTCTTACTCTCTCCTCTTCTCTGCGGGGCTTCCACTGGATTTCACACTATCTGTCCCGGGGCTGCAACTAGCTTTGCCTCTTTCACACAGCAAACAAGATTCTCTGAAAACCAGTTTCTGTTTGCCACGCGAAAAACGCAAAGCAAGTTGCAGCCCAGGGGCAGATAGTGTGCAATCCAACAGAAGCCCCGCAGAGAAGAGGAGTGTGAGAGCGGCGTAAGGCTAGTGAGAAATCGGTCTGGGTCCCTCTAGTTCCGGTTTGACACTAACCATTATACCCTGCTGGTGTTGGGGTACTTGACATCCTGGCCCATCCGGAATCCTGTCCTGCCTTGTAGAGGTATTGTGAGACTTCTTCCAGTGTTGTTTGCGAAAGACAATGTACACTTGAAATGCACCACATTAATGCTCTTTTTTTTTTTCCTTCACAAAATTTATACCCTGCCCCTTCGGTCCTCATAAAGATCACTCTTATGAAGAGCCAGTGTGATAAGGGGTTAAATTACTGGAATAGGGCTGGGGGACTCGAGTTCGAATCCCCCTGGAAGTTCATCAGGTGGTCTAGGGCCAGTCACTCTATGCCAGTCCAACCCACCTCGCAGGGTTGTTAGAGGATAAAACGTGATGATATTCCCGATCTGATTGATATGCTCTGTTTACAGTAAACTTACCAGATTTTAAATTCCTTAGACTACAGACTCTTTATTGAGAGAAAGCATTTGAAACGACTATGATTTAAACATTGAAAATTACCAGTGTATGTTTAAAATATTCATGTCTTGTGCACAAAAATTGTACTTTGTACAAAATTGTACAAAAATTGTAAAAAGTCTGCCGTGAAAATGTTGTGAAAGCAACGTCTCCCCAGAGTCGGAAACGACTGGTGCTTGCACAGGGGACTACCTTTTACCTTTTTACAAAGGGAACACTGGACATTTGTTAGTTAAAAAGCTGTATTTTTATTACTAACTACTAATTTATAACTATTATACACTATACTATATTATTTTATATATATTTTTTAAAAAGTTCAAAGATTTATTAAAACGTACAGACAAAAGGACAACCACAAAGGAAAAGAAAACACAGAAAAAGTAAAATACACAATAGAACAGTACAATCCAACACAACCCACCACGTATCTCCCCCCACCACCAAGAGCTTGCGGGGTATTCCCAAAGCACAAATTCAAATTCCTCAATTCAATTCCCGTATTCTTTATCCATAGATACAGCGGATTCCAGGTCTTTTCACAAACCCAATGGTTCCCTCCTCTTAATCGCATTGTTAACATATCTAATTCGGCAGCCTCTAATAGCTTTTGCAAAAATTCATTCCTATCTGGAATTTTCGTAACCTTCCAATATTTGGCGTATAAAATTCTAGCTACAGTAATAATATGCACCAAAAGTTTTTTCTCCAGTTTGGGGAGATCTTCCTTAACCACACTTAACAAATAAAGTTCTGGAGTATGTGGAAGTCTTATTTTAAAAATTTCCTGGCTCCAAATGTTAATTGGTGCCAACAATATTTTATATTGTTATATTTATCTTGTGAAAATACAATACATTTTTAATTATTATTTTTTTATAAAATGGAGAGAGAGTGGGATAGAAATATTGATTAGGAGGTGCTAGGAGCCACTACAATATAGTGATTAGAGTGCTAGGCTAGGATCTAGGAGACCCACGTTCGAATCTCCACTGTGCCCTGGAAGCTCCCTGGGTGACCTTGGGCCAGTCACACACTCTTAGCCTCTCCTACCTCACAGGGTTGTCAGGGGGACAAAAGGGAGGTGAGACGAATGATGCTGTAAGCCACTCCGCACCCCCACTGGGGGAAAAGGCAGGGTATAAATATCTAGATCAATAAATACTGCTATTAAGAATCATTTGCCTTGTCACCAAGGCAAGAAACACAGAATTATAAATGAAGAGGAGGAGGAGGAGGAGGAGGGGAAGGAGGAGAAGAAGAAGAAATTAAATTTATACCCTGCCCTGAATCTCAGAGTCTCGGAGCAGTCACAACCTCCTCTGCCTTCCTCCTGCCCCACAACAGACACCTTGTGAGGTCAGTGGGGCTGAGAGAGCTCTCACAGAAGCTGCCCTTTCAAGGACAGCTCTGCCAGAGCTATGGCTAACCCAAGGTCATTCCAGCAGCTGCAAGTGGAGGAGTGGGGAATCAAACCTGGTTCTCCCAGATAAGAGTCTGCACACTTAACCATTACACCAAGCCTTGGATCATACACAACCGTCCTTAGCTCTCTGTTGCTCGAAGGTGAAGCGAGAGACGGCACCCAAGGCAGGCAAATGGATTTTAGAAGCTATTAAGACAAACCTGGCCTGTGAATTAAGACCACCAACAAAGTGCTTCTTCTACTGTTTGTTAAGTGCTACGCCAAGCCACTTCGACTGATTCACCCTATGAATTAATATCATCCATAACGTCCTATCGTTAAGGACTTCCATTAAGACCCTTTGAAAGCCAGCAGGGATGGATTGGCCGCTAGGACACCAGAAGAAGCCCCAGTGGACCAATGACCTGGTGGGGAGGCTACCTGAACCTGGGGACCACCCAACCCAAACAGACAGGGGGACACAAGCCAGAATCCCCTGGGGAAAGGAGGCCTTGCTATGGGAGGGAGGGAGGAGGAGAAGGAAGAGGTTGGTTTTTCTATCCCGCTTTTCTCTACCCTAAGGAGTGTCGAAGTGGCTTACAAGCCTTCCTCTCCCCACAGCAAGCACTTTGTGAGGCAAGTGGGGCTGAGAGAGTTCTGAGAGAATTGTGACTGGCCCAAGGTAACCTAGCAGGCCTCAAGGGTCTCAAAGCGGCTTACAATTACCTTACCTTCCTCTCCCCACAACAGGCACTTTGTGAGGTAAGTGGGGCTTGAGAGAGTTCTGAGAGAATTGTGACTGGCCCAAGGTAACCTAGCAGGCCTCACAGGTTTCAAAGCAGCTTACAATCACCTTCCCTTCCTCTCCCCACAACAGGCACTTTGTGAGGCAGGTGGGGCTGAGAGAGCTGAGAGAAACTGTGACTGGTCTTAGGTCACCCAGTAGTCCTCACAAGGAGAAGTGGGGAATCAAACCTGGTTCACCAGATGAACCACTACAACATGCTGACTCTTGATGCACCCTTCTACCTTACTGTGGTGAAGGATGGGATGAGCTTGGTTCTTTTTCAGGGCCACTTCTCCCCCTCCCCCTATCTACCCTGCTACTCAGGGCAAGGACTTTTCAATTGTGGCCCCCACATTTATTAAAGGCCCTCCCTGTTACCTGACAAAATTTACTAACTTACCAGTACTGGGGGGGGGGGGGGGGAGGAACCCCTTGTTTGTGCAAGCATTTTTAAATCTGCTGTGAGACATTTTTGGCCTCATTTAAGTTACCCCCTCCTCCCCCATTCGTGTCTTTTTTCTGCTCTCTGGTATCTTGCTGTTTGGGCCTCACGGCCACCCCTTTCCCCTGGCTTCTCTCGCCTCCGCTAATTGATTTTAGAACTGATTTTATGGCTGGCTGCTTTTCAGTTTGAATCGAATGCCGCTGCTGATTGCAATGGCCTTTGTGTTGGTTCCGTGTATTTGTGGGCACTGGAAATTCTCTTGGGAGCTCTGTCATACAGATATATCAAACAAATTAACAAATAAAGCAGCCGGGAAGAGGATGGGGCAACGTATCCCTGGTAGCTCTAGAGTTAAGACCTCTAGCCTGAAGAGCTGCCTCCAATGACAGCAGATGGGTCTGGCCTGGATGAACACGGAAGCTGCCTGGCTCTATCAAAGTCAGTGTTGTCCAGTCTAACTGGCAGCAGGAGGAATCCTATCGGAGGGTTTAGATAAAAATATGGAGCACAGGTCCATCAGTGGCTATTAGCCACAGTGTATGTGTGTATATAACATTTTTTGCCACTGTGTGACACAGAGTGTTGGACTTGATGGGCCGTTGGCCTGATCCAACATGGCTTCTCTTATGTTCTTAGGAGGAGGAAAATGAGGAGGAAGAAGGAGGAGGAGGAAGAGGAAGAAGGAGTCTCAGAGCGGCTTACAATCTCCTTTCCCTCCTCACAACCGACACCATGTGAGGTAGGAGGGGCTGAGAGAGCTCTGACAGAAACTGCTCGAGAGGCTGCGAGAACTTGTGACTGACTCAAGATCACATCAGCGGGTGAACAGAGCATAGCCAGCTTCAAGAGGGGACTGGATAAACATATGGAGCAGAGATCCATCAGTGGCTATTAGCCACAGTGTATTGTTGGAACTCTATGTCTGGGGCACGTGATCCTCTGTATTCTTGGTGCCTGGGAAGGCAACAGTGGGAGGGCTTCTGGAGTTCTGGCCCTACTGATGGACTTCCTGATGGCACCTGGGTTTTTTGGCCACTGTGTGCCACAAGTGTTGGACTGGATGGGCCATTGGCCTGATCCAACATGACTTCTCTTATGTTCTTCTCTTATGTTCTTATGGAGGACGAAGGAATCAAACTCTGTTCTCCCGGATAAGTGTCCGCACACTTAACCACTACACCCAACTGGCTTCTGGAGATGCCTGGGACTGAAACTGAGAGGAGAAGGAACAGGAGGAGGAGACTGGATTTATACCCCACCATTCACTCTTGAGTCTCAGAGCAGCTTACAAATCTCCATTCCCTTCCCCTCCCCACAACAGACACTCTGTGATCACTGTTCCCTTTAAGCTGAGTTAGTCTGAGCTAGCTCACAGTTTCTAAGCCTCTGCCTCACGCACTGTTGTCTTAGCTCAAGAAAAATGGCCCCGGAGCAAACTTAATTTGGGTAGCAGCTCGCAACTTTAATGCCAGTAGCTCATGAGGTAGAGGTTTTGCTCATAGCTCCACAGCTTGGAGGAAGCATTGCCTGTGATGCAGGTGGGGCAGAGAGAGCTCTGTGTGAACTGTGACTGACCCAAGGTCACTGCAGCAGCTGCACATGGAAGAGTGGGGAAGCAAACCCAGTTCTCCCACGTTAGAGTTTGCTGCTCGTAACCACTATACCAAACTGGCATACAGAGTATGTGCTCACACATGAAGTTGTCTTCTGTCAGTTTGGTGTAGTGGTTAAGTGTGCGGACTCTTATCTGGGAACACTGGGTTTGATTCTCCATTCCTCCACTTGCAGCTGCTGGAATGGCCTTGGGTCAGCCATAGCTCTCGTGGGAGTTGCCCTTGAAAGGGCAGCTGCTGTGAGAGCCCTCTCAGCCCCACCCGCCTCACAAGGTGTCTGTTGCAGATTGGGTGGGCAAAAGGAGATTGTGCCCATTCTGAGACTCTGAGATTCAGAGTATAGGGCGGGATATAAATCCAATTTCTTCTTCTTCTAACCTTGGCCTCTCCTGGTCAGTACTGCATATTCAGCCTGGGAGTGGCTCTGCAGAGTCTCAGGCCAAGATCTTTCGCAGCAGTCCTTTTAGCTGGAGATGCTGGGGACTGAACCTGGTACTGTCTGAACGCAAAGTATGTGAGCACACGTGAAGCTGCCTTCTACTGAGTCAGACCCTCGGTCTCTCCAGGTCACTCTTGTCCGCTCTGACCGGCAGCAGCTTTCCAGGGTCTTGAGTAGAGGCCTTTCGCATTATCTGTCACCCAATCCTCCTAACCGGAGATGCTGAGGACTGAACTTGGGACTTTCCAAACGCCACACAGGTGCTCTGCCTTTGAGCTGCAGCCTCTCCCCGGAAGACCACTTCACCTGCCTGGTGTCAAAGGGAATGAACCCTAAGGAGATGCTTTGGGCGAGCCCTGTTTAGAGGAACTTGAGCTCCACCATAACACAGGGCTGCACTTGCTGGATGATCTTGAGAGCCAGTTTGGTATAGTGTAGGGGTGGCCAAACTGCAGCTCAGGAGACATAAGTGGCTCTTTCACACAGATTGTGTGGCTCTCAAAGCTCTCAGTGCTCCACCAGCCAGCTCGGAGAAGACATTTCTCTCTTTAAATCACTTCGCCAAGCCAGCTGGCAGCCTGGAGAATGCATGTAAAGTTAAAGTTGCTTTCTTTCCACCTCCCCATCTATTTCCTTCCTTCCTTATACACACACACACACACACACACACACACACACTGTGGCTAATAGCCACTGATGGACCTCTGCTCCATATTTTTATCCAATCCCCTCTTGAAGCTGGCTTTGCTTGTAGCCGCCGCCACCTCCTGTGGCAGTGAATTCCTCATGTTAATCACCCTTTGGGTGAAGAAGTACTTCCTGTCATCCGTTTTAACCTGACGGCTCAGCAATTTCATTGAATACCCACGAGTTCTTGTATTATGAGAAAGGGAAAAAAGTACTTCTTTCTCTACTTTCTCCATTCCATGCATAATCTTGTAAATCTCTATCACGTCACCCTGCAGTCGACGTTTTTCCAAGCTAAACAACCCCAAGCGTTTTAACCTTTCTTTATAGGGAAAGTGTTCCAAACCTGTAATCATTCTAGTTGCCCTTTTCTGCACTTTTTCCAGTGCTATAATATCCTTTTTGAGGTGCGGTGACCAGAATTGCACACAGTATTCCAAATGAGGCCGCACCATCAATTTATACAAGGGCATTATGATACTGGCTGATTTGTTATCAATTCCCTTCCTAATAATTCCCAGCATGGCACTGGCCTTTTTTATTGCAATCGCACACTGTCTTGACATTTTCAGTGAGTTATCTACCACGACCCCAAGATCTCTCTCTTGGTCAGTCTCTACCAGTTCACACCCCATCAACTTGTATTTGTAGCTGGGATTCTTGGCCCCAATGTGCATTACTTTGCACTTGGCCACACTGAACCTCATCTGCCACATTGACGCCCACTCACCCAGCCTCAACACATCCCTTTGGAGTGCCTCACAATCCTCTCTGGTTCTCACCACCCTGAACAATTTAGTGTCATCTGCAAACTTGGCCACTTCACTGCTTACTCCCAACTCCAGATCATTAACGAACAAGTTAAAGAGCATGGGACCCAGTACTGAGCCCTGCGGCACCCCACTGCTTACTGTCCTCCACTGCAAAGACTGCCCATTTATACTCACTCTCTGCTTCCTATTAATTAGCCACAAGAGGACCTGTCCTTTTACTCCATGACTCTCGAGCTTACTAAGGAGCCTCCTCCACATGGAGCTTACTGGGTGACCTTGGGTCAGTCCCAGTTCTCTTGGAGCTGTTCTCTCAGAGCTCTCTCAGCCCCACCTACCTCACAGAGTGCCTGTCGTGGGGAGTGGAAGGGAAGGAGATTGTGGGCTGCTCCGAGACTCCAAATGAAGGGCGGGGGTATAAATCCAACGTCTTCTTCAGCCAGTTACTTATTATCATATTAATCAGGATTAATCATCGGGAGGATGGTGTGGAATTGTTTTCTGTGGCCCCAGAAGCTAGGAGCAAAACTAATGGGTTGAAATTAAATCAAGAACTTCCCAACCGTTAGAGCAGTTCCTCAGTGGAACAGGCTTCCTTGGGAAATGGTGGGCTCTCCTTCCTTGGAGGTTTTTAAACAGAGGCTAGATGGCCATCTGACAGCAATAAGGATCCTGTGAATTTAGGGGGAGGTATTTGTGAGTTTCCTGCATTGTGCAGGGGGTTGGACTAGATGGCCCTGGAGATTCCTTCCAACTCTATGATTCTATAGCTTTTTTGTAGCAGGAACTCCTTTGCATATTAGGCCACACACCCCTGATGTAGCCAATCCTCCAAGAGCTTACAGTAGGCCCTGTAAGAAGAGCTCTGTAAGCTCTTGGAGGATTGGCTACATCGGGGGGGGGGGGTGTAGCTTAATATGCAAAGGAGTTCTTTTTACAAAAAAAGCCCTGAGATTAATCCACCTCTCGGGGAGGAGGGGAGGGGGGAATGGAGGACAGGCAGATGACGTATGCCACTTTGAGTCCCCACTGGGAAGAAAAGAAGAAGACTGCAGAAGAAGACTGCAAATTTATACCCCACCCTTCTCTCTGAATCAGTCTCAGAGTGGCTTACAATCTCCTATATCTTCTTCCCCCACATCAGACACCCTGTGAGGTGGGTGGAGTTGAGAGGGCTCTCACAGCAGCTGCCCTTTCAAGGGCAACTCTCGCGAGAGTTATGGCTGACCCAAGGCCATTCCAGTAGCTGCAAGTGGAGGAATCAAACCCGGTTCTCCCAGATAAGAGTCCACACACTTAACTGCTACACCAAAGGCAGGGTATGAATCAAGTAAATAAATATATACTGACTGCTAGCATACAGACTGTGTAGGAGGATTTCAGGGTACTCAGTGCCCATGTTAACAGAAGAAGGGGGGTTCTTTGAATTTCTGAGGCAGAGGGTGCTGGAATAACCTGCAGCTCTTCTCCCAACCCCTCGCTGTCTGTTCTACAAGGCGACTGTGGAACAGAATCAACAGTCCTTCAATTAATCTTTTCCTGATCTCGTTTCCTCTTGGCAATGTCACATTTTCTCTCTCTTTTGCACTGATCTGTCAGCTGCGCTATTTCGCTGTTGCAACCGACGGAACTGGAAATCATTTAGGGAGGAAAAAACAAACTCCAAACAAAATTCTCTCCTGGTAAGCAAAACAAACAAACAAAATTAAGATCTCCTGTTTCCCATCCATCCCTCCTGTAATTGGCCGCCTTCATTAAACGTTTCCTGATCTCGCTTCTTCTTTGCAATCCCAGCTGTTTAAAAATAATCAGGGGGGGGGGCATTGGGGGAGGTTTCGGATGGGGCAATCGGTGTTATATTTTAAAATGGAAATGCAACCAGGAAATGGTGGAATGTCACAGAGTGTGGTGACAGCCCAACCACTTCTATTGCCAGTTACATGAAAAGGACTTTGCCAGTCCAGATTAGTGTTCCAATTCAATTTGTAGTGCCACAAACCACCAAGTGTAAAAGACAGTATACAAGAACTCGTGGGCATTCGATGAAATTGCGGAGCAGACAGGTTAAAACGGATAAAAGGAAGTACTTCTTCACCCAAAGGGTGATTAACATGTGGAATTCACTGCCACAGGAGGTGGTGGCGGCCACAAGCATAGCCACCTTCAAGAAGGGTTTAGATAAAAATATGGAGCACAGGTCCATCAGTGGATATTAGCCACAGTATGTGTGTGTGTGTATATATATATATATATATTGGCCACTGTGTGACACAGAGTGTTGGACTGGATGGGCCATTGGCCTGATCCAACATGGCTTCTCTTATGTTCTTATAACAGGAGGACTCAGTGGGAAACAACAGATGACAGCAGTTTGGAAACAATGTTTTCTGCAGGGCTTTTTTGTTGTTGTTGTCATCGTAGCAGGAACTCCTTTGCATATTAGACCACAACCCCCTGATGTAGCCAATCCTCCAAGAGCTTACGGTAGGCCCTGTAAGAAGGGGTGTGTGGCCTAATACGCAAAGGAGTTCCTGCTACAAAAAAAGCCCTGGTTTTCTGAATTCACTACAATAGCTGTGTAAGGAAGAATGGGAATTCCAAGCGAAGCAGCTGGTCTACAAACTGCTCTAGGTCAGCTTCTACCCAGGGGAACATAAAACATTTCCTGGACTGATATGCGCAGATGAATTGTTGCTGCCACTCAGCTAAAAGAAAAACCAGCTAACTTCAGACAGAGCTAGCTCAAAAACATGCGCTTAAAGACAGACACCACAATCATCCATCCCTGGGGGTGGAGAAGAATGCACTCTTTCAGGATATACATACTGCTAACCCACCAGGAGTCAGAAAAGGGACCAGAAATGACATGCAGGTAAAAGCATCAAGCTTGAGCTAGGAGGAGGAGGTAGAAAACTGAGACCACTCTCCCACTAGCCTTATTCCGGTCTCACGCTCCTCTTCTCCATGGGGCTTCCATCGGATTTCACACTATCTGCCCCGGGGCTGCAACTAGCTTCGCCTTTTACACGCAGCAAACAGAAACTGGTTTTTAGAGGATCTTGTCTGCTGCACGAAAGAGGCGGAGCGAGTTGCAGCCTCGGGGCAGCTTGCGCGAAATCCCACGGAGGTCCCGCTAAGATGAGAAGAGTGAGAGCCAGATAAGGCAAGTGGGGAATCGGTCTGAGAGTTCTACCCCCAGGAAAAAGATCCAGGGCAAGTTTGTGCTTCCCTCTACTACTCCCAGAAAGCTACTCTCCACCCCACCCCACTCCACAATGTCCCACCACTGCACTGCCTGGAGGAACCCTGCAAATTCAGTCTGCTGCCTGCTGAGCCTGGCGACAGGGGATCCTATATTATCCAAAACGAGCTGTTTTGTCGAAAAATAGGTGGCGGAGCTCATTAGCAAATGCCCCCCCCCCCAGCCAAAAGCAATCCAGTGCAGGAAATGAGAGTCCCGGGTGAGTAAGGCCTGCTTGGAATGGCTAGAGATCCAGCCAGCCCAAGCAGATCTCGCTCGCCTGAGGCTCTCCTGGGCCGTTCCCCACCAGTCAGAAGGTCAGCAAGCCACCCGCTGCCCAAAATCACATAAGAAGAGGAGAAGGGGTGGTGTGGGCTTCTCCAGAGATTAATGAGGGCTGCTGGGGATGTGGTAAAACTTCTGGGGGCTGGCTGCCCGCTTTCCTAATTCAGGGATTGTTATGCAGCTGCACCTACTATTCAGTGGACAAGGTAGGTAGGTGGGGAGGAAGAGGGGGAACACTCAGAAAGGTTCAGGAGCTGTGCTCCTGTGAGCTCCTGCTGAATCTGAGGTCTGATCCAAAACCAGCTTGCCTAACAGTTCCTGCAAAAGGGAAAGGGTTAACACAGGGGTGTCAAATGTCTAGCCCAGGGGCCAGAACCAACCCGCCCAGGGCTTTAATCTGGCTCTTTTCTCTCCTCCCCATACCCTTTGAAGCTCTGAGGCTACCAAAGTTCCCTGCTCTTTCTGCCTTGCCTTTGCTGGCTGCAGCAGAAAGCAAAGCTGCAAAGAAAATGCAGAGTGGATTTTCCATTAAGGTATCTGTGCCCAGATAAATAGTCTATCTGGGCCCAGAGAATGTAATGGAAAACCCATCCCATGTTTTCCTTGCAATTCGGTATTGCAATGTGTTTCAATGGAGTGGAGCTCAGTTTCACTTTACAGTGTTCCAATGGCCAGCTGAAGCACATACTTCCTGGAATTGTGTCCTTGCAAATAAAGGGCTGATGCTTTGAGCCAGCTTGTCTCTGCTGAATGGACCTGAGAACTGGTGCCTAGTGAGTCCTCTAACCTGGGAACCTGAAGCCAAAGAGGAATATTACACTGGAGAGCCATTGCCAATCTGAGTAGACCCAGAGGGGAAGAAGCTTGCAATGCCCAGCCATTTCATGTTTTCCTAGGCTCAGAGTATTTTATATTTTTAGTTCCTGTTGTGATCCTTGTGCTTTTACTTAATGTTTTATTTTAAAAATTGCATTGCCAAATCCCACTATTCCCTGCCTTTCCATTTTTAAACAAAATACTGCAGGAGTTTTAAGCATGTTTGTATTTTAAGTTTTAAGATAGTATCTTTAATTGTGTTTGTCTGTGTTCCGTATAAAGTTTATATCTCTGCTACCTGACATTACATTTTATGACACACATTGCCTGGCTCGACAAGGTCCCATTTATGTCAGATCCGGGCCTTGTAACAAATGAGTTTGACACCCCTGCGTTAGCCTATAGCTCAGGCAGGCAAAAGTTGGATACTGAAAGTTTCTCCCAGTTACGCTTCCCCCCTTTTTAAAAAACCTCATTCCTTGGGTTGCCAACCCCCAGGGTGCACTTACTACAATTGATCTCCAACATTACAGGTGGCCTGCTAGTGCAAGTGACCTCCAAAGGACCAAGATCAGTTCTCTTCCATTGGAGAAAATGGCTGCTTTGGAGGATGGATTCAATGGCATTATACCCTACTAACATCCCTCTCCAAAATCTGCTCTCCCCAAGCTCCATCTCTCTCTAATCTCCAAGTGGTTCCTGACCCAAAGTTGGCAACCCAGCATCATTCAAGCCATGGTTTAGTTCTGGGTTTCCCAAACTTTTTACCCCCATGGTCCTGTTATTTTTAAACTTCTCCTTCGTGGCCCACTAAAATTCGGGGGTAGAGCCAGGAGACTTTGGGGGTGGAGCCGGGAGACAGGAAAGCCTATCTCTTTCTTCTACAGAGGTCTCCAAGGAAAATGGAGCTCAGGCTTTGCAGCCTGTGTCAGCCTTCAAGCCTAGCTTTTATCTGCACAACACAGAGACATTGGGGGATGGAGGGAAGGAAAACGGAGCTCAGGCTTGCAGCCTATGTTAGTCTTCAAGTCTAGCTTTTCTCTGCACAATAGAGAGACAGGAAAGGAAGAAAGCAGAGCAGAGCTCATGATTTGCTGGGGGCGGGGCTAGCTTTGACTTTTCTTGTGACTCAGTATTGAGGCTTCCGTGGCCCAGCACCGGGTTGTAACCCTGCAAATGGGAAACGCTGGCATAGCTTATTGGGTCTCTAAGAGCAGAAATAAATTGGAAAGAAAAAGCCGAAGGGGGATGGATTTTTTGGGGGGGGGCAACAGAAAAGATGGACAAGGGATCCCCTCCACTTCCCACCAGCTGCCTCTACGTTCTATCCCGCCCCACTTTTTAGGAGTATGGAATGACCAGTGTCACATTCTCAGGGTGCAGGCAGGCAGGAGTCCAAAGCCAGTCCAAGGTCAAAGTCCAGGAAGTCAAGCAGGAGCCAAGTCACCAATGCAGAATCACAAACCAGAATCAGAAATCAATGTGCAAAAGCCACAAGGTCAGGGTGCCAAGGAAATCAAGCAGGTCAGGATCAGGAAGGAGCGTGGATGCAAGCCAGAGAATAGACTTGTTGCTTCCACAAGGTTACCAGGTCCTCGGTGGGAGCTATATGGGAGTCTCAATCGGCCTGCTACCTGGGTGGCAGTGACTCTGCTAGAACTCAGGGCTGAGAGAGCTGAAGCATCGGCATGCCTCATGTCTTTGCTCTGAAAGTTCTTTCTGGAGCCTGCTTCGAACTCTTGAGATGGGAGAAGGAGAGCTTGGAGGAGATTGATCGTCAACAGCTGACACTGGTGCCTTGAGAGTGATTGATGGGCCAGCTGCTGTTTGTTCAGCTGAGGAACTGGCTGGCAACTCTTCCAGGTCTGTTAACCCTTCCAACTCCTCCTCGTCAGGGCTCATGACAAGTGTCCCTTAAACACACACACACACACACTCCTTTTCAGTTAAGATAAAACAGATTTAAAAACCCAAAGAAAAAAACCAATTGCTACCCAGGTAGATAACAGCAGTAGAGATAACAGACAAAGGGTAGGCGGCTGGATCTAAAATGAAATCCGACAGGGAAAGACAAAGAGCTCACAGAGAAAGGCTGTTGATGGACAGGAGCCAAAACCGGGGTTACGTTTAGGGCAGGTTGTAAAACAAGGTTTACAGGCCACTTTGCGGTGCAAACGGAGCATTCAAGGCAGGTTTACAAAATAAAAAATGGCTGAGGGTTTATCCAGCCATGTTATAGAGGGGCAATTAAACAACAGCTGTGTAACGGCCAGGCCAGCGAACTGATTCCCCTCACTTAACTTTTTTTATCCCTTTTCCCCACCTTCATTTGAACCTCACGACAACACTGTGAGGCGGGTTTGGCTGAGAGAGAGTGACTAGGGTGGCCAACCTCCAGGTGGCGCCTGGAGATCTCCTGGGATCACGACTGTATCTCACGGATGACAAAAAGCCCCTCTGGAGAAAATGGCTGTCAGAGGGTGGACTCTATGGCTTTCTACTGCACGGAGGCCTCTCCTCAAACCCCGCCCTCCCCAGGCTCCACCCCCTTCCCCAATTTCCAGGAACTCCCCCAACCCAGAGCTGGAAATGCTAAGAGTGACTTGTCCGTGGCCTTTGTTGACTGAGGAGGGATTTGAACCTGGGATTCCTCAAATCCTGGCATTACGCTTTATGATACACATGGCCTAGCCTGACATGTTCTCATTTGTCAGATCCGGCCCTCATAACAAATGAGTTTGACACCCCTGGAGATGGAAACTATGTCTGGGGCAGTGACACTCTGTATTCTTGGTGCTTGGGGGGGAAACAGTGGGAGGGCTCCTGCAGCTCGGGCCCCACTGGTGGACCTCTTGATGGCGCCTGGGTTTTTTTGGCCACTGTGGGACATAGAGTGCTGGATGGGATGGGCCACTGGTCTGATCCAAAATGGCTTCCCTTATGTTCTTTCAGGAGAAAAGTGGGGTAAAAATAAACACAGGAGTTCCATATGGATACTTCATTCAAATTGGGACTCCAGGTGTGTTGTTCAGAAAGAAACACCCACACACACATTTCAGAGTCCAAACTAAGAACGGACAGGATCTTTAGCCAACAAAGCAGTCTAAGAACAGGACAGACTTCAACCTGAACCTAAGAGCTGACAGACAGAGGGCATTCAAAGAAGCATGGGGCCACCCCAGAAAAGGCCCCTCCTCCACGGTGGTGATCTTAGCTGGAGGGGCAGGTCTGTACTGGAGAAGGTGAATTCCAGGTTGTTCAGGGCTTTCGAAGTCAATGCCAGCAGTTTTAAATTGTGGCAAGAAACAAAGGGAAAAGACCTTGCAACTAGCCCCTTGGGTGGAGAAAGACTGGAGCTTTCCTGGTTGGCCAAAGGCTTCAGTAGCTTTAATTCATTCAGAATAAAAGGGCATTACACGCTGAGGGAATCAGGGTTGCCCAGTGGCCCACCACACTGCAAATATCAAAAAGAAAAACAGGACAGCACGCCCCGGATCCATTCCACAAAAGGTAGCGCTTTCCTCTGATGCAAGAGGCTCCTTGAAAGCACCACAGTGAGCAGAACGGATCTCTCAGGTTCACCCCAAAGTAACAAGTGATACCCCAAGGAACTCTGGGAAATGGAAGAGTATGTTATCGATCAACAACAGAGACTCTCTGCCGAACTACAACTCCCAGAACTCTTTTAGGGTACACGTAAAAGCACGGCATTTAAAACAGCCTAATGTTGATTATCATTTTGTAATGCAGATAAGGTACATGAGCATTCATGAGCGGGAAGCGTTTCCCCCCCCCCCCTTGGCAACTGACACGTGGGTGGAACTCCAGGTCTGGGCAAAGTGCCCAGCCCTTATTACTGAAATGCCAGAGGCTGCCCCCGATACATTTGGGATTCGGAGACAACTCCAGAGGGCACAATCGCGATCTGGCACCATTACTTAAGAAAACAAACTCACCAGGCGCAGAGGGAGAAGGCACTAGGACAGGATAAAGCGTTTGGGGCTTTTTTCTTTTTAGGCTTAGAAAGAAAAGACGACTAAGGGGAAGGCAGGAGAGTGCTGTAGAAAATTATATTTGGTGGGCAGAGAGAATCTTTTCCTTCTCTACTCCCCTGTCACGGTAGCGTGTAGAATCGCCCAATGATGTTGACGGTCAGCAGACGCAGGCCAGACAAAATGGAAGTCCTTTTGCACACAGTCGAAAGGAGGAGGAGGGCTTTTTTGTAGCAGCAACTCCTTTGCAAATTAGGCTACACCCCCCTGATGTAGCCAATCATCCAGGAGCTTATGGTAGGCCCTGTAAGAAGAGTCCTGTAAGCCCTCGGAGGACTGGCTACATCAGGGGGGTGTAGACTAATACGCAAAGGAGTTCCTGCTACAAAAAAAGCCAAAAGAAGAAGGAGCAGCAGCAGCAGTATATGGAACAGAGGTCCATCAGTGGCTCTTAGCCACAGTGTGTTGTTGGAACTCTCTGTCTGCAGCAGTGATGCTCTGTCTTCTTGGTGCTTGGGGGGCAACAGTGGGAGTCCTTCTGGAGTTCTGGCCCCACTGGTGGACCTCCTGATGGCAGCCTGGGTTTTGGCCACTGTGTGACACAGAGTGTTGGACTGGATGGGCCACTGGCCTGATCCAACATGGCTTCTCTTATGTTCTGAAGAAGAAGAAGAAGAGGAGAAGATTGGATTTATAACCCACCCTGCATTGTAAAGGAGTGGAGAATCAAACCCAGTGTTCCCAGATTAGTCTCCATATTCTTAACCACTACACCAAACTGGCTCTCCATTGCTGCTGGATGTAGAGAGGGCCACTGGCTTAAAAGAAGAAGATGAAGGAAGAAAGGTCCATCCATGGTTGTTATCCACAATGACTAGACGAATCTTCCATGTTCAGAGGCAAAGTCCCTGTGAATATGAATTGGTGGGTAACAAGTAAGGGAAGGCTGGATTCTTGGTCTGATGTATATGAATCCAAGCCCTCAACCAGTACGGTGTAGTGGTTAAGAGCACTGGACTAGTATCTGGGAGATCTGGGTTTGAATCCTTACTTGTGCCATGGAAGCTTGCTGGGTGAGCTTGGGTCAGTCACACTCAGCCTAACCTACCCCACAGGGTTGTTGTGAGGATATAACGGAGCAAAGGAGAACACTGTCAGCTACTGGGGAGGAAAGCAGGGAACGAGTGAATTAGGTAATTTTTAAAAGAAGAAATCAGGGAACCACACTCTCTAACCTGGGATCCTTGGCTTCTATGAACAAGACTTGGCTGTGGCGATTCAGTCCTTGGTGAAGGAAACTGCACTCTGCCCATGTTCAACAGCACTCTTTTATGGTTATTATAAACCATCTGGAGTTGTTTGGGGAAGATGGTTTGCGTGGCCCCTGCCTGAATGAACACAACACTGTTCAATATTAGTAAAAGGTAAAGGTAGTCCCTTGTGCAAGCACCTGTTGTTTCCGACTCTGGAGTGATGTTGCTTTCACATTTTCACGGCAGACTTTCTATGGGGCAGTTTGCCATTGCCTTCCCCAGTCATCTAAACTTCCCCCCAGCAAGCTGGGTGCTCATTTTATCGACCTCGGAAGGATGGAAGGCTGAGTTAGCCTCGAGCCGGCTACCTGAACCCAGCTTCCTCTGGGATCGAACTCAGGTCATGAACAAAGCTTAGGACTGCAGTACTGCAGCTTTACCACTCTGCGCCACGGGGCTCTTCATCAATACACGAGCTCAATATTATTGTCTTTGACTGGCAATGGCTGTAGAGGGGGGAAGAGAGAAAACGAGGATCTCTACCGATGTTCCCTCTAAGCTGCAGAGTCTTGTGAGCAAAAATTCTACTTTGTGAACTACTGGTATTAAAGTTGTGAGCTACTGGCATTAAAGTGGTGAGCTGCTGCATAAATTAGTGTGCTCTGGGGGTCATCTCTTCCTGAACGAAGACAAAAATGTGTGAGCTGGAGGCTAAAAATCTGTACGCCTGCTCATGCTAACTCGGCTTAGAGGGAACACTGGTCTCTACTAGAACCTGGGATCTCAGCGACTGCTCTTTCTGCAAGCAAACCGTTTGGTCACCTTATGTATGACAGCAAATCCCATCTTAGAATCACAGAGTTGGAAGGGACCTCCAGGGTCATCTAGTCCAATTCCCTGCACAATGCAGGAAACACACGAACACCTCCCCCTAAAGAAGGCATCCCCACCCGTTTGGGGGGAAGACAGAAAGCCTCTTTTAAGATGGTGCCTGTTGTGTATTAAATCAAGGACATTCAAGGATGTTCTGCCAGAGACTCACTGAGATTGGTTAACTGGGAGCCTTTCCTTTGCGCAGAATGGAATTGCATAGACTTACAATATCTCCGTGAAAAGATTCATTCTAGCTTGCTGTACTAAAGACCAGGAAACAGAATCCGGGAGGAGACTACGCAAGTGGAGGGCAGGGGCGACACCAATTGAAAAAGGCTTGATTTTTTTCCCACCTAGGTTGCCAACCTCCGGGAGGGGGGTCTGGGGATCTCCAGCTTTTACAACTGCTCTGCAGGCTGAAAAGATAAACTGCCCTGGAGAAAATGGCTGCTTTGGAAGGTGGACTCTATGGTCTTGTATCCCACTGAGGTCCCTCCCTTCCTCAAACCCATGCTCCACCCCAAAATCTCCTGGTATTTCCCAACCCGGAGTTGGCATCCTCATCGATGGTGCACATGCACATATACACATGCACCCTAATACTTTTTTGTATGAATCGGTGGTAGAAAATTCACATCAACAGGGAAAAGCAACCAGTACAGCAAAATACAAGGGTCAGAGAGGACTGTACCACTTCAGACTATAGGCTGGCAACAGTGGCAGACTGGGTCTAAAAATACTGGTTGCCAGGAGATATAGGGGGCCCACCCACAACTATAAGGCTATCATTTAATTTGTATCAGAAATAATTGAAATTTTCAAAAAAATACATAAGTGGGGGAAAGGTACAATTAAAACATTGGCGAAATAAATGTATATATATGTTAGTCATTGCAGTGTACATATATTGTACATATTACTGGCAGTATACAGTAGATACTAAATGCAAATACAGGTTGCATTTTCTCCGGGGGAGCTGATCTCTGCCAGCTGGAGATCAGTTGGAAAAGAGGGAGATCCCCAGGCCCCACCTGGAGGCTGGCAACCCTAAATGCAATGTAAATTTTAGCTGCATTACAGTAACAATATTGGGACTTCTTTTATATTTTCAAGCTACTAAAAGGCCAGGAACATTTTTATCCTATTGTCTAATGTTTAAGGGGGCCCACTTCATCAGGGGCCTAACCCACTTGCCACTGGGCAAGCTGACACCCTGGCCAGGCCGCCACTGGTTGGCGATACCATTTTTGAACGTTCCTCCCCCATCTGAGGAAAGAAAAAGAACACAACAAAAGTAGAAAACTAGCATTTTAGGTTCTAACTCGGCCTCTCCCCCAGATGAGCTAGCTTTCAGCTTACAGTTTCTTTTGACATAAAACAGCGTCAAAAAAAGGGGTGCCCTTATCCACAGGCTGAAGAGGCCCGATGAAATTCCTGTCGTCCAGCTCATTCTGCTGTATGGAGAATGGGCCTAGAGTGCCTTTTCAGTGAGAAATTGACTTACTTCGACATAGACTATTGGTCTGTCACTATTTCAGTGACATCTACTCTGATTGGCAGCAGCTTCCTGGGATCCCAGATGGATGCTCCTCACCCAACACCTGAGATCCTTTACTCTGGAGGTGGCAAGAACTGAATCTTGGATTGCCTACCTGCAAAGCAAGAGCTCCACCGGCAAGCTACATCAAGGCTGGCCACTGAATTTTGCAGTACTCTTGTATGGGATCGGAAATCCTTTTGTGTTTCTGCTTGCACCGATCAAATTCCACACAAGACCTTTAATCCTGGTTCAGCCCTGTCCCAAAACTGACATTCTACACTTGAATCGTTGAATCCAGGGCTTTTTTTTTTTAGCAGGAACTCCTTTGCATATTAAGCCACACCCCCGCTGATGTAGCCAATCCTCTTGGAGCTTGCAGTAGGCCCTGTACTAAGAGCCCTATAAACTCTTGGAGGATTGGCTACATCAGGGGTGTGGCCTAATATGCAAAGGAGCTCCCGCTACAAAAAAAGAAAAAGAAAAAAGCCCTGACTGAATAATTGAAACCAGCTCTATGAGTTTATGATTCTATTACTCTAGTGCAGAAAATCCATTTGGTGACAGGGCTGAACCAGGATTAAAGGTCAAGTGCAGAACTGTGCCCAGCAGTTGATGGGGTTTCTTTTGCACCATATTTTGTTTCTTGGTGTGAAATTTTCCCCAATAGTCAAGGGTGGAATTTTAGCAAGAGCTCCTTTGCATATTAGGCCACACACCCCTGATGTAGCCAATCCTCCAAGAGCTTACAAGGCTCTTTTTTGTAAACTCTTGGAGGATTAGCTACATCAGGGATGTGTGGCCTAATATGCAAAGGAGCTCCTGCTAGAATTCCACCCCTGGTTATAACCATTTATTTATTTGTATGAGTGCGTGCACCTGGAAGTCATGGTGACCTTTGATGACTGACCCCTACTGGTGGGGAGGAGCATATTCAGAGAGGTGGCTGAGAAAGCCTGCCCCTGCCTCCAGTTCTGGTATTCCAAGGAGATTACTCATTCAAGTAGGGGTCATTTTGTAAAAAATAAGGTGCTGGAGCTCATTAGCATAATCATTTACATAACTCATTTGTATATGTCACACACACCCTGACATCAGCAGAGGGCGTACTAAATTATATCAGCTCAGTATCTATCTTAAAATGCTTCTTGAATTAGAATTGTTATCAGGGCTTTTTTTCTAGCAGGAACACCTTTGCACATTAGGCCACACACCTCTGATGTAGCCAATTTTCCTGAAGCTTACAGTAGGCCCTGTACGAAGAGCCCTGTAAACTCTTAGAGGATTGGCCACATCAGGGGGGGTATGGCCTAATAGACAAAGGAGTTCCTGCTTACAAAAAAGGCCCCGATTGTCCTAATAAAACCTTATTCCCATCATAGTTCTTAAATTATTTTCTCCTATGTGGCATGATGAAGATTTCCATCTGTCTGCCTTATATCTTTTGGCTCTTTCCCCATTGTTTGTGGGGGGAGATAATAGAAAGTTTTTTAAATCTTGGGAGTCCAGCAAAATTCTCACAGGCGGTTTGAACCATGGAGCCCAGAAGCAATTATTGCAGGGTGAGGGGTCCGAAAGAAAGAGCACAATAAAATTTAGAGGTTCCAGAGCTCCGCTCCTGTGAGCTCCTGCCCCTCCTTAGTTTCCATCAGGGTTACCACCACATTTTAAAGTGGTTTTTAAAAAAAAAATAATTCAGATCATTAGCAACAACAAAGTGTGCATCAATGCAACTCAACATCAAAGGAGGGGAGTTAAATGCTCAGTCAGATACTGCCTCTGTAAACAAAAATGTATTGAGTCAATCACTCAAATTCTTCTTTATTGTCACTTGTATACAGATCTTCATCACAAGTATTTACACCCTCTTTTAGTTAGCATGGTTGACTGTTCTGATGCACTTAAGGTTTATAGACTTTTGAACGATTCTTCATCTAGTGTCACTGAGAAGGTGGCTAAGTTCCTTTACTCTATTTTAAAGGTACCCCAAGGGATCTCATAGAAACAATTTATGTTTATGCTTACTTAGATGTATATGTATGCAATCGTTCCATTTTACTTTTTTAAAACTAATTTGCTCTGATATATATATACACACACACACACACACACACATTAATGCTGATAAAGGCTAACTTGACCGGACGGGACTAAATAGGCATATTGGTAAATCGCTAGTTATGATCCTTCCCATCCTCCCTCCCTGCTGTGCAAACAATATGCAGAAGGAATGGAGAGACATACATCCCTCTGCAGGGCTTTTTTTTGTAGCAGGAACTTCTTTGCATATTAGAAGAAGAATTGCAGATTTATACCCCGCCCTTCTCTCTGAATCAGAGACTCAGAGCGGCTTACATTCTCCTGTATCTTCTCCCCCCACTACAGACACCCTGTGAGATGGGTGGGGCTGAGAGGACTCTCACAGCAGCGGCCCTTTCAAGGACAACTCCTACGAAAGCTATGGCTGACCCAAGGCCGTTCCAGGGTGCAAGTGGAGGAGTGGGGAATCAAACCCAGTTCTCCCAGGTAAGAGCCCACACACTTAACCAGTACACCAAACTGGCTCCTAAACTGGCAATCCTAGAGCTTACAGGGCTCTTCTTACAGGGCCTACTATAAACTCCAGGAGGATTGGCTACATCAGGGGTGTGTGGCCTAATATGCAAAGGAGTTCCTGCTACAAAAAAAGCCCTGCCACAAATATTCTCCCTGTTAGGCCAATGGGCGTTTGGCTAGCTTCTAATAAACCACGACTGCAACAAGGAGGAAGAGGCAACCCAGGAGGATTCAGGTGGAGGGAAAAGACGAACAAATGGACACAGAGACAGACACACCTCGGACATGACATGTATAGACTTACTGCCCTGGCCGGGTTGCCCTGGTCGATGGGGTTCTTGAAGTCCATGCGCAGTTCGTCAAAGGCGATTATCTGAAGGGGGGTGGAGGAGAGAGGGGAGAGAAAAGACAAAGAGGAAAGGTTATCGATGCAAACCTTCTCCGGGATTGCAGACTGCAATCAGCAACCCAAAATGCAGGTGTTAGGAAGTTGGCACACAATGTATTGAATCGATCCGTTGATTTCCAACCACGCATTATTTTGTTTTTTTTACTTTGCTTGCTGGAGGATCCTAGTTTGGAGGGGCTGGGGCGGGGAGGGGCAAAGGAAAGTGATTTGTATAAATTGAACAAGGTTGTAGTTAAAGTCTGTATATTCTCATCAGGGTTTTTTCCCCATACTGGCTGGCCCGATCTCCTCAAGATCTGGGAAGCTACGTGTCAAGAGTGCCTCTTGCCATAGCTGTTGGGGCTACAAAGGGCCCACGCTTATTTATTTTTGATCATTCTGCCCTTTCCCAGATGTGCTCAGGGCGGATAACAACATAAAAACAGTGAAACAACGATTAAAACCAATAAAAGTAAATACAATTTGGCGGCTCAGCTGGGCGCATCATAATATACTGAACATCAGATAGTATAAAATCAGTAGCACTGGTTAGCATTGTTCCCACTGCTTAGGAGAGCCAGTTTGGTGTAGTGGTTAAGTGTGCGGACTCTTATCTGGGAGAACCGGGTTTGATTCCCCACTCCTCCACTTGCACCTGCTGGAATGGCCTTGGGTCAGCCATAGCTCTGGCAGAGGTTGTCCTTGAGAGGGCAGCTGCTGTGAGAGCCCTCTCCAGCCCCACCCACCTCACAGGGTGCCTGTTGTGGGGGAGGAAGGTAAAAGAGATTGTGAGCCGCTCTGAGACTCTTCGGAGTGGAGGGCGGGATATAAATCCAATATCTTCTTCTTCTTCTTCATGAATGCCTTTTGCCTGTTACGTCTGCACTAGAGATGTAAAATTTCCAGAAATTTTGAAGCTCGGAAAACCCCCCCATTTTTTTCTGTTTTTTTCCCGGAAAAAAATGGAAATTTTCAGAAAAATTGAAAAAAAATGCTAATTAGCACTTCTTTTTTCTTTTCCAGACTAAAAGTCATTCTGTTACTTTAGGAACATAA
Organism: Heteronotia binoei; assembly: GCF_032191835.1. Classification (NCBI taxonomy): domain Eukaryota; kingdom Metazoa; phylum Chordata; class Lepidosauria; order Squamata; family Gekkonidae; genus Heteronotia; species Heteronotia binoei. The sequence goes on from NC_083223.1 coordinate 263,622,503, forward strand.
AATATGACTTTAGGAACATAAAATAGGGCAATTTTATTTGGCATGAAATTATCACAACTGCCATATTTAAAAATATACTGTATCCAAAACAATTGTTACAAATAGAATTTACTTTTAAAATAATATTTATTTGTAATTGTAACAAATGGAGCAACAATCTCCTTAACTGTTTACTAGTTTATGCAGAACAGACAAAAAAACCTCCACAAAACAATTTTTAAAAATCCAGAAGTAACAATTATTCATATTTTCTCTCCACAGTATTAAATAAAAATTTGAAGAGGGAAGTATATTATAGAAGGGAGAGTGGGACTAAGTTTCAATGAATGGGCATGACCTAGGACTTGCTTGTCCTCAGTGCACAGAAATTCGAACAATCTGATACCATACATATTTTTTAGAAATGATTTGGAAAATATTTTATTCATCATGTTAAAATAAAACGTTCCATAATCATTTTTTTTCCTTTCCTTTTTTCAATTTTTCGGGGGGGGGGGGGGAACAAGGCTTTAGGAAAAAAACCAGGAAAAAGTTTTCCCCCGAATTTTTCCATTTTTTCCCCCAGGCCTTCACATCTCTAGTTTGCACCTTACTAAGTAATCACTTCTACCCTGAGAAACTGCGCAGTAGTACCAAGGTCACCTAGTGTTATCTGATTCTCAGACAGGCCTCATTTTGGGCAGGAGATCACAGGAGAGGAGCTCCAGAACCTCTAAATTTTGTGCTCTTTCTTCCTTACCCTCCCCCCCCTAAATACTTGCTTCTGGGCTCCAGTTCAGGGTGGTGAGAACCAGAGAGGATTGTGAGGCACTCCAAAGGGATGTGTTGAGGCTGGGTGAGTGAGCGTCAACATGGCGGATGAGGTTCAATGTGGCCAAGTGCAAAGTAATGCACATTGGGGCCAAGAATCCCAGCTACAAATACAAGTTGATGGGGTGTGAACTGGCAGAGACTGACCAAGAGAGAGATGTCGGGGTCGTGGTAGATAACTCACTGAAAATGTCAAGACAGTGTGCAATTGCAATAAAAAAGGCCAACGCCATGCTGGGAATTATTAGGAAGGGAATTGAAAACAAATCAGCCAGTATCATAATGCCCCTGTATAAATCTATGGTGTGGTCTCATTTGGAATACTGTGTGCAATTCTGGTCACCACACCTCAGAAAGGATATTATAGCATTGGAAAGAGTCCAGAAAAGGGCAACTAGAATGATTAAAGGGTTGGAACACTTTCCCTATGAAGAAAGGTTAAACCGCTTGGGGCTTTTTAGCTTGGAGAAACGTCGACTGCGGGGTGACATGATAGAGGTTTACAAGATAATGCATGGGATGGAGAAAGTAGAGAAAGAAGTACTTTTCTCCCTTTCTCACAATACAAGAACTCGTGGGCATTCGATGAAATTGCTAAGCAGTCAGGTTAAAACAGATAAAAGGAAGTACTTCTCCACCCAAAGGGTAATTAACATGTGGAATTCACTGCCACAGGAGGTGGTGGCAGCTACAAGCATAGACAGCTTCAAGAGAGGGTTAGATAAAAATATGGAGGTCAATCAGTGGCTATTAGCCACAGTGTGTGTGTGTGTGTGTGTGTGTATATATATATATATATATATATATATATATATATATATATATATATATGTGTGTGTGTGTGTGTGTGTGTGTGTGTGTGTATAAATATATATAATTTTTTTTTGGCCACTGTGTGACACAGAGTGTTGGACTGGATGGGCCATTGGCCTGATCCAACATGGCTTCTCTTATGTTCTTATGGCCACTGTGTGACACAGAGTGTTGGAATGGATGGGCCATTGGCCTAATCCAACATGGCTTCTCTTATGTTCTTATGTTAACCCCACCCCCCTGGTGAGAATTTTGCTAATCTCTAAGATTTGACAAACTTTCTAATAGTTTTCCCCACAAAAAATGGGGGAAAAGAACCAAAACATATAAACCATCATGCCGCAACATATAAACCATCAAGTATGATGGGAGTAAGGTAATTATGACAATTATAACTCAAGAAGCATTTTAAGGTAGATGCTGAGCTGATATAATTTAGTACACCTTCCAGTGAGGTCAGGGGTGTGTGGCAGATGCAAATGAGTTATGCAAATGAGTTCTGGCACTTCTTTCTCTACAAAATGACCCCTGCTCTCAGAGAATGTACTTTCGTTTCTTCCTCAGTTACTGCTTGGGATATTACTGGGGGAGGAGAGGAGGGGGCTTGTAGTTGGTAGATTTTGACGCTTAGTATTTTGAATGTATAACGGATGGACTCGAACATATATCTGGGGGACTGAGGTTCTGGACCTCCATTTCAGCAAGAGAAGTCTTGCCTGCTGTACCTGTCTACCATCATGCAATAAATCTACTCTATTAAAACTCAGGTGATTATTCCACAAGGACTGTGCAGAACTTGACACTAAGCAGTTGTCATGACTCAGGGGGGTCTTACCAATTGCTGCCACCACTCTGGGTTAAGGGTCTCCCTTGAGAAGGCCCAGAGTACCCTCCCAAGCCCTTCCAGGCCTCCCTTAGCTGAGGCAAATTATGGGTGTGAGGACCAGGCAGAGTGAACAACAACAACAAAAAAGTTTATTTCAGTGCAATATAACAGTAAAAGGGTGAAGGGAAAATAAACAAATGCCCTAACCTGTCTGAACTTACTGTCCCTACTGTCTCAGTCAGACCTAGCCTACTCACCCTTCCTCTAAGGGCAAGGGTCTCTTCCTGGCAGCAGCTCCTCCTCAGCTCTGCCTCCTAGGAAAAGAACACCCCCTGCCTGGGCTTGGCCTTTATATATTCTCTTCCCTGGCCCCACCGCCCTCTCTGGGCCTGTTTCCCTCCAAAACCCTTGCTACCCAATCAGAGGGATAGAGGGGATCCTGGGAAATGTATGCTCTTCCCAGTACTCCTAAGCAGGCTTCCCTGGGGCCTGCAGTCCTCACTAGGCCCAGGATCATGACAGCAGTATTTGGATGGGAGACCTCCAAGGAAATCCAGGGTCACTGCGGAGAGGCAGGCAATGAGCAAGCCACCCGTTAGTCTCTTGCCTTGAAAACCCTAGGGGGCCGCCACAAGTCGGCTGTGATAGTGCTTCACACACACAGATTTTTAATGCTGTCTAATTTTGAAACCCAGCTTCATTATTTTGTCTGTTGGCTAGGATACTGGCATAGATTCCTGCAGGCAGATGGTGGAGTCAATGTTCACTGGTCCCCTCTTCCTCCCATGGGAGATTTCCGATTCCCTCCCCCTGCTATTCCTGAGGGTACCCGTCCCCTGGGGCTAACATTTGGGGGGTGATTTAGGTTACTGTGGAAGGCGGAATTGATTAAAAAAATCAATCTGCAGACATCTAAGAACATAAGAGAAGCCATGATGGATCAGGCCATTGGCCCATCCAGTCCAACACTCTGTGTCACACAGTGGCCAAAAAACCCAGGTGCCATCAGGAGGTCCACCAGTGGGGGCAGGACACTAGAAGCCCTCTCACTGTGCCTACCCCCAAGCACCAAGAATAGAGAGCATCACTTGACCCAGACAGAGAGTTCCATCTATACCCTGTGGCTAATAGCCACTGATGAACCTCTGCTCCATATGTTGATCCAATCCCCTCCTGAAGCTGTCTATGTTGTAGCCATTGCCACCACCTCCTGTGGCAGTGAATTCCACGTGTTAATCACCCTTTGGGTAAAGAAGGACTTCCTTTTATCCATTCTAACCCAAATGCTCAGCAATTTCATTGAATGTCCTCGAGTTCTCGTATTGTGAGAAAGGGAGAAAAGGACTTCTTTCTCTACCTTCTCTATCCCATGCATAATCTTGTAAACCTCTATCATGTCACCCCTCAATCGACGTTTCTCCAAGCTAAAGAGTCCCAAGCGTTTTAAGCTTTCTTCATAGGCAAAGTGCTCCAACCCTTTGATCATTCTAGTTGCCCTTTTTTCCTCTCCTCCATTTAATTATTCTCACAGCAACCCTGTGAGATAAGTTAGGCTGAGCGCGTGTGACTGGCCCAAGGCCCCTCAGCAAGCTTCCACGACACGAGTTGGGATCTGCACTTGGGTCTCCCAGATCCTCGTCTGCCACTCTCACCAGTCTGACTGATTATCAGGGTTTGGGGTTTTTTGCAGAAAAAGCCCAGCAAGAGTGTATTTCAATATTAGGCCACATCCCCTGATGACACCATTGTTTCACACGGTGTTTTTTTTTTTTTTTTTTGCAGAAGCCCAGCAGGAACGTATCTGCATGTTAGGCCACGCCCTCTGACATCATCATTGATTTGCACAGGGTTTCTTTTGCAGGTAAAACCCAGCGGGAGCTCATTTGCATATTAGGCCACACCCCCTGGTGCCAATTCAGCCAGAACCACGTTCCTGTGCATTCCTGCTAAAAAAAAAGCACTGCTTGTTATGTATGAGATATATTAGTACATGAACAAAGTTTAATTCTGAGTATAAGCTTTTGCATGTGCACACATGAAAGCTTCTACCCACCATTAAACTTTGTTGGTCTTCAAGGTGCCAATGGACTCCAAACTTTGTTCTACTGCCTCAGACCAACATGGCTACCCACTTGAATGTACCAGTATATGCGTCAGACACTGGAGAGCATCACTACGTTCTTATGCTAAATGTATTCTGTAACCTGCTCTTTGACATTACTAACTCCATTTTGAATTCCTAATACTAACTGTGAAGCAGAAGACCTTACATATCAAACGGTCTTAGAAATGTTACTAACCCATGCTGTGAACTCCTCTGCATAACACTAACAAAGCAATAGGCCTTTGAAGATAGCAAGTCTCAAGGAGAGCCAGCAGGGCTCCTCCGTGAGAAAGGGAGCCGCAAGCGATAAGGAGCAGGGAAAGTGTTACTTCTGGCGGTAGAGTGTGAGAATGTAGGATTGTTTATGAACGCTTTGATGCAAGGCCTTAAAACCCATGTATGTTTCAATGCTTGCTATCAGTTCCAATGACTGCCTGTCCAGAACTTTGAGATATCAAATAAACGCTACTACTTTTGCAACAAATGATGGTTCGTTTACTTTGAAGCTCCAACGTCTGACATTTTGGAACTGATCCAATACGGGTCTATCCGAACCGGCAACCTGATAGCTGGATGGCCGCCAAGGTTCCGGATAACTCACTGACTCACAGAGGGGCAGGGGATCCCGCCAGGTGTTACAGTTGACCGGAGAAAAGGGGGATCACTGCTGCACTTCTCAACGCTACTCTTCACTCCGAAGAAGTGGCAGCCCCGCACCTCGACCGCACTCATGGACGAGGCGGCCGGACACTTCAGTAACCTGTTCACCAGAATGGGGGTGGAAGGAGAAGAAGCGCTGGCCAGGGAGGACCGAAGTGGAGGCCCGGGGAAGGACGACAGCCGGGGCCTGAGAGGGACGGAGGATGTCCAGCTGCTGAGGAATGAGATGCGGATCTGAATGAGGGAGATCCAAAACGAACTCCAGTTGAGCAACATGCACATCTCACATGAGGTGCAGAGGCAACTGGACCAGATGTGAGAGCAGATGAGAGCCCCGCCAGGGGAACCAGTGCAGCGCCCGGAGCCGGGAGAGCTGCCGGTCGATCAACCAGAGGAGCCGGCGGAGCCTCCTCCAGCCCCCCAACCAGACCAACCGAGGGGCCCCCTGAGTGGGCCAGCCGCGCCGCCAGCCCCAGCGGGCCCACCATCGATTCCCGGTCCCATAGTGCCTCCCGGGCCTATCTCCCCCCCCCCCCGGGTGGCCGGTGGGGCCCGCCACTCCAGTACCTTGGGCAGAGGGCCGGGGTCGAGAGCTGCAGATCACCTTCGACGGCGATCCAGAGGAGGTGGAGTACTTCACTATCCAGTGCAACAGCTTCATGACCCACTGGGGGAACACCTTCCCTACCGAGCTCAGCCAAGTGGATTACTTGGGGTCGAAGCTGAAGGGGGCAGCGAGGCGGTGGTTCGTCAGCCTGTACGAAGCCCGAGGCCCTGAATTGACCACCGTGGCGGGGTTCCTACAAGCCATGCTCCAGCAGTACGGCGATCCACTGCAGGAGGTGCGGGCCCTCACTGCCTTGCGGGAGCTACAGCAGGGGTCAAGAACCGTGAGGGAGTACACGGCCGACTTCCGGGCACACTGCTCCAAGGTCTGCAGCTGGAACGAGAGGATGAAGTACGAGGCCTTCCACCGCGGCCTTAATGCAAGCATCCTCGACCGATGTTTCCAGCAAGCTCGCCCTACCACCCTAGTGGGCTGGATACAACTGGCCGGAGAAGTGGAGACCAACCTCAAGATGTAGTCCTGCAATGGCAGCAGCAGCAAGGGGTGAGAGGGGGACGCGAGCCCAAAGCAGGGACCAAAACGGAGCTGAAGAAGACCGCGCCCCAAAGTAGTACCCCCAAACCGACTCCAGGGCACCGGTGCTTCCGCTGTGGCGATCCCGGGCATTTAGCAGCCAACTGCCCAGATAAGCCACGCGCACCCCCCACGACCCTAAAGCCAGCAGCGGCCGGGCAAAAGAAATCGGGAGCAAGACCAAAGAGCCCAGTCGGGGCAGCGTCGCCACCTCCATGGTGCTTGACGAGGAATCTATAATAACCGAGGATTCGGGAGAAGAATCGTGGGAGCCGGAGGAAAACGAGAGCGACCTGCACTGAGAGGTGCCGGACGGCAGGTCATGGATTTGGCGGCACCACTACGGGTGAGAATAACCGGGGCCCTACTCTTTGTACCAGTGACTTTGTTAAACCCAAAATTGAAGCGGTTCATGCACGCTCGAGCCTTAGTAGACTCGGGCTGCACCCGCGAGATCATCACCCCAAGGCTAGTGGATCTCCTGGGACTGACCAAGGTCCCGCTTCCCCACCCGATCCAATTCGAGCAGATGGACGGGACGGCCATGAGGGGGGAGCCATGCACGGAGGAAACTCAGGGACTGCCAGTAGGGATCCAAGAGCACTGGGAGGTGGAGGCCTTTGTCATTGCCCCCTCCTCGCCTTTTGATGTGGTGGTAGGGGTGGGATGGCTGGCTCGCCACCAGCCGGACATACAATGGGAGGCACAGACAATAGACTTTACCGACCGGCGGTGCGCCCACCACCACTGGCAGGGGAAGTGGGGGCCAACACCTCCCCCAGTGAACGAAAAGACGTGTGTCGGTGGAAGAGGTCCGCTCCATCCCAAAATAGTACCAGGACCTCCGCAGGGTGTTTAGCGAGGAGAAGGCTAATGAGCTCCCACCACACCGAGACACCAATTGTGCAATTGAGCTGATACCGGGGCAGGAGCTACCCAAAGCCAAACTGTACTTGATGGGGTGGGCTGAGAAGGACGAATTGCGGAAATTCATCTATAAGAATTTGAAGCGGGGGTTCATTAGGCCAGCAACTCTGCCCCATGCCGCCCCGGTCCTCTTCCGGAAGGAGGATGGGAGTCTGAGGCTTTGCACAGACTTTCACGAAATAAACGGGATCTCTATGTCCAACGCCTATCCCATCCCCCTGATCAAAGACTTATTAAGCACAGTATCAGAGGGATCGATATTCACTAAACTAGACCTAAGGGACGCTTACTTTCGGGTCAGGATCAAGGAGGGGGATGAGTGGAAAACGGCGTTCAATACACCCATGGGACAATTCTAATACCTAGTAATGCCTTTCGGCTTGCAGGGGGCCCCCGGGGTGTTCATGAATTTTATAAATGAAGTGTTGCAGGAATACCTGTACAAGGGGGTGGTGGTGGTGTACCTGGATGACATCATTATCTATTCGAAAGATCTAAAGTCTCATGTGCCCCTGGTGCGAAAGGTGCTAACGACTTTGTATCAGCACAAACTGTATGCAATATTATCGAAATGTGAGTTCCACCAGACAGAACTCGACTACTTGGGGTTTCGGGTGTCCGGGAAGGGATTGGCAATGGACCCAGCCAAGATCCAGGCGGTTTTAGATTGGAAACCCCCAAGGACACGCAGACAGCTCCAATCCTTCCTCGGGTTCGCCAACTTTTATAGGGGGTTCATACAGGGGTTCGCCCAAGTAATGCTGCCCTTAACCGATCTCCTGAAAACAAAGGGGAAGGGGCCGGAAGCCAAAAAACCTGGGGCGAAGCTACCATGGTCCCCTAGTTGCCAAGCAGCCTTTGACGAACTTAAGAGACTGTTCACGAGTGAACCCGTGTTGGCCCATCCAAATGAGCTAAAGCCCCTCGTGGTTCAATGCGACACCTTCGACGTGGCCACAGGAGCCATATTCATGCAGAAAGATGAGGAGGGAAGACTCTGGCCCTGTGCCTACATCTCGTGCAAGTTCTCTAATGAGCAGCGCAACTGGTCAGTCTGGGACAAAGAGGCGTTCACTGTAACATATGCTCTGAAAACGTGGAGATCCTGGTTAGAGGGTGCCAGGGTGCCATTCGAGATCTGGACTGACCACAAGAACTTAGAAGCCCTAACGGGCCGGAGGAAACTGACCGCCAAACAAATTCGGTGGGCGGGGTTCTTCGTCAAATTTGACTTTGTGCTCAAACACATTCCGGGCTCCAAGAACTTTCTAGCCGACGCTCTCTCGCGCTTGCCCCAGCATGAGAGCCAGAGGGAGGAAGTCATAGACTCAATCATCCCTCCTTCCACAGTAGCTGGGGGGGTGACTACCCGTTCTGGGAAGAAAACGGGGCAACCAGAACCATGGGGGGGGGGGGGGGGAACCGACTCATTGAAGAAACAGAAAAGGAAGGAGAGGGGAGGCCGGAGGGTATTCTGAAGGGAGAGGGGGAATTTTGGTATCACGAGGGAAAATTCTATGTGCCAAAGTCCCTCCGAGCAGAGGTCCTACAGCATTGCCACTGCAGCAAATTGGCCGGCCACTTTGGCTATGTAAAAACTTTGCATTTAGTAAACTGCCAGTTCTGGTGGCCCCAAATGAAAAAAGACATTTCCGAGTTCATGCCCCATCTGTGTAATGGCTAAGCGGAGGGGGGGGGGAACCCCGGGACTGCTACACCCAATCCCCACCGCAAACCAGCCCTGGTCTGTAGTATCGATGGACTTTATAGCAGAATTCCCAGCCTCCCAGGGAAAAACAGTAGTGCTAGTGGTGATGGATACCTTCTCTAAGCAGGCGCATTTCATTCCCTGTAAACAACTACCAACAGCTAAGAAACTAGCCTACTTGTTTTTCCATCACGTGGTTAGGCTCCACTCATTCCCCGACAAGGTCATTAGCGACCAAGGGCTGCAGTTCGTTGCCAACTTCTGGCGGGAGTTTTGCAAAATGGCGGGAATAGAACAGGGGCTGAGCTCCGCCTACCACCCCCAGACGGACGGACAGACGGAGTGTGTAAACAGTCTTCTAGAGCAGTACCTAAGGTGCTATATAAACTATCAGCAGTCCAACTGGGTAGAGCTGCTCCCATTCGCAGAATACGGCTACAACAACAGCTTGCACAGTTCAACTAAAGCCTCGCCATTCCAGATAGTAAATAGCTATGAAGGGAAGCCGTTCCCGCTGTTGCCCAGTCCCGAGGGAACAGCGCCACCTAGCTCTTGCCAACAATGGTGGGAAAAAGTTAAAAAGGGCTGGGCGGTCATCCAAGAAAATTTAGAAGTGGCAAAAAGGGACCATAAAGCCTATTGGGACAAAAAGCGCTCCCCTGAATGGGACTTCAAGGAAGGGGAGAGTGTGTTCTTGTCCACTAAAAATCTTCCTTTACCACAGACTTGCAAGAAGCTAGCATACAAATTCCTAGGTCCATTTAAAATCAAAAGGGTGATCAACAGAGTGACAGTAGAACTGGACCTTCCTAAGATGTTTAGTAAGATTCACCCTGTTTTTCATTGCAGTTTTCTTCGCAAGGATCCTGGGATTACGTCTTGGCACCCCTGCCCTCCAGAGCCCCCACCTACTCAAGTGAAGGGTCAGAGTCATCATAAAGAGGTGCAGGAGGTGCTGGACTCTAGAGTCCAAAGGGATTCGCTGGAAGTACTTCCCTACCAGTTGTGATGAATGGGTTAAATCGACTGACCTGAGGGATCCCTCGCTGTTGAAGAAATTTTACCTGCTGCACCCAGACAAACCCCGAGCAAGAGTTTAGGGGGGGGCAGTATGTCAGACATTGGAGAGCATCACTGCGTTTTTATGCTAAATGTATTCTGTAACCTGCTCTTTGACATGACTAACTCCATTTTGAATTCCTAATACTAACTGTGAAGCAGAAGACCTTGCATATCAAACGGTCTTAGAAATGTTACTAACCCATGCTGTGAACTCCTCTGCATAACACTAACAAAGCAATAGGCCTTTGAAGATAGCAAGTCTCAAGGAGAGTCAGCAGGGCTCCTCCGTAAGAAAGGGAGCCGCAAGCGATAAGGAGCAGGGAAAGTGTTACTTCTGACGGTAGAGTGTGAGAATGTAGGATCGTTTATGAATGCTTTGATGCAAGGCCTTAAAACCCATGTATGTTTCAATGCTTGCTATCAGTTCCAATGACTGCCTGTCCAGAACTTTGAGATATCAAATAAACGCTACTACTTTTGCAACAAATGATGGTTCGTTTACTTTGAAGCTCCAACGTCTGACAATATGGTTCTATAATTCTGGTCATTTTTGTTATTGAGCCACTCTGACTCCAATGTTTTTAAGCTGTCATTTGCCTTGACTCCCTGCGAGAAAGGTGGTCTGTAAATGAAGTTGTCTGTTAATCTGTTTTAATGAGGGAGAACTGGGTTTGATTCCCCTCTCCTTCACATGCAACTGCTGATGTGACCTTGAGTCAGTCACATCTCAGGGTGGGGATGAACCTGAGTCCCTGCAGTTCTAGCTTGTACTTTTATTTTATTTTACTTTATTTTATTAGAGCCAGTTTGGTGTAGGGGTTAAGTGCGCAGACCCGGAGAACCGGGTTTGATTCCCCACTCCTCCTCATGCACCTCCTGATGTGACCTTGAGTCAGCCACAAGTTCTCCCAAAGCTGTTCCTCTCAAGAGCAGTTTCTGTCAGAGCTCTCTCAGCACCACCTGCCTCACAAAGTGTCTGTTGCGGGGAGGGGAAGGGAAAGGATTGTAAACTGCTCTGAGACTCCTTCGGGTAGCGAAGAGGAGGGTATAAATCCAATCTCTTCTTCTTCTAAGGCAAAAAGTGGGTTACAAAGGCAGAAGACCTGTGCACTCAGACCAAGGTGATAATGTACAATAAATATTGCAATAGACCAGCCTGTGTCTACCACCAGGGTCCACAGATCCAGACATTATGCACTTCTACACATAAAATGCTGGCCATTCAAACACGGCCTCTAGAATAACTGGCTGTCTAATGTGTAACACAGGATGCTGGATTAGATGGACCACTGGTCTGATCCAACAAGGCTCTTCTGATGTTCTTATGAGGGGAAGGCCTCGGGCTCCATGCCTTGTTATTGGCCCTCCAGAGCAACTGGTTGGTCACTGCAGGGCTCTTCTGTTAGGAGGGGAAGGCCTCAGGTTCTCTGCTCTGTTCCTGGCCCTCCAGCCTCTCTGCCCTGTTGTTGGCCCTCCAGAGGAACTGGTTGAGGCCACTGTGTGAGACAGGATGCTGGACTAGATGGACCTCACTGGTCTGATCCAGCAGGGCTCTTCTGATGTTCTTATGAGGGGAAGGCCTCGGCCTCTCTGCCCTGTTGGCCCTCCAGAAGAACTGGTTGAGGCCACTGTGTGAGACAGGAGGCTGGACTAGATGGACCTCACTGGTCTGATCCAGCAGGGCTCTTCTGATGTTCTTATGAGGGGAAGGCCTCGGCCTCTCTGCCCTGTTGGCCCTCCAGAAGAACTGGTTGAGGCCACTGTGTGAGACAGGAGGCTGGACTAGATGGACCTCACTGGTCTGATCCAGCAGGGCTCTTCTGATGTTCTTATGAGGGGAAGGCCTCGGCCTCTCTGCCCTGTTGTTGGCCCTCCAGAGGAACTGGTTGAGGCCACTGTGTGAGACAGGATGCTGGACTAGATGGAGCACTGGTTTGATCCAGTAGGACTCTTCTGATGTTCTTATGAGGGGAAAGCCTCTGCCCTGTTGTTGGCCCTATAGGGGAACTGATGGAGGCCACTGTGTGAGACAAGATGCTGGACTAGATGGGCCACTGTGCTGATCCAGCAGGGCTCTTCATATATTCTCATGTCATAAAGAAAGAGTGTTAAAGGAGTTAGATTCCAGTCCAGTAGCACCATGAAGACCACCACAGAATTCAGGGCATAAGTTTTTGAGAGTCGAAAGCTCCCTCTGTCAGAGCTTCAACCCTCAAAAGCTAATATTCTGAAAATGTTGTTGGTCTCCAAGAGCCCCGTGACTCGCTGAGTAGTAAGCTGCAGTACTGCAGTCCAAGTTCTGCTCACAACCCGAATTCGATCCCAGCGGAAGCTGGGTTCAGGCAGCTGACTCAAAGTTGACTCAGCCTTCCATCCTTCCAAGGTAGGTAAAATAAGCTTGCTGGGGGGGGAAGTGTAGATGACTGGGGAAGGCAATGGCAAACCACCCCGTAAAAAGTCTGCCAAGAAAATGTCATGAAGTGACGTCACCTCATGGGTCGGTAACGACTCAAGTGCTTGCATAGAGGGACTACCTTTACCTTTTTAAATTGCTACTAGAGTTGGGTTTAGCTCTTCTACAGCAGGTCAGCATGGTTACCCTCTGAAACTATCTTCATGGAAGACTTTTAAAGGAGTAGCCACAGCACTGGACAGATTCATTGATAGGTCTATCGGTGGCTACTAGCCATGGTGACTGAAGGGAACCTCCACATTCAGAGGCAATACACCTTTGGGCGCCAGTGCCAGGAGGCAAAATTGGAGGAAGGCCTCAACCTGTATGCTCTGTTTGTTGGCCCTCCAGAGGAACAACTGTGTGAGACAAGAGGCTGGACTAGATGGACCCTCACTGGTCTGATCCAGCAGGGCTCTTCTGATGTTCTTATGAGGGGAAGGCCTCAGCCTCTCTGCCCTTTTGTTGGCCCTCCAGAGAAACTGGTTGGGACCACTGTGTGAGACAGGATGCTGGATTAGAAGGCCCCACACTGGTCTGATCCAGCAGGGCTCTTCTGATGTTGTTATGAGGGGAAGGCCTCGGCCTCCCTGCCCTGTTGTCGGCCCTCCAGAGGAACTGGTTGGGGCCACTGTGTGAGACAGGATGCTGGGCTAGATGGACCCTCACTGGTTTGATCCAGCAGGGCTCTTCTGATGTTCTTATCAGGGGAAGGCCTCGGCCTCTCTGCCCTGTTCTTGGCTCTCCAGAGGAACTGGTTGAGGCCACTGTGTGAGGTAGGATGCTGGACTAGATGGATCACTGTTCTGATCCAGCAGGGCTCTTCTGATGTTCTTAGCTCAACCATCAATTTGGGCTATCTCAGGGTTTCTCTGCACCAGACGCTTTTGCTGCCAAGCAGTTTCCTTTTGTGCCATTCATAAATGGAGACTCATCAGCCTCTATTGCCCTCGTCTTCCCACGTTTCGTTTCGGAAGGATGTCAGTCAATTTAAAGTTTGTGCACTTATCCCGTATTATTTCACCGCTTTTGTCTGCATTCCATTTTTTGAAGCACTAATCTCCATAAATAATGTCGCCACCTCGGTTTCTATGGGCTGTGCGACGTTGGTGTCTGTAATTTTCTCCGTTCGGGGGGGGGGGAGGAAAAAAATCTTTCAATAAAAAGATTATGTTCTATGAAACATGCCTATAAAGACTAATACGGGAACAAAGGAGACAGTATCGCAGAGCTGGAAAAAGTACAGGAAAAGGGCAGTCAAAATGGTTAAAGAGCTGGAGCGCCTACCCTAAGAGTTTGGGACTTTTTAGCTTAGAAGAGTGACATTCGAATTCAGTACCACTTAGGGACTAGTAAGATTTTTGGGCTATGAGCTTCTGAGAATCAAAGTTCCCTTTGTTGGTATCTGACAAAGAGAGCTTTGACTCTTGAAAGCTCATGCCCTGAAAATCTCTTTGCTCTCTAAGGTGATATTGGGTTATAATCTTGCTCTTCTACAGAAGGAAGGAAGGAAGGAAGGAAGGAAGGAAGGAAGGAAGGAAGGAAGGAAGGAAGGAAGGAAGGAAGGAAGGAAGGAAGGAAGGAAGGAAGGAAGGAAGGAAGGAAGGAAGGAAGGAAGGAAGGAAGGAAGGAAGGAAGGAAGGAAGGAGATATTGGATTATATCCCCCCTCCACTCTGAATCTCAGAGTGACTCACAATCTCCTTTATCTTCCTTCCCCACAACAGACACTCTGTGAGGTGGGTGGGGCTGAGAGGGCTCTCACAGCAGCTGCCCTTTCAAGGACAACCTTTGCCAGAGCAATGGCTGACCCAAGACCATTCCAGCAGCTGCAAGTGGAGGAGGGGAGTCAAACCTGGTTCTCTCAGATAAGAGTCCGCACACTAAACCACTACACCCAGGGTGGCCAACAGTAGCCCTCCAGATGTTTTCTGCCTACATCTCCCATCAGCCCCAGGTATTGGCCATGCTGGCTGGGGTTGATGGGAGTTGTAGTCAAAAAAAATCTGAAGAGCTACCGTTGGCCACCCCTGCACTACACCAAACTGGCTCTCTCTTCCTTCTCTACTGGAAGGAAGGAAATAGATGGGAAGGGAGAGAGGTGGAAAGAAAGCAACTTTAATTTTAAATGCTTCTCTAAGCCGCTGGCTGGCTTGGCAAAGTGATTTAAAGAGACAAATGCCTTCTCTAAATAAGCCAACAGGACAGTGGGGGTCTTTAAGAGCCATACTCTATGTGTGAAGGAGTCACGAGTGTCTCCCAAGCCACAGTTTGGCCACCCCTGGCCCAGGAGATGAATACATGGCAACCTTGCCTCTGAAACTGCCTGTTTAGGTTCCCGTTTGCTCCCAGGAGGTAGACTGAACGCAGCTCCTCTATGCTTTCCCAAGACCTCACCCTTATCTGGGGAGAGACCGCGAGCACAACATTCTGGGTGGTTTTTCATGCTTGCCAACTCTGTTCCACTCTGCGATTACGCCCCACCAAACTCTCTCCACCCCCCCCCCCTCCGGTCTTTCTGTGTTTCCCCCCCACCACATTTGTTCCCTGCATCTCCAAGAAAGCATCCAGACGTCATGCCATTTTCATAGGGCTCAGGGGGTGGAATTAATTACCCAGCAGTTTCCCTTTGCCTGTCGTTCTCTCCCCCCCCTCCCCGACCCCTGGTGTCTCCATTTTTCTCCTTGGCACCATATGGCACCCTACCCAGAGCAGCTTCTCAGGAACACGCAGGCCTCCCGGAAGCAGCCGTGTTTGGGTGACTCATCCGGGATCTTCAGAGCAACAAAAAGTCTCAGAAGCAGGGATGGGGGGGGGGAGGGAAGAGGGAAGGGGGAGGCTGGCTCATGGCTCCCCTCACTCCACCCCAGTGCTCCAGTCTGTGCCAGAACCACCCACAGCGTTAGCTGAATTGCGGAGCACACGTTTGCGAGAGAGGCGCTTCCCAGTACCAGTGGATAGGGCAACCTTCCCCTGTTAAAATACTCCTGTCGTCCTTGTATAGATCTTTGCCTCCTTTTCGAGGCATCTGCACTCCCAAGCTGTGTTTGGGTTCACTGAGACAAGACACAGAGGGTGAAGGTCTCCAGTTTAATCCTCACGTTTCTATCCCTTCCCCCGAGGATGCCAGGCATCTCTCTCCCTACGTGATATCCTCATGCAACCCCGGAGAGCTAGGTACGGCTCAGAGAAATGGATTCGCACAGGGACCCCAAAAGGGTCACAGCAGCAGGGGGAGTGAACTCAGTTTTACACTAGAGGAGGAGGAGAAGAAATTGAATTTATACCCCACCCTTCACTCTGAATCTCAGAGTCTCAGAGGGGCTTACAATCTCCTTTATCTCCCTCCCCCACAGCAGACACCTTGTGAAGTGGGTGGGGCTGAGAGAGCTCTTGAGAGAATAGTCCTGAGAGAACTGTCCCAAGGCCACACCAGCAGCTGCAAGTGGAGGAGTGGGGAATCAAACCCGGTTCTCCCAAATAAGAGTCCACGTACTTAACCATTACCCCAAACTGGTTCTCATCCTTATTTTCTTTACTTCATTTACACCCAACCTTCCTCCCCAACAGGGATGCAAAGTGACTGACATCATTCTCCACTCTTCCAGTTTATCCTCACAACAACTCTAGGAGGTAGGTGCAGCTCAGAGAAAGAGATTTACACAAAGACACACAAAAAAACCCCTTCAGATCTCTGGGGGGAGGGGGAATGAACCTGAATCTCTGCAGTTCTAGCTTGTGCTCTATTTTATTTATTTGACTTTATTGTATTTTTTTTATTAGAGCCAGTCTGGCGTACTGATTAAGTGCGGAGACTCTCATCTGGGGGAACCAGGTTTGATTCCCCCCTCCTCCACATGCATCTGCTGATGTGACCTTGAGTCAATCACAAGTTCTCACAAAGCTGTTCCCTCAAGAGCAGTTTCTATCCCTCTCAGCCCCACCTACCTCACAGGGTGTCTGTTGTGGGGAGGGGAAGGGAAAGATTTGTAAGCCGCTCGGAGACTCCTTTGGGCAGTGAAGGCCAGGGTATAAATCCAATATCTTCTTCTCGTCTTATTATTACTTTAACTTTATTTACTTCATTTACACCTCGCCTTTCTTGCATTACTCTCCCCTCCTCCATTTTATCCTCCCAACAACCCTGAGAGGTAGGACAAACTGAGTGGGAATGCAACTGGCCCAAGGTCATCCAGTGAGTTTCCACGGCAGAAGGAGGATTCGAACTTGCGTCTCCCAGACCAGAAGCCCAGCATTCCAGCCACTACGCTACACCTCAGTTCTAACCACTACACCTTTTAAGAAGAAGAATTGCAGATTTATACCCTGCCCCTCTCTCTGAATCAGTGTCTCAGAGCAGCATACAATCTCCTTTATCTTCTCCCCTCACAACAGACACCCTGTGAGGTGGATGGGGCTGAGAGAGCTCTCCCAGAAGCTGCCCTTTAAGGACAACCTCTGCCAGAGCTATGGCTAATCCAAGGCCATTCCAGCAGCTGAAAGTGGAGGAGTGGGGAATCAAACCCGGTTCTCCCAGATAAGAGTCCAGGCACTTAGCTACTAGTACTACACCAAACTGGCTCTCAGGTCTAGTTGAACTGGAAGGTCTAGGAAGCGAATAGCTATCAAGAATCTCCAAAAAAGGGTCCAGGCAAATTGGTGTGAAAAACCTCAGCTTGAGACCCTGGAGAGCCGCTGCCAGTCTGAGAAGACAATACTGACTTTGATGGACCGAAGGTCTGATTCAGTATAAGGCTGCTTCATATAAGAAAGCTGAGACACTCAAGAGCATTTTTTTAAAAAACAAGCTTTTCACTTATGACTGTATCGCTAACCACCCACAGGCAATGCCTGTTGGAATCCGCCGACTGCTGACAGAACACCAGCAGGATGCTTTCTGAAGCAGCGAGACAAAGGGTTCTCTGCCCCACAGAGCTTGCAATCCATTGCAATCGAACACTCGGCACAAAGGGAAGGGAAGGAGATAGAAGGAGCACCAGTGGACATGGGGCAGGGCCTCAGCTCCCCAGCTTAGCTGCCCTTCATAGCAAGGTCAGTCAGTTTGGTGTAGTGGTTAAGTGTGCAGATTCTTATCTGAGAGAACCGGGTTTGATTCCCCACTCCTCCACTTGCACCTGCTGGAATGGTCTTGGGTCAGCCATAGCTCTCGTAGGAGTTGTCCTTGAAAGGGCAGTTGCTGTAAGAGCTCTCTTAGCCCCACCTACCTCACAGGGTGTCTGTTATGGGGAGGAGAAAGGAAAGGAGATCTGGGAGAACCTGGTTTGGTTCCCCACTCCTCCACTTGCAGCTGCTGGAATGGCCTTGGGTCAACCATCGCTCTGGCAGAGCTGTAATGGAAAGAGCAGCTTCTGGGAGAGCTCTCTCAGACCGACCTACCTCACAGGGTGTCTGTTGCGGGTGGGGGGAGGAAGTAAAGGAGATTGTAAGCCGCTCTGAGACTCTGAGATTCAGAGTGAAGGGGGGGGGTATAAATCCAATATCATTCTTTTCTTAACCGTGGGCAGGGGTCATTTGGTAGAAAAACAGGTGCCGGAGCTCATTAGCACAACTGATTTGCATAACTCCCATCATACTTTTTAAATTCTTGTCTCCTAAGTGGCCACGGTGCCACGATGAAGAAGAAGAAGAAGAAGAAGAAGAAGAAGAAGAAGAAGAAGAAGAAGAAGAAGAAGAAGAAGAAGAAGAAGAAGAAGAAGAAGAAGAAACTGGATTTATATCCCACCCTCCACTCCGAAGAGTCTCAGAATGGTTCACAATCTCCTTTACCTTCCTCCCCACAACAGACACCCTGTGAGGTGAGTGGGGCCTTGAAAGGGCTCTCACAGCAGCTGCCCTTTCAAGGACAGAGGCTCAGAGCGGCCTACAATCTCCTTTCTCTTCCTCCCCCACAACAGACACCCTGTGAGGTGGGTGAACCTGAGGGGGCTCTCACAACAGCTGCCCTTTCAAGGACAGAGGCTCAGAGAGGCCTACAATCGCCTTTCCCTTTCTCCCCCACAACAGACACCCTGTGAGGTGGGTGGGGCTGAGAGGACTCTCACAGCAGCTGCCCTTTCAAGGACAACCTCTGCCAGAGCTATGGCTGACCCGAGGCCATTCCAGCAGGTGCAAGTGGAGGAGTGGGGGAATCAAACCCGGTTCTTCCAGATAAGAGTCCACACACTTAACCACTACACCAAACTGGCTCTCCACCTGTTTGCTTTACGTATTTTGGCTATTTCCCCATTTTTTGGTAGGGAAAATTTTAGAGTTTGTCAAATTCAGTTCAGCCAAATTCCCACAGAGGGTTTGCACAATGGCGCCCAGAAGCAAGTATGGGGGGGGGGGGGAGTAAGGAAGAAAGAGCGCAATAAAATTTAGAGGTTCCGGAACGCCCCTCCTGTGAGCTGCCCAAAATGCGGCCTGATCATGAAGAACCTGGAGCAGCTACGCTGGGCCTCACACCAGCAGGGGCCCAGGCACTTGGCTCTTCCATAGTCTTGAAGCCAGATGCCCTCTTACCAGAGTCTCTGCTGATCTGTCACACTGCATGAGACTCTGGCAGCCCAGAAGGAGGGCAGTTTGCTGGGCCGATCACTCCCCTCCCACAAGATGCCCTCCCCTCCTGAATCACTAAGGCTGCACAACAAAACAAGGCGGGCATGCGCAAGGGAACATGCAAAAATACAGGGCCTTTTTTGTAGCAGGAACTCCTTTGCATATTAAGCCACACCCCTCTTATGTAGCCAATCCTCCAAGAACTGACAGTAGGCCCAGTACTAAGAGCCCTGTAAGCTCTTGGAATTAGGAGCCCTGTGGCGCAGAGTGGTAAAGCTGCAGTACTGTAGTCCGAGCTCTCTACTCACAACTTGAGTTCGATCCTGGCGGAAGCTGGGTTCAGGTAGCCGGCTCAAGGTTGACTCAGTCTTCCATACTTCCGAGGTCAGTAAAATGAGTCTCCAGCTTGCTGGGGGGGGGGGAAGTGTAGAGGACTGGAAAAGGCAATGGCAAACCACCCCGCAAAAAGTCTGCCATGAAAACATACCCAGCTTGCTGGGGGGGGAAGTGCAGATGACTGGGGAAGGCAATGGCAAACCACCCCGTAAAAAGTCTGCCGTGAAAACATACCCAGCTTGCTGGGGGGAAAGTGCAGATGACTGGGGAAGGCAACGGCAAACCACCCCGCAAAAAGTCTGCCGTGAAAACGTCGTGATGCAATGGTCACCCTAGAGTTGGAAATGACTGGGACTACCTTTAACTTTAAAAGCTCTTGGAGGATTGGCTATGTCAGGGGGTGCGTGGCCCAGCCCTATTCAGCAGCAGCACAGCTCCTGAACCTTTCTGAGGGTTCCCCCTCCTCCTCTCCAGCAGCTCCTGCTACACAAAAAACCCTGCAAATATATATATATATATATATATATATATATTTTCGATGGGAGGGGGGGGATCTGCACGGCTGTTTTCCTTTTGGCAGTTGTGAATTATTTTATATATATAAAATAATTCACAACTGCCAAAAGGAAAACAGCTGTGCAAATTCCCCCCCTCCCATCGAAAATAGGAGCAAAGCGGACACCCCCGTCCCCCCGGTCATTCACACCCGTCGGTGACAGGGCTCCTGCCATCTCGTTCTCGGTCCCAGCCAAGAACCCGTCCCACACAGACATATATATACATCCTTCCTGCTCTGCCAAGCCTTGTCCTTCTCTCCTCTCTCCCTCCCCCCCCCCCCCACCGCCAATGTTCATTCCAGTGACAGTCAAGGCTGAGCGGAGCTTGTCACCCGTCAAAGTGACAGTGTACTACAGGCGCCCCGTTCGGGTTGCCTAGCGACGCTCCGCACGCTGGCTGATGTGTTCCTGGCAGAGGAGATGCCATGCCGTCGGGTTCCCGCCTCCCCCAGCCTTGTTCTCCCCCCCCCCATTCTCCTTTCCCATTACCAGGTGCCAAAAGGAGCAAAATTCTTGAGATCTACTCAGAAGGGTCTTACAGGGATGCTCAAATGACTGGAAAAGGGGGGGTGGGTTAGGAGAAATGGGAGATTGGGGAAGAAACAGGAAGAAAGAAAAAGGAAGGAGAAAAAAGTGGGGAAAGAGAGCAGGGGTTGGGGGAAGGGCAAGGGTTGTTTTGTAGAAAAATAGGTGATGGAGCTTATTCGCATATGCCACCTCCACCCCCAGCCAAAAGAAGAAGAAGATGATATTGGATTATGTCCCGTCCTCCACTCCAAATCTCAGAGCCGCTCACAATCTCCTTTATCTCCTTCCCCCACAACAGACACCTTGTGAGGTGGATGGGGCTGAGAGGACTCTCACAGCAGCTGCCCTTTCAAGGGCAACCTCTGCAAGCGCTATGGCTGACGCAAGGCCATTTCCAGCAGCTGCAAGTGGAGGAGTGGGGAATCAAACCCAGTTCTCTCAGACAAGAGTCCGGACACTTAACCACTACACCAAACTGGCTCCGCAACCCAATGCAGGAAGGGAGAGCCCCGGGTGAACGAGGCCTGCTTGGGCTGGCTAGAGATCCAGCCAGCCCAAGCAGGCCTCACTTGCTTGGGGCTCTCCTGGGCTGCCCCTTCCCCCCAAAATCAAAGCCACGCGCTGCCCATAGAAAGTTGAGAAAGGGTGGTGCGGGCTTCTCCAGGGATTAATGAGGGCTGCTGGGGGCGTGGCAAAGGCCCTGGTGGCTGGCTGCCCGCTCTCCTAATCCAGGGATTGTTATGCAGCTGCATCTACTATTCAATGGACAAGGTAGGTGGCTTGTGCTAATAAGCTCCATCATCTATTTTTCTACAAAACAACCCTTGCCCTCCCCCCCCCCATGAAGAGGGGGAGTGGTCAGAAAGGTTCAGGAACTGTGCTCCTGTGAGCTCCTGCTGAATCTGAGGCCTGGGGAAGGGGATGACAAGAAGATCAAAAGCATGAGAAGCAGACAGTTTGGGCATTTTTTAAAAAAAGAAGTATCCATCCAAATGGTGGAAAGGTGGCCGGGGAATCTGCATCTTGCAAAGAACCCTGTATTTAAAGGCACCGAAAAGAAGGAAGAGGTAACAGGTCAATAGAGAAAGGCATTGAAAAAGGGCACAACGAATAATAGCCCCTTCAGGGCTCAGCATCTGCAATTGCAGATTGGGGGCAGGGGAACCCTGCTTTGTTCAGAAACATGTAGGGAAATAAGTGGTGGCAAGAAGGGGGGTAGGAGCTGAGGCTTGAACTGATGCTTCACGGCCCTGGTTCCAGACACAGTGACAGATCTGACTAGCGCAAGATGTGGTTCATGGGGGCTGGGGGTGAATCACGTCTTGCCAATACGCTTTCAAATCAGGCAGTAGCATGGCTATGAATACCAGTACTAAGAGACATCACCAAGAAAGAAGAAGAAGACGACGACAACCACGGATTTATACCCCACCAGAGACTCAGAGCAGCTTACAATCTCCTATATCTTCTTCCCCTACAACAGACACTCTGTGAGGTGGGTGGGGCTGGGAGAGCTCTGACAGAAGCAGCCCTTTCAAGGACAACTACTCTGCTATGATTGACCCAAGGCCATTCCAGCAGCTCCAAGCGGAGGAGTGGGGGAATCAAATCCAGTTCTCCCAGATAAGAGTCTGCACGCTTAACCACTACACCAAACTGGCTCTCAAGGAAGGCCTCAGCCCTTGTAACAGTGGTCCCCAACCTTTTTGAGCCTGCCAGCGCATTTGGAATTCTGATGCAGCATGGCGGGCGGAGCAACAAAATGGCTGCCACTGGAGGCAGAGCAGGCCTCCTAGTGATTGCCACGGCTTGATTTCAGCAGCACAGCGTAGATTCTCATACTGTGCTGGCAGGTGCTGCCAAAGCAACTTCTTTTAAAAGTCCGAATGGCCAATCAAATCTCCAACAGCCAATCACAAACCTTGCTATCCCCCCCTCACTTCCTAAAAACTCTTGGCGGGTGCCAGAAAACGATTTGGTGGGCAGCTTGGTACCCCCAGGAACTATGATGGGGACCCCTCCTCTATAACTTCTTTGTTGGTCCTCCGGAGCACCTGATTGGCCACTGTGTGAAACAGGCTGATGGATAGGATGAACCATAAGTCTGATCCAGGAGGGCTCTTCAGATGTTTTTGAGATCGCCATTGGTTAAGCCATTAAGAAATGGAAGAAGTTATATGACTTGCTGTAACCAGGGCCTTTTTTGTAGCAGGAACTCCTTTGAATATTAGGCCACACCTACCTGATGTAGTCAATCCTCCAAGAGCTGACAGGGCTCTTCGCAGAGGGCCTACTGTAAGCTCCAGGAGGATTGGCTACATCAGGGGTGTGTGGCCTAACAGGCAAAGGAGTTCCTGCTACAAAAAAAAGCCCTGGCTGTAACTAAATTAATGAGAATTTAATTAAAAGTTATTATTGCAATACTAAGATCAAATTAATAAGCGTATTGGAGATAAAAAATGTCAACTCACAGATTTATGTTAAACATGGAATTTGCTGACATCCTACCTCAGTACACATATATGTTGAAGAGTGTAATAATGCAAGTTATATGAATATTGGTTTAACCTATTTTTGCCATTTATATTTTTCTTCTGTATGTAAATAATTAATAAAATTAAATATTATGTGGAAAAAAAGATCTTCATTGGTTACTGGGTGCTTGTTGTTGCTGTTTGAGCACCTGTCTCTGATTGGCTCACCTTAAGGACTGCCCGCTCCCAGACAAATATTGCCCATGCCTGAACTTCTGAAGAAGCCATGTTCAGGGTGGCCCAATGAGTCCAGTATGGAACTAGGACTGGGAGACTAATCCACACCCTGCCCCAAAACTTTCTAGGCCACCTCAAGCCAGTCACTGCCTCTTAGCCTAACCTATTATAAGAACATAAGAGAAGCCATGTTGGATCAGGCCAATGGCCCATCCAGGCTAACACTCTGTGTCACTCAGTGGCCAAAACCCGGGTGCCATCAGGAAGTCCACCAGCAGAGCCAAAACTCCAGAAGCCCTCCCTCTGTTGCTCTCCCAAGTACCAAGAATACAGAGCATCACTGCTGCAGACAGAGCATTCCAACAATCTTACAGGATTGTTGGGGGGGGGAGGAAGGAAGGGCAAGCCATGTTTTCCAGCGAGAGCAGAAGAATTTAATAAATAAATAAGAAATTTCAAAAGTTATGTGGCTGCTCAAAACAGGGCCTTTTGTACAGTGCCATCCAGGCCTTGTGATACTCACCTCAGATGTCTTTCCCTTTCTTAACACAGCAGACAAACAGGCAGACGATGATAGCTGATAGCTAGAGAGATGACAGATGATACAGAGATGATGGATGATAGAGAAATGATAGAGAGGAGATAGAGAGAGGAGATAGAGAGAGAGAGGATAGAGGAAGGAAGGAAGGAAGGAAGGAAGGAAGGAAGGAAGGAAGGAAGGAAGGAAGGAAGGAAGGAAGGAAGGAAGGAAGGAAGGAAGGAAGGAAGGAAGGAAGGAAGGAAGGAAGGAAGGAGATTAAGAGAGAGACAGACAGAGAGACAGACAAACAAGATTAGATTGAGCCTCTGGGGGTAGTGGCTACAGTGTCAGACTGGGAGCTAGAAGACCCAGATTCGAATCCTCTCTCTGCCATGGAAACTTGCTGATGAGCTTGGGCCAACCACACGCACTCAGCTAACAACCCGCCCCCCCCCCCGGGATTGTTGTGAAGACAAAACTGAGAAGATGAGGAAAATGAAAGACGCTCTGGATGCTCACTGGGGAGAAAAGTGGGGTAGCGCTAAAACAACTAAAATTTTAACATCAGATCGAAAGGTAAAGTGCAAAAGTTTCATCCTAGGTCCTCAGCATCCATCCATCTGCTGCCATTCAGTGGAGAGAGTGCTCGCTCTGGAGGGAGGGAGTTCATATTTAAATCTCCTGCTTAGCCACAAAGTTCACCAAAGTCTCAGAGAAATTACTGTCTCCACCTAACCTACTTTCCAAGGTTGCAGCAAGGAGGAAACGGGACGCCCCGCCACGCTGTCTGCCTTTCCTGTGTCTCCTGCAGCAAGGGCTTCGGAGATATTCAGTGCATTCATAAATCTACCTAGGCTGGTTAGTCTCTAACACACGGCTGAACGACGCAAAGCATCTATCCTATTCAAGGGCTCCAAAGCAAGCATCCA
Source organism: Heteronotia binoei (assembly GCF_032191835.1). Lineage (NCBI taxonomy): Eukaryota > Metazoa > Chordata > Lepidosauria > Squamata > Gekkonidae > Heteronotia > Heteronotia binoei. Next base: position 263,647,144 of record NC_083223.1, read on the forward strand.
CCGGATTCAAGGGCACAGTTTCAGGGAGACCAGCCTGCAACGCCACATGCCAAAACAGGAAGCCGAGAATGAGAATGAAAAGAAGGAGAAGGAGGAGGTCCGACAACGATGACATGAGAAAGTATTTGTTAATACTGTTAAATAATACATAAGTCTGTACTGCTATATAACGAAACGCCCAATAAAAAATATTTTTTATTTATTTTTATTCGATTTTAGCCCACCCTTCCCATAGAACAGGCTCAGGGCGGGTTACGTCATAAAAAGAGTCAACAGTAAACAGCAAATTAAAAATATATAAAATCTAAAATTACAAAGACTAAGATGGCAGATTCTGCCTCACAGATGTGACCTATTCTCCAGGTCCAGCAGATCTTGTAGCGCTGGGATGGAGTGAGGAGAAGAAGAAGAGGAGGAGGAGATGATGGTGGTGGTGGTATTGGATTTATACACCGCCCTTCACCCTGAGGCCAGTTCCAAACTAGACCTTTAATCCTGGTTCAGCCCGCCCCCCCCCCCAAAACTAATTTTCTACACTAGAATTACAGAATCATAAACTCATCATTGGTTTCTTTTTTCTTTTCTTTCTCCATCCAATTGGCATGCTCTGAAAATTCAGCACATGGACAGCTCACATGGTTTCCCCACACACACACCCTTGCTAAAAGCATAGCGGAGAAATAATCAGCAATTCAGTCAGCAGAGCAGCTACTTTAGCTCAGAAGCTGAGCAGTGTTGGCCATGGTTGTTGCTTAGACCAGAGGAGACCACCACAAAGATTCTATGCAGAGGCAGGAAATGGCAAACAACCTCTCTTCATCTCTTGCCAGGAATGCCCAGTGGAAGAGGTCACTGTGAGTCAGCTGTGACTTGATGGCATGTTGTTCTTCAGTCAGAAGAATAAGAAGTTGGGGCCAAGGGAGAGAACCTCTGAGCCTCTCGCTCTGTGGCGCCGATGCTGAATACTGTGCATTCACAGGAGGTGGTGGTGGCTACAAGCACAGACAGCTTCAAGAGGGGACTGAAGAAACATCTGGAGCAGAGGTCCATCAGTGGCTTTTAGCTACAAGGTATTGATGGAACTCTTTGTCTCAGGCAAGTGATGCTCTATTCTTGGTGCTGGGGGGGCTTCTGGAGTTCTGGCCCTGCTGATGAGTTATTCGGTCACTGTGTGACACAGAGTGATGGCCTGGATGGGCCACTGGCCTGATCCAACATGGTTTCTTGTCAGGGGTGGAATTCTAGCAGGAGCTCCTTTGCATATTAGGCCACGCCCCCTGATGTAGCCAATTCTCTGCGAGTTTACAAAAAAGAGCCTTGAAAGCTCTTGGAGGATTGGCTACATCAGGGGTGTTTGGCCTAATATGCAAAGGAGCTCCTGCTAGAATTCCATCCCTGCTTCTTGTGTTCTAATGTGTTGCTAGTGGGTGGGACAGACAGTATCCAGAACCACGTTCTCTCTACTGGACAGAATCTGGCTCTAAGGGCCAACAGGCTATGGGAGCAATCTTCTCTTGATATGAAATAAGTTCTAGAAAGGAGCTATAAGAACCAGCCTTATAGGTCACTGGTCTGTAGACATACTATCCCCACGTTCGATCCCCACTGCTTCCAGTTCAAAGGCCCTCTAACAACAGAGACAGGGAAAGGCCAATGCTATGCTGGGGATTATTAGGAAGGGAACTGAAAACAAATCAGACAGTATCATAATGTCCCTGTATAAATCGATGGTGTGGCCTCATTTGGAGTATTGTGTACAATTCTGGTCACCGCACCTCAAAAAAGATATTATAGTATTGGACAAAGTGCAGAAAAGGCAACTGGAACGCTTAAAGGGTTAGAACATTTTAGTTAAAGCACTTAGGGCTCTTTAGCTTGGAGAAACATTGACTGAGGTTTGACATGATAAGAGTTTTACAAGGTTATGGAATAGAGAAGGTAGAGAAAGAAGTACTTTTCTTCCTTTCTCACAATACAAGAACTCACGGGCACTCAATGAAATTGCTGAGCAGTTGGGCTAGAATGGATAAAAGGAAGTACTTCTTCACCCAAAGGGTGATTCACACATGGAATTCACTACCACAGGAGGTGGTGGCATCTACAAGCATAGACAGCTTCAAGAGGGGACTGGATAAACAGCTGGAGCAGAGGTCCATCAGTGGCTATCAGCCACAGGGTATTGATGTAATGTTGCCTGGGGCAAGCGATGCTTTGTATCCTTGGTGTTTGGGCAAGGGGGGGAGCAGTGGGAGGGCTTCTAGTGTCCTGGCCCCACTAATGGACCTCCTGATGGCACCTGGGTTTTTTGGTCACTGTGTGCCACAGAGTGTTGGACTGGATGGGCTATTGGCCTGATCCAACATGGCTTCTCTTATGTTCTTATGGCCACTGTGTGACACAGAGTGTTGGACTGGATGGGCCACTGGCCTGATCCAACATGGCTTCTCTTATGTTCTTATGGCCACTGTGTGACGCAGAGTGTTGGACTGGATGGGCCACTGGCCTGATCCAACATGGCTTCTCTTATGTTCTTATGGCCACTGTGTGACGCAGAGTGTTGGACTGGATGGGCCACTGGCCTGATCCAACATGGCTTCTCTTATGTTCTTATGGCCACTGTGTGACACAGAGTGTTGGACTGGATGGGCCATTGGCCTGACCCAACATGGCTTCTCTTATGTTCTTATGGCCACTGTGTGACACAGAGTGTTGGACTGGATGGGCCATTGGCCTGATCCAGCGTGGCTTCTCTTATGTTCTTATGGCCACTGTGTGACACAGAGTGTTGGACTGGATGGGCCATTGGCCTGATCCAACGTGGCTTCTCTTATGTTCTTATGGCCACTGTGTGACACAGAGTGTTGGACTGGATGGGCCATTGGTCTGATCCAACATGGCTTCTCTTATGTTCTTATGGCCACTGTGTGACACAGAGTGTTGGACTGGATGGGCCACTGGCCTGACCCAACGTGGCTTCTCTTATGTTCTTATGGCCACTGTGTGACACAGAGTGTTGGACTGGATGGGCCATTGGCCTGACCCAACATGGCTTCTCTTATGTTCTTATGGCCACTGTGTGACACAGAGTGTTGGACTGGATGGGCCATTGGCCTGACCCAACATGGCTTCTCTTATGTTCTTATGGCCACTGTGTGACACAGAGTGTTGGACTGGATGGGCCATTGGTCTGATCCAACATGGCTTCTCTTATGTTCTTAAGACCAGTTTTGGCCCGATCCCCTGGAGAGCTGCTACCAGTCAGAGCAGTCAGAGCTAAGCAAGATGGGCCAACGGGTAGACTCCGCACGAAGCAGCTTCATATGTTCATAAGGGCAGCCACAGGCCTGGCCATTGATGGCCTTTGCAATCTCTGGATTATGTTGTGTCCAGGGCTCCATCGCTCACGTCACTCTGAAGAAAGCCATCTCTTCTCTGTGTGGAATCTGGTCCCTGGGGAAGATGCTGTGCTTTCGAGCACATGTTGGGGGGAGAGAGGAAACGTCTAGCCTCCTCCGTTGCAGATGATGCAAACACACACACGCAAATATTTAAAAGTCCGAGCAACGTCATTGCCCACCCCAAACCCAAATTGCCCACATTTTACAAAGCCACATAAAGGATGTCCTTAAAGAAAAAGAAGATGGGTTGGTTTTTCTACCCTGCTTTTCTCTACCTTAAGAAGTCTCAAAGCAGCTTAAATCAGTACTCCCTCTAAGCTGTGGAGTCTTGTGAGCGAAAATTCTACTTTGTGAGCTACTGCTTTAAAGTTGTGAGTTACTGCATAAATTAGATTGCTCTGGGGCCATTTTTCCTGAGCGAAGACAAAAATGTGTGAGCTGGAGGCTAAAAAACTCTGAGCTAGCTCTCTTCAACTCAGTTAGAGGGAACCATGCTTACAATCTGCTTCCCTTATTCTCCCTACAACAGGCCGCTTGAAAGGCAGGTTGGGCTGAGAGAGTCCGGAGAGAACCGGGACTGGTTTGAGGTCACCCAGCAGGCCTCCTGTGTCTCCAAGTGCCTTACAATCGCCTTCCCTTTCCTTCAGGAAAGACTGAAGAGTTGGGATGACCAAGAGGGGGCATGATAGAGGTTTATGAAAGTATGCATGGGGTGGAGACCATTGGCAAAGAGAAATTTGTATCCCTCTCCAAAAATACTAGAACTTGAGGGTATTCAATGAAGCTGACAAAAGGAAATGCTCCCTTACACAGCAGTAGAAAAGAGTAAGAGCCCAGTAGCACAGCAAGTGATTAAAATGTGGAACTCGCTGCCAGAGGATGTAGTGATGGCCAGCGTTAAAAGGGAATTAGATAGATCCATGGAGGATCAGTACAGTACAGTAGCAACGTGATTAAAGGGAAACTCCATGTTCATAGGCAGTCAGCCTCTGAATCCCAGAGCCAGGAGGCATCATTAGGGGAAGATCTCAGTCTCTCTGCGCTGTTGTTGGTCCTTCAGAGGAACTGGTTGAGGCCACTGTGTGAGGCAGGATGCTGGACTAGATGGACCCTCACTGGTCTGATCCAGCAGGGCTCTTCTGATGTTCTTTTGAGGGGAAGGCCTCAGCCTCTCTGCTCTGTTGTTGGTCCTTCAGAGGAACTGGTTGAGGCCACTGTGTGAGGCAGGATGCTGGACTAGATGGACCCTCACTGGTCTGATCCAGCAGGGCTCTTCTGATGTTCTTATGAAGGGAAGGCCTCAGCCTCTCTGCCCTGTTGTTGGCCCTCCAGAAGAACTGGTTGAGGCCACTGTGTGAGGCAGGATACTGGACTAGATGGACCCTCACTGGTCTGATCCAGCAGGGCTCTTCTGATGTTCTTATGAGGGGAAGGCCTCAGCCTCTCTGCTAACAGGAGCACCATCGACATGGTATTTGTTCTCAGGCAGCTCCAAGAGAAATGCAGGGAACAGAACAAGGGTCTATATGTGACTTTTGTCGACCTTACCAAAGCTTTCGATACCGTTAGCAGGAAAGGCCTGTGGCAAATCTTGGAACATTTGGCATGTCCCCCAAGGTTCCTCAGTATGATCATCCAGCTACATGAAGACCAGCGAGGCCAAGTCAGACACTGCAACGACCTCTCGGAGCCCTTCACAATAGGCACAGGTGTAAAGCAAGGCTGCGTTCTCGCGCCAACTCTCTTTACGATCTTCTTTAGCATGATGCTTCAAAGAGCCGCAGTAGATCTAGATGATGACGATGGTGTCTACATCCGCTATCGCACTGATGGCAGCCTGTTCAACCTGAGGCGACTAAAGGCTCACTCCAAGACAATGGAAAAACTCATCCGAGAGCTACTATTTGCTGATGATGCTGCACTCGTCTCCCACTCGGTATCAGCTCTGCAGCATATGACGTCCTGCTTTGCAGAGGCTGCCAAGCTATTCGGCCTAGAAGTTAGCCTGAAGAAGACAGAAGTTCTCCACCAGCCTGCACCCCAGGAAGATTATCACCCTCCCTGCATCACTGTGGGTGAATCAGTACTGAAGACAGTCCAGCAGTTCAGCTACCTGGGGTGCATCATCTCCTCAGATGCCAAGATCGACAAGGAGATTGACAACAGGCTGGCAAAGGCAAACCGTGCATTTGGCCGACTGCACAAAAGAGTGTGGAGCAACAAGCATCTGAAAAAAGGCACAAAGATCAATGTTTACAAAGCGGTTGTGATGACAACCCTCATCTATGGCTCCGAATCGTGGGTTTTATACTGTCATCACCTGCGACTCCTTAAGCGCTTTCATCAGCGCTGCCTTCGCACCATCCTCAACATCCACTGGAGTGACTTTGTGACCAACACTGAAGTCCTCAAGCAGGCGGAGGTTACAAGCATCGAAGCACTGCTGTTGAAGACGCAGCTGCGCTGGGCAGGGCATATTTCTAGGATGGAAAACCACCGCCTTCCCAAGATTGCTCTGTATGGCGAACTTTCCACCGGCCATCGAAATAGAGGGGCACCAAAGAAGAGGTACAAGGACTCCTTGAAGAAATCCCTTGGCACCTGTCGCATCAACCATCACCAGTGGTCTGACCTAGCCTCAGATCGCAAAGCATGGAGGCACACCATCCACCAGGCTGTCTCTTCCTTTGAGAATGCACGCATAGCTGGTCTTGAGGACAAAAGGAGATTGAGGAAGAATCGCGCTGCTACAGCACCAACCCCAAATCAGACTTTTCCCTGCAGCCACTGTGGCCGGATCTGCCTGTCCCGCATTGGTCTTGTCAGCCACCAGCGAGCCTGCAGCAGACGTGGACTACTGCACCCTTCTTAAATCTTCGTTCGCGAAGTCAAGCCGAGAGATGCCTCCTCAGAAAGTCCCAATTAGGACCTACTGATCATGGAGAACATCACAAGTCAGACTGCACTTTCAAGACATTATTAAAAAGTCATTTGAACATCAAGCTTTAGTTGCTACTATAGATTACTTGAAATGGTTTTTTCTAGTGAAGAAACAGTCTCACTGAATTTGTTTTAGATATAATCATAGAGTTGGAAGGGACCTCCAGGGTCATCTTCTAGTCCAACCCCCTGCACAATGCAGGAAATTCACAAATACCTCCCCCTAAATTCACACGATCTGCATTGCTGTTCAATGGCCATCTAGCCTCTGACAGATATTTAAAAATCTTCAAAGAAGAAGAGCCCACCACCTCCTGAGGAAGCCTGTTCCACTGAGAAACTGCTCTAATTGTCAGGAAGTTCTTCCTAATGTTGAGCTGGAAATTCTTCTGATTTAATTTCAACTCGCTGGTTCTGGTCCTACCTTCTGGGACCACAGAAATATATATTATATTTCTGGGACCACAGAAATACAACGTATTGGATATATATTGTATATTATATATTGTATTTGGATATATATTATATATATATACATACAATAGTTTCTATTGGATGTTGATTAATTGTTTCTCAATATATATGATCCGTATCATCGGATAACAAAGTTGGAATCCAGTGGCACCTTTAAGACCAAAAATGTTTTATTCAGAATGCATGCACATGAAAGCTTCCATTCTGAATAAAACTTTGTTGGTCTTAAAGGTGCTACTGGACTCCAACTTTATTCTATTGCTTCAGACCATATTGCTTCAGGGGTGGCCAAAGCTGCTTCACATAAGAGCCGCAAAGAATAACCGTCAGATGTTTGAGAGCTGCAAGACATGAATGTCAGATGTCTGAGAGTTGCAAGACAAGGCAGGAAAGCAAACAGATGGGTAAGGAGGGAGAGGTGGAAAGAAAGCAACTTGAACTTCAAATGTATTCCCCCAAGCCACCAGCTGGCTTAGTTTGGTGATGTGATTTGAAGAGACAAATGCCTTCTCTAAGCCAGCCCGATGCGGGGGGGAGGGGGGGGGCTTCAAGAGCCACACAATATGTGTGAAAGAGCCACATATGGCTCCCGAGCCACGGTTTGGCCACCTCTGTTTCAGACCAATATTGCTGCCCACTTGGATCTACCTTGATCATCATAGTTTGTAATAAAATGTTTATTTATTTATTTTTTAAAAAAGGAAGTCCCAATAATAACTAAGGACAAGAAAAGAACGAATATGTCCTCTCGGATTCACAGGGTCTACTGCAGAAAGCTTCATGTAAACAACAGTTCCTCAAGCCCAGATATCCTTGCACCTGTTACTGTACCTGTTACTGTGGGGAGGAACAGGAAGGAGTAACAGTAATCTCTACTTTGCAACAGGCCTGCCACTGGGAATTCAGGATTATGAAATTCAGGATTAACAGCAGGATGCAGAGGTCAGTGTCAGACTAGGATGTGGGAAGCCCCGCATCGCCATGGAAACCTGCTGGGTGACTTCAGGCCCAGCACACATTCTCTGCCGAACCCACCTCACAGAATGTTGTGAGGATTTTTTTTTTTAAATGAGGAGGCAAGAATGGTATAAGCTGCTTTGGGTTTCTACTGAGCAGAAAAGCGGTGTGTAAACATCTAAATCGGTAAACTGCGAAGTCTCAGAGATCCACTGGCACAATTTTTTGGCCTGGGAAAGTATACCTGCTAGATCCACACTGGTAGCATGGCTGTGGTTATTCATAAGAACATAAGAGAAGCCATGCTGGATCAGGTCAATGGCCCATCCATTGTCACACAGTGGTCAAAACCCAGGTGCCATTAGGAGGTCCACCAGTGGGGCCAGAACTCCAGAAGGTCTCCCACTGTTGCCCCCCCAAGCGCCAAGAAGACAGAACATCACTGCCCTATACATAATAGCCTTCCATCTATTCCTTGTGGTTAACATCCACAGATGGATGTCTGCTCTTAAGAACAAGCCAATGGTCTATCTAGTCCAGCGGTCAAAATCCAGGTGCCATCAGGAGGCGCACCAGTGAAGCTAGAACTCCAGAAGGACTCTCACTGCTGCCCCCCCAAGCACCAAGAAGACAGAGCATCACTGCCCCATAGATAACAGTCTTCCATCTATTCCTTATAGTTAACAGCCACAGATGGACCTCTGCTCTTAAGAACAAGCCAATGGCCCATACAGTCCAGCGGCCAAAACCCAGGTGCCATCAGGAGGCCCACCAGTGGGGCTAGAACTCCAGAAGCCCTCCCACTGTTGCCCCCCTCCAAGCACCAAGAAGACAGAGCATCTCTGCCTTATGCATAACAGTCTTCCATCTATTCCTTGTGGCTAACAGCCACCAATGGACCTCTGCTCCAAATGTTTCTCCAATCCCTTCTTGAAGCTGTTTATGCTTGTAGCCGCCACCATTTCCTGCAGCAGCGAATTCCATGTTTGTGGGTTAAGTGCCGCCAACTTGTTTCTGACTTATGATGACCTCATGGATTCATGACCTCCAAAACATCCTATAGTTAACAGCCTTGCTCAGATCTTGAAAGCTGAAAGATGGGTTATTCAGCTGTGAGGGGGGAACACTTTGCACATGCTCAGATAAAAGATGCCATAAGCAGGGCTTTTTATAGCAGGAACTCCTTTGCATATTAGGCTACACCACCTTGATGTAGCCAATCCTCCTGGAGCTTACAGTAGGCCCTGTACTAAGAGCCCTGTAAGCTTTTGGAGGACCGGCTACATCAGGAGAGTGTTGACTAATATGCAAAGGAGTTCCTGCTACAAAAAAGCCCTGGCCATAAGACCCCAAGAACTGTCTTAAGGATCAGACTGAAGCTCGGTTTCGCCTTCCTAACAGCAACCGGGCAGGACACACACACACACCCCAATTCCAACATCTGGTAGTCAGGAAACTAGCAGGGGACGATTATTTCCATCTTGCCTCTGAACGGGGAAAGACTCTGCTCTCAGCTATCAAGACGAAGAGTCTTGTCTTCCAGAAAGCTGCCTAGTCCTATTAAAAGCCTTTTAAGCTCCCGGCCGTCCCCGTATCATGTGGCAATGAATTCCCTAAGCTAATAACACGTTATTGCTTCGTATGTTCTCGAGCTGAGGCCGGGCCTGGAAAACAGATCTTGAAGTTGGAGCCCCCTTGAGTCCTTGCTCAAATTAAGCCGTGGGCAGAAATTATCTTCTCTTTTCTCTGCGCTCCTCAGCCCTCTGCCGCTATGCTAATCATCTTCCTGCAGTTATGCTAACTAATCAAGACGCTTCAGGAACCTCAACACTTTTGCCATCCGGACAAGGGTTTTTACAAAACTGTGGGGAAAGCAAGGGTCTAGGGCCAATCAAAAGACCCAACCCTTTCTGAAAAGAAAGAAAAAGAGGGTTTTCTTTAAAAAAAAAATAATAAAGTATGAGTAATTACATCATTAGCCAATAAAATATAATTACTACGAGGAACAGTCCCCAAGTTTGCATAAATAAATATCGGTATCGGCCTGGGATTTGCAAAACATCAGAGAATGTCGCTCCATGTGGAGTATTATTTTTACTTGGTAATTTCTATCAGAGTGTTTGTGCGGTGCTTTCTGAAGGCTTGAAGCGTTTGACACATATCAGCTCATCAGTCCTTTGGAAGACGACAGAACTGAAGGAATACTACTAGATTGTCTTAAAGTTCTGACCTGGGTGGCTCAGACTTGCCCAGTCTACACAGATCTCAGAAGCTAAGCAAGGTTAGTATTTGGATGGGAGACCACCAAGGAAGTTCAGGGTTGCTAGGCAGAAGCAGGCAATAGTAAGCCACCTCCAAATGCCTCTTGCCTTGAGAATCCTATGTCAGGAGTGGCCAAACTGTGTCTCAAAGGAGTCACAATTTCCTTTACCTTCTCCCCACCCTACAACAGACACCCTTGTGAGGTAGGTGGGGCTGAGAGAGATCTCACAGCAGCTGCCCTTTCAAGTACAGCTCTGTGAGAGCTATGGCTGATCCAAGGCCATTCCAGCAGTACAAGTGGAGGAATGTGGCCACATTGGCCAATGTGTGACAGAGTGTTGGACTGGATGGGCCATTGGCCTGATCCAACATGGCTTAACATAAGAACATAAGAGAAGCCATGTTGGATCAGGCCAATGGCCCATCAAGTCCAACACTCTGTGTCACACAGTGGCAAAAAATTTTATATACACACATACACTGTGGCTAATAGCCACTGATGGACCTGTGCTCCATATTTATATCTAAACCCTTCTTGAAGGTGGCTATACTTGTGGCCGCCACCACCTCCTGTGGCAGTGAATTCCACATGTTAATCACCCTTTGGGTGAAGAAGTACTTCCTTTTATCCGTTTTAACCTGTCTGCTCAGCAATTTCATCGAATGCCCACGAGTTCTTGTATTGTGAGAAAGGGAGAAAAGTACTTCTTTCTCTACTTTCTCCATCCCATGCATTATCTTGTAAACCTCTATCATGTCACCCCGCAGTCGACGTTTCCCCAAGCTAAAGAGTCCCAAGTGTTTCAACCTTTCTTCATAGGGAAAGTGCTCCAGTCCTTTAATCATTCTAGTTGCCCTTCTCTGGCTTCTCTTATGTTCTTATGTTCTAATGGGGAATCAAACCCAGTTCTCCCAGATAATAGTCCATACACTTAACCACTATACCAAACTGGCTCTAAAGCTGCTTTCTTTCCGTCTCTTTCTTCTTCCCTCTCCTATTTCCTTCCTTCCTTCAGGAGAGGCAGAGGAAGTGATCTTCACGAAGACCCAGTGAACATAAGGAACTCACTGCTACAAGATACACGGATGACCTCTGGGACAAACTGATCAAGGAAAGCTCTACACGCCAGAGACCTGCCTAAAAATGACTCACAAAACAAATGAGTAAATGAGAAAAATTCAGGTTTAAATCAGAATGAAATAGTGAAGGTGAACAGTTATTAATGAATAGATAGAGTTAATATCGCAAGTGAATAAGAATGTGGGAATCGACCTTCGATCTCTGTTTTATCTGTATTTGGATTTTTTTTAATATGGTATATGATTTATGTATATAATGTATTTCAATAAACTATAAATACGAGAAGTAAAACAAAACATGACAAAAATCATTAAAAAGCACAGAAATCACTAGCAGTTAACAAGTATTTTAAAAAACACAACCATAGAGGTAAAGCTGCAGTACTGCAGTCCTAAGCTCTGCTCATGACCTGAGTTCGAACCTCGATGGAAGCTGGGTTTTCAGGTAGCTGGCTCCAGGTTGACTCAGCCTTCCATCCTTCCAAGGTCGATCAAATTAGTACCCAGCTTGCTGGGGGGAAAGTGTAGAAGACTGGGGAAGGCAATGGCAAACCACCCCGTAAAAAGTCTGCCGTGAAAACGCCGTGATGCCACGCCACCCCAGAGTCGAAAATGACTGGTGCATGCACGGGGGACTACCTTTACCTTTTTAGAAAATGTCACCCTAACCTGGCTAGCCCAATCTCATGGGATTTCGGAAGCTAAGCAGGGTCAGCCCTGGTCTGTATTTGCATGGGAGACCACAAAGGAAGTCCGGGGCTGCTACAAAGAGACAGGTCACGGCAAAACAACTCTGAATGTCTCTTGCCTATGGAGAAAACCCTCCCATGTCACATAAGTGCAACTTGATAGCAAAGAGAGAGAGAGAGAGAAACATGGAGGATGAGTCTGTTGATTTAGGTGTCATGGCCAGTAGTTCATAAAACCTCTCTATACAGGAGAAGTCTACCTTAAGAGGACCAGAGCTGGCAGAATATCTGGCCAATGGTAGCTCTCCAGATGTTTTTGCCTACAACTCCCATCAGCCCCAGCCATTGGCCATGCTGGCTGGGGCTGATGGGAGATGTAGGCAAAAAACATCTGGAGAGCTACCGTTGGCCACCCCTGCCTTAGAGAACCTACTGATTCGGGGAAACAACAGAGAAAAGCTGTTGCATTCTTGCCCTGCTTAGGGCTTTCCAGAAATATCTGGCTGGCTTCTGAGTAAACTGGGACGCTGGACCAGGTGTATAACCCCCCACCCCCAATGCCTACTGAAGACCATCAGACCCATTGCATCAGCCAACGCAATCAGGTCAAAACCAGCACCCAGGAGCAACCAGACTGTTTCTCCTGCAGTTTGGAAACGAGGATTCAGAGGCAAACTTTGGGGACTGAGCTTCTGTTAAAATAACTGAACGGCTTTCAATTGCATTGCTCTGTAGGCCTGCGTGATCTTGCCAGATATTGGAAGCTAAAGCAGAGTCAGCACTGGTTAATGCTGGGATGGGAAACCACTAAGGAAGCCCAGGGTCACTATGCAAAGGCAGGCAATGGCAAACCACCTCTGTTCTTCGCTTGCCTTGAAAATCCCATGCCAGATGTGTCAAACATGCTGCCCGGGCACCTATCAGGCCTCCAAGCAACTGCCTGTCATCTGCTTCCTTCTCCCTCTCTCTTGCTTCTTTCTGCATAGCAGCTTGCTTTGCAAGGCTTGCTCAATAGCACAGGAGCTACAGAGCAAAGTCTCTATCTTCTCCCTTGGGTGAGACTCCTCCCTTGGGGAGGAAGGAGGGAGGCAGAGCTTGCTTCTCCAGGCTCTCTCAATTACACAGCAGAGCTACTAAGCGAAGCCTCTCTTCCTTCTGTTGGCTGAGGCTCCTCCCTCTTCTGACCCCCTGGGGTAGGGAGGAAAGAGCCAGAGCTTCCTTCATCCAGTTCCTTGGATCCGATGGGAGAGATACAAAGAAAGCACCTTTAAGACTGAGAAAGCATGTTTTAAGTTAAAAAATCTTTCATTTAGTTTGTCTGTGTCCTTTATGAAGTTTATATCTCTGCTACCTAATCTTAAATAGGAACACACATGGCCCAGTCTGACATGACCGGGCCCGACAAGGTCTCATTTATGTCAGATCTGGCCTTCATAACAAACGAGTTCGACGCTTCTGTCCTATGCCACGTTGGCTGCAACTTGACGGCATTACACACACACACACACGAAACACAGGCTGATACTATGGGATGCTGTCTATTCCTGGACTGCCATTTTCATTCCTTTCTTATGAGTTACTGGGGAGGGTACTGGTCTAGCAGCTCACTGGGGAAGCTCCAGACCAGAGGTGGCCAATCTTGCTTAACGTAAGAGTCACATAGAATAAACGTCAGATGTTTGAAAGTCGCAAGTCGTGAACAAATATTACACACACGTCTTTCTTAAAACTCGTAATACTTCCTTTGCACAGAAAAGTAAAGTGCACACCAAGGTTCCCTCTAAGCTGAGTTAGTGTCAGCTAGCTCACAGTTTGTTAGCCTCCAGTTCACACATTTTTGTCTTAGCTCAGGAAAACTGGCCTCAGAGCAAACTAATTTATGCAGTGGTTCACAGCTTTAACGCCAGTAGCTCACAAAGCAGAATTTTTGCTCACAAGATTCCACAGCTTAGACGGAGTATTGGTGCACACGTATGTATTTTATAACACAACCATGCAAGAAGGAGACTTTAAGAAAAAACAAAAGCTGGGAATAACAGTCCCCATAAGACCAGCATAGGGAAAGGTTAGGAAATTATTTTTTGACACCAGTGCAAGAAGGAAACACACATGCACCGTATAAACCATTGACTATCATTTGTATTAGTGTGCATCTCTCTTTGCCTTGACACCAAGGTTAGTAAATACAGCTCCTGCAAGAGCTATGAAACTAAGGGGGGACCTTGTGCTGCCCTGCGTAATTCCATCCCTCCTTCCAGTGGCTCCCTCGGCTCTCTTTCCCCACTCTAGGTCTCCAGGCAAACCTCTGTGGTGGAAGAGAAGAACTTGTGAGCCTGCCTATTTCCCCCTCCTTCCCCACTTTACACGCAGTGGTCAGCGCTCAGAGGCTGAATGAGGTCCCGGTGCTAAGCATGCTAACTTGAGAGTAAGCCTGCATTAAATTCCTCCTTGAGCTCCGGGAGCAGCACAGTATGTGTGAAAGAGCCGCATGTAGTTCCCGAGCCAAAGTTTGGCCACCTTTGCTCCAGACACTGTTGCAGACAGATGCTTTTCCAGGCTTACAGAAGCTCTGTGCATGGACAACTCCGACACTGCACAAGGTGCCCAAAGGTGTGCACACTAAGGGACCCCAAAGACGATGTCTTGGTGCGGGCCTCCCCATGGCCTCCTGCGGCTAGCAAATGTCCTCAAACACCTAGGCAGGGTGTGCTCATACTCAGGACACAGCTGCCTTGCCGGCAAGTCATTTCTCTTCCCCTTCCTCAGGTCTTCTTCAGCATCCAGAAGCAGGACTGCTTTTCCTCCGTAGCACCCAGTTTGGCTTCAGCTAACCACAATTGCACAGGAAGGAGCTGTGGCTTAGCAGCAGAGCCTCTGCTTGGCATGCAGAAGGTCCCAGGTTCAGTCCTCCAGCACTTCCAGGTAAAAGGACCAGGTAGCAGGCGATGTGAAAGACCTCTGCCTGAGAGGAGAGCTGCTGCCACAGAGGACAGAGGTGGGGAGAGAGTCTGAGGGGGTACGGGAACAGGAAGAAGAAGAAGAAGAAGAAGAAGAAGAAGAAGAAGAAGAAGAAGAAGAAGAAGAAGAAGAAGAAGAAGAAGAAGAAGAAGAAGAAGAAGAAGAAGAAGAAGAAGAAGAAGAAGAAGAAGAAGAAGAAGAAGAAGAAGAAGAAGAAGAAGAAGAAGAAGAAGAAGAAGAAGAGGAGGAGGAGGAGGAGGAGGAGGAGGAGGAGGAGGAAGAAAGTAGATTTATACCCTGCCCTTTTCTCCAAATCAGAGACTCAGAGCAGCTTGCAATTCCTTTTATCTCCTTCCACTGCAACAGATCCCCTGTGAGGTAGGTGGGGCCAAGAGAGTTCTCCCAAAAGCTGCCCTTTCAAGGACAACTCCTAAGATAGCTATTGCTGACCCAAGGCCATTCCAGCGGCTGCACATGGAGGAGTGAGGAATCAAACCTGGTTCTCCCAGGTAAGAGTCTTCGCACTTAACCACTACACCAAATTGGCTTAACCACTACACCAAACTGGCTTAACCACTACACCAAACTGGCTTAACCACTACACCAAACTTGCTTAACCACTACACCAAACAAGGCAGGTTTATGAGTTCAATCTGTATTTTCTTTTCTGCAGCACACCCTGTTTCTTTCTTATGATAAACCTATGTTGCAAAGCTGATAGGAACACAGATTTGAGATGATCAGAAGGATACCGAGAGCAGCCACAGGCTAGGTTTGCCAGTTCTGGATCAGGAAACACCTGGAGATTTGGGGGGTAGAGTCTGAAGAGGGTATGATTTGGGGAAGGGAGGGATCTCAGCAGGGTACAAGACCACAGAATCCACCTTCCAAAGCAGCCATTTTCTACAGGGGAACTGATTTTGGTCTTCTGCAGATCAACCATAATTGTGGGACATCTCCAGGTGCCACCGGCAGCTCTAGCCAACAGTCTACCTGGTCCAACAGCCTGTGGCTGAACAGATGCTCCCAAAAAGCCTATGAAGCAGGAAAGAAGCCAAATCCTGCCCTGTTATTGTCCCCAAAGCACTTGCATTCAAAAGATTACAGCCTAACGATTAGCCGAAATTTTGGAAGAGACATTTAGAATACTCGGTGACAGCGGCTAGGATTACTTATGCAGTAAAATGGGAAGCAGGCATGTGCCCAAGATTAGAAGAGTGGGAAAACAAATTTGCTGCGTATGCAGTGATGGTGAAACTAACATCTTATTTCAGAAACAGATCAGTTACAAAATTCCAGGAGAGATGGGAGTGTGTATTATTTGTTATGAAAGCAGGAAGCAAATCTGGAATGAGAAGTAGTTTAAAATTTTGTACATAAATGTATTGCAATTAAGAAATAGAATGAGAAGTAGTTCTAAACGTTAAAGTCTGAATACAAATGTACTCCAACAAAATTATTCTTATAATATTTTATAGGAAGCGTTTTAAAAATTCTTTTAGGTAATGAAGGGGGTGTTAATGAGAAAGCATTATTCCATTGTTTGGGTTTATGTTACATAATTACTTTTTAAAAAAGGTAAAGGGAGTCCTCTGTGCAAGCACCAGCCGTTTCCAACTCTGGGGTGACGCTGCTTTCACGGGTGGTTTGCCATTGCCTTCCCCAGTCCTCTACACTTTCCCCCCAGCAAGCTGGGTACTCATTTTACCGACCTTGGAAGGATGGAAGGCTGAGTCAACCTCGAGCTGGCTACCTGAACCCAGCTTCCACCGGGATCGAACTCAGGTTGTGAGCGGAGCTTAGGACTGCAGTTTTATCACTCTGTGCCCCGGGGCTCTTAGTTTCCTTTCTCTAATTCCTTATATACTACCCATTTGCCTCAAAAGTAAATAAAAAATATTAAAAGGATAACTGCCTCTGAACACGGAGGTTCTGTTTAATCATGGCAAATAACCATCAATGTTAGGGTTTGTAGAATCTTTCGGGCTCAAGTGCCGTGTTCTACTGGAGAAAGAACACGGCACTTGAGCCCGAAAGATTCTACAAACCCTAATGATGTTACCCGCCGTGAAAACCTGAAATCTTTGATAACCATCAATGTGCTTGGAGGCCCCTTCCAACTCTATTCTTCTATGACTCTACGACCTATTCTCCATGAGGATATAAGAATCTGAGTCTAGCTTACACTAAGTGCGCATCAGCGAGGAAGTCATACAGTCCCTCTTCTGTCAGAAGTTGTGCAGCCAGCTTCAACCCTGTGACTCCATTTCGCACGTCTCCAGACGGTGGCAGTTCACAGTAAGGGCATTCCTTTCATAAAACGCGACTCTCCTCTCCCAATTTCTCAATTCTTGGCTCTCTTGGCACGCCATTACTTCTATCCCTGCCGTTTCCCACCCACCCCCATGCCTTGCTCCAAGAAACTTTATTCCGCTCCCCCCCCCCCCCATCCCCAATCGCCACTGGGGAAATTTGGGAGCCAATCCGCCAAGTCCTTCTGGGAACCGGGGGCGACGTGTCCCTCGTGGTATTATTTTCACACCAGGCCGTCTTCAATGAGAAGAGAATATCAAAAGCCTCGGAGAGCTCCATCACTGTTCCATTTCTTGCCGCCCCCACACGCATGGCTCTCTCTCTCTCTCTCCCCCCACATCCCCACTGAGATCAGAACCTGCCCTCGATGGGGGGAAAAGGGAGGGAGAGAGGAAAAAGACGAATGGGGGGGGGGGAGAAATAAATATAGCACTCGTCTCCTTTCACCTCGACAACACAGGCCTGGGAGGTTCAATTGGTTGCCAGGGCAACAACAGCTGCCAATTGTGGGGGCCCAGCAAGTTGAAACTGTACCCAGCGGGCAAAATTGCCTTGCTTGTACTCTCCAAGGGTGCCGTTCGCAAGATCGCTGGGCGTACATTAGTACCCCCCCCCTTCCCAAACACACATTACGTTTTTAACTGAGAAGGTCAGAGCACGAGGCGTTAGGCCGTGGAAAGTGAGGAGAATGAAGGGCTGCGGATAGCAACCAACCAGGCAGCGCTGACCCCATGGAATCGAATCGGAAGTTCGCCCACATGGAATTGTATGAAGCTGCCGTGCGCCAGCCAGTGCCTATCTCGCAGCTCCTCTGCCTGGTGAAGACTCTCCCGGGGTCTCTGACAAAGAAAGGTCTTTTCCGGCGTCTGCCATCCGAGATCTCTTAACTGGAGACGCTGGGGATTGAACCTGGAACTTTCTGGACGCTCTGAGATTCACGCACAGTCTGTGTCCCCCCCCCCCCTCCGCTAAAACGAAACAGACTCAAGCCAAGGGTCTATATTATTTGGCACGGCTCGCCAGGGCCTCCAGCAGAAAAAGGTCTCTCGCAAGACCTCGTTACCCGAGATCTTTAACTGGAGACGCGAGGGATCGAACCCAGGACTGGCTGCCTGCCAAGCACGTTCTCCACCCCTGAGCCATGGCTTCTTCCCAGGCCATGTTGAAATGGACAAGAGATGCTCCAGAGGCAGGGGACTGAACTGCCTTCGCTATGCTCACCCCCTAGCCTTGTCCCCACGCCATGGGTCTTAGGCACGGCTTTTTTTTTTTTGTAGCAGGAACTTCTTTGCATATTAGGCTTTGCAAGGGCACACCTAAGATTGCTCCAGAGTCTACCCTGCCCAGAGGTTCCAAAAAGCAACAAGCACTTCAAGCAATAAGCATTGATAGCCACATTTTCACCACAGCTTACGGGGAGCTACAGCCAGCCCTGACCTATATGACGCTCGTTCACAAACCTCTCTCGGTTGCAGTCAAGTATTTGAAGGTCTAAAAAATGTAATGTGGGGGAGAACTGGTGAGACAAAAAAAAAAAATCTGTCCTAGGAATCGTTCCCTGTATGGGCTGTCTCTTCTCTTATCAGCGCTTTGTTAATCCCCATAAGGGTAATGTTAAAGGGGCACAATTCAGCCAACAGTTTCGTGCACCCTATCTCATCCTGATCTTGATACCAACCCAAGCTTTGCTCCTGCGAATTTAGGCAAATTGTGAGAGGGAGAGCAAGAAGGGATGAGCCATGGCTTAGCTCTTATGGCCCATTCTTACATGCCCAAAATAATGCTGCCAACCACTCTGAGATCAGCAGGGCGTTTTTTGTAGCAGGAACTCCTTTGCATATTAGGCCACGCATCCCTGATGCAGCCAATCCTCCAAGAGCTTGCAGGGCTCTTTGTGCAGGGCCTACTGTAAGCTCCAGGAGGATTGGCTACATCAGGGGGTGGGGCCTAATATGCAAAGAAGTTCCTTCTACAAAAAGAGCCCTGGAAGTCAGGAAGGATTTTTTCCTGCAGGCCAAGGATCCTGGAGGTTTTTTGTCTTCCTCTGGACATAGAGCAGGGGTCACGGGTGTGGTGTGTGTGTGTGTGTGTGGAATAAATGAGAATTTCCTGCACTGTGCAGCAAGTTGACTGAGATGACCTTTGAGGTCTCTTCCAGCCCTATGTTTTTTAGCACCTACAAGACTAACAAAATTTGTGCCAGGATCTGAGCTTTCATGAGGCACTGTGAACTCACACCCTGCCACAAATTTTGTTAGTCTTTAAGGTACAACTGGAAGTACTTTGTTAGTCTTTAAGGTACAACTAAAGGAAGTACTTCTTCACCCAAAGGGTGATTACATGGAATTCTCTGCCACAGGAGGTGGTGGCAGCTACAAGCATAGGCAGCTTCGAGAGTGGATTGGATAAGCATATGGAGCAGATCCATCAGTAGCTATTAGCCACAGCATATTGTTGGAATTCTCTGTCTGGGGCAGTGATGCTCTGTATTCTTGGTGCTTGGGAGGGGGCATAGCGGGAGGGCTTCTAGTGTCCTGGCCCCACTGGTGGACCTCCTGATGGCACTTGGGGTTTTTTGGCCACTGTGTGACACAGAGTGGACTGGATGCGCCATTGGCCTGATCCAACATAGCTTCTCTTATGTTCTCATGCCTCTTGCTCTTTTTCTGAAGAAGTGAGCAGGGACTCACGAAAATTCCTACCCTGCCACAAATTTTGCTAGCCTTGTAGGTACTACTGGACTCTTGCTCTTTTTCTAACGCTACAGGCAGACGAACACAGCTACCCATCTTGATCTAGCTCTATGTCTGCATGTTTCCTCAGCCCTATCGCAGCAGGTACCTCCCAGTCTAAGCCACACAAAGGAGCGAAGAAAGGTTTTTTTAAAGCATGATTGAGACTCCAAGAAGATGGAAGGAGGGTATCGCAGTGGCAGCAATTCTGTAAGGGGGACGCCGGCTCCCACAAGACACTAGCCATGGTTCCATCCATCCCAAAACAGTAGATATTTGAACTTAAAACTCTTGTTTTTCTTCTTTCACAAAGGCTAGAGACTCAGGACCACGTCTTCTGCACGTGCGGGGATGACGTGCCAAAAAAAACGATAGCTTGCAAGGGACCAAGACAAGTGTTTTTAAAGAGCCGTGCCCTGACTTCAAAGATGCAGATACACACCAGGAGAGGGCAGCAACAGGTCAGGACGCACAACCAGACGCAGATTATCTTTTTTAAAAAACACGCTGCTGGCGCACAAAAGAACTCTCTTCCTAAAAAGTTGAAACCTGTTCCCTCGGCTGCTCCCAAAAGCCAACTCACGCCTTCCAGAACGCGAGATGACCCGTCGCCGGAGTCGACCCGTCTTTGAAAAGCCAAGGAGAAAAGGCACCACCCCGCTTCGACGTTTGGAGATATTTGGATTCTCCCCCACCCCTTATTTCCCTGTAAGCCTCTTCTGGAAAAGCCTGTTGCAGGGGATGGAACAAAACGCACCGCCGAGAATTGGGACAAGGTCCTTTCGCAACGGCCTGCTTTTGACGCATTCTCAGTCACATCAGATTGGCTGTGAATAAATTGGCATGTCACCGTGACAAAAACGTCGGACATCCGTGCCAGCCCTGCACATGGAAGTCGGATGCCCTTCTCTCTCATCACAGATGGGTGGAGACATAGACTGTAAAGGGAGCAGCACTGTATCATGTCAAACCGATGGCCTGTCTAGCTTGGGGACGCCTCTTCTGACCACCATTTGCTCTCCCGGGGCCCAGCAAGGGGCTCTTCCCAAATTCCAAACCTGCTGTGCAAGAGGCAGAGCCCAATTAGGCGAAGGTAGTTGAGGTACACCTAAAATCGACAGCTTGCAGCTGAACGCCATCCACACTGGAAGCATCTGAATTTCTCACGGGCAGGAATTCTCTAGAACATGCCGTTCTGGTCTGAGTTGTCCACGCTGCTGAACGGAATTGCATGTGCACTCCTTTCACTCTCCTTCCATTGGTGTAGCCTGACTTTTCTTTGGGGGAGGAGGATTAGGAAGTCTTTAGATACACATAAACCTATTTGTTCAACCGAGAGTGAAGTGTACTTGTGTGCAAACCGAGTTCACAGAAATTTGCACGGGATCAGGCAATTCCAAACAGAAGTCGTGATCGCCTCCACCTTCGGCCCGCCTCACCGTGGCCGCTCACCCAACCGGAAGGGGGGAAAGATTTGGTTGAAGAAGGAAAAAAGGAAAAAGGTGGTTGGATACAAAAGGGTGTGGAATGAAATCTATGAAATGGCTCTTGCTCCAAGGTTAGACTGCAAAACCTTACATGGTCCAAGATACTGATGTGCATTTCCAAAGCCCTCTCTTCCGTTTCCTGCTCTGCTACAGCAAGGATCATGCTAAAGACAGAAAGATGCAGCTAAGAGGGGTTATTTAAGCCTCATGGCGCAGAGTGGTAAAGCTGCAGTACTGCAGTCGGAGCTCTCTGCTCAGGACCTGAGTTCGATTCCAGCGGAAGCTGGTTCAGGTAGCCGGCTCGAGGTTGACTCAGCCTTCCATCCTTCCGAGGTCGGTAAAATGAGTACCCAGCTTGCTGAGGGGAAAGTGTAATGACCGGGGAAGGCAATGGCAAACCAGCCTGTAAAATGGTCTGCTGTGAAAACATTGTGAAAGCAGAGCCACCCCAGAGTCGGAAAGGACTGGTGCTTGCACAGGGGACCTTTCCTTTCCCTGAAAGAAAAGGAAGGCACTCTACATACGCTCAATGATACTGATGGCCTGAGCCCAAAAAGCAAAAACTGTTGCAAGGGCTTTCCAAATTAAGCCTCGCTATAAGTCACACAGGTCCACGGTGTTATGGGTGACTGTGAGAAAGGTGCAAACAAGAGAGGCCACAAACCTAAAGTCACACCCTTGTACACTTCCAAACCAAACACCAGTTTCAACCCAACGTTGTACTCACAGCAGCAGATTGGAACGGAAAAGCCTCAAATTGACCTACTGAAACAATGAGGTGGGACCTCCACTTATAACAATTGAATATACAACCCGGTGGTACTCATGGATTCTGAAGAGGGGACAGAAAGGCGAGCACTGCAATCTGAGCAACACAGGCAGCAAAAGAAATGTGCAGATCTATCTCCTCCAGGCATGCCCAGATCTATTACCCTTTTGGTCCCTGCAAGATTTCTCCTCTAAAACTGCTTCCCTCTCACACCGGCCAATGTCTGTGGAGGGTTTTTTTTATGTTTGATAAGCAGTAATGAATGGGGGAGGGGGAGAGATAAGGATGCTCCCAGGGCTGCAGCAAAAAAGGGGTTAAAAGATGGTAGCATCCAGATTATTAGTAGGGGAGCATCATTTTGTAAACATATGTAGTTCCCATGGCAACCGGAGCCAGGTTCCTTAGTTACGGATAGAGGGGGGGAGGCACAGGGAGTTTGGGAGGGGAGAGATGGCAGAGAAAGGCAGGCAGAACGGGTGGAGAAATTGTTTTCTTTTCTGGGATTCCTGAAAGCGTCACCCGAAAGGAAGGAAAAGGGGGGAGGGGGAAGAGACAGAGAAAGAGGAGGTGGGGGAGAGAAACGGAGATCCAGGTAGCCCGGATACACGTTGGCTACCACAACCCTTCCATCCATTTCCCCCACAAAAATGATTTTTTTGCCTCTCATTCAGTAGGATAAGGAGAGTAAGTAAGATAGGGATTTTCCCCCCTTTCTCCCCTCTATCCTTAAAAAAAAATGTTCTAATGATCTGGCAAAGTTCAACAGGCCTCAGCCCTTCAAAAATCCTATCATCTGGGAGAAAAAAGGGGAAGCCAGTGGTTCCATCCAGCCCGTATCTCCAGCAAACCGGCCCACAAATCTGGACCTTTGGTCAGAAACAGTCTCCGACCCGCACAATAAATCATTTCCATTCACAAGGCCCAGGATAAAAGCTGGCTGTCAGGTATTCTTGATATCCAAAAACTCCAGCCAGACGCCACCACTTTTCCACCAAAACCTCAAGACCCATAACCGTGGGCCTCCCCAGTCTTGCACTGCCACGTTTACAGCTTTCGCCCCTTCCCCAAATTCGCCCAGCTCACCAGGCTGGCCTCTCCTGTGTCTGAATACACACTGCATAGCTAAAGCTTCTCAGTCCGTTTCTCCCCCATTTCCCACAGGTTCATGTCTGCAGAAGGCGGCCCTTTCAGAGGCACAGAGAAACCCCCAGCTCTTCAAGCCAGCAGGCCCCATACCCAGAAATCCCATGTCCTCTAAGGCGGCCTCCTGCAATGCCCCACGCTTGGGGCGCCGTTTCTGTGGAATCGTGCCAAATTCCCAGGCACCTATCCACAGACCGCTGCCACGCTGTGCCCTGCACATGGCAGCTCTCCCTAACTTTAGGGCCCCAAATCAATTGGGGGACTGTGACGCCCCCAAAGCCTCCTGCATTCAAAACCCCATAAGCCCCCTTGCCCTGTCAGAACCAAGTGACTTCCCTTCAGACATTCTCCAATTGCGGGACAGCGAGCTCTGGGTTCAAGAAACCATGGCAGAGGAAGGATATCAAGGCCCCAAGAATCGTGAGAAAGAGGTGAACAACGCCACTGGCGGCACTGCTAGATTTGTAGCCCTGAACCGAAGGCTGGCCCTGCTACTAGGCAAACTAGGTGACCGCCTACAGCGCCGGCATTTTGGGGGCACCGAATTGAGTGCCAGACAGTCTAGGGCCTGCCCTGCCTGAACCCCACAACCTGATCCCCCCCTTCCTCTCCCTGAACCACCTTTTTTCTCAAGGCATAACATCCTCTCATTTCCACCCCCCACCAAATCCAAGGCGCCTCCATGAAGCCTCCCCAGCCTTCCCCACTTCATATGTAGCCAGATTTCTCCCAGAGGTCCCCACCCCCCAAAAAATGTTTCCTTAGGCATCTGCCCCACACACTCTCAGACCCACTGCCTGCCCGCCTTTAGGAAGCCCCCACTGCTTGCTCCCTTCATCCAACTTCACCCCCCATTCCCTCGACGGCTCCCCAGCCGCTCCCTCCCTCCCCCTTCCCGCCCCACCCCTGGGCTCTCCGTCCCCCCACCTCGACCCCCCCCCCACTCACATGCCAGATGACGAAGAAGATGAGCGAGGCGCAGAGGACCAAAGTCAGCATGTAGCAGAAGGCGGCGAAGGTGAACGCCATGGTGGGGCCGGGAGGGGACTTGGGGGGGGGGGGGGACGCGGCTGGCAGGTGGGGCGCCTCGGGGCTGGGAGGGGGGGTCCCCTTCGCGACCTTCCCCCCCAAGAGAAGGCAGCCAAGCCCTCCTGCGGGCGGCTACTCAGCCATGGGGCGGGGAGGGCGGGGCGGCAGCCGTCGGGGAAGGGAGAGGCAGGCGAGGCGGCTAAGGGCGCGGCAAGGGGGTCCACGCCGCCCCCATCCTCCGCGCGGATCGGCCGCCGCTTCGGCTCCTGCCGTCTGTCTGCGAGGCGTCCAGGCGAGGCGGGCAGAGCAGGGCGAGAGGAGGAGGAGCCGCCGCCGCCGCCGCCGAAGGGGGGAAGCAAGACGGACGGGGCGGCGCCAGAGAAGGGGGAGGCCGGGAGAGGGAGAGAGATCCGCCGCGCTTACTCGGGAGGAAGCCCTCGTGCTAGCCGGCGGAGGAGGGGAGGGGAGGGGATCCTCAGCAGGTGGGTGGCCCGCCCAGCGGTGGGGCTGGCTGCTTGCTGCCCCGGGGTCCTGTCTCCCGCCGGGGCCTTGCGCGCACTCAGAGGCAGCGGGATCTGCGGCCCGATCCGTCGAATCGCGGGGAAGCGATCCCCCCCTTAGTGCAATGGGGGATTACCTTCCCAAAAGGGGGCGAGGTCTGCTCGGGGTCATTGCATGAGATTAAAAAACGCAAAGGGGGGGGGGGAGAAGGTCCCCGTTTCTCTTTGCAACGCTGCACCCTCCAAATTGCACGCGTGATTACTCGGGAAGTAAGTGCAATGGGGAATTGCCTTCCCACGTGGCGGGCGAGGGCTGCTCGGTGCAACTGCATTGCATTGCATGAGATTTGAAAAATGCAACCAAAAAAAAAAGTCCCCGGTTTGTCTTTGCAACGCTGCAGCATTCAAAATTGCATGCGTGCTTACTCGGGAAGTAAGCCGCCCCTGAGCGTAATGGAAAATTAACTTCCCAAGAGGCGGGCGAGGAAGGCTGACTGGTGCGGGTGCATTGCACTGTACGTGAGAACGAACACACACGTTTTTCTTGCAGCGCTGCGCTGCACGATCCGAATTGGGTGCGTGCTTGCTCGGTAAGTAAGCCTCAGGGAGTGAGTGCAATACGAAGAAGTGTGGCCCAAGGGAGACGGAGCGCGGATGTGGCATAGAAATAAATGATTTATTATAAATCTACAGTCAAAATAAGTAATGCCTGGTGCCCCCCCCCCTGACGTTACCGCGCTTCAAACCCCGCCCCACTGTTGTGGCCCTCCAAGATCCCCCCTCCCCCCCCCAACTGCTCAAGGTGGATTTTTCAAGGTAGATATATTGCAGTCAGGTTCCAGAGCATGTTTCCCCTTCAGGGATGTCAGCAGGACCCAAGGCTTAAAGGGGAAAGGAAGGGAAATTTCTTTTCCTAAGGAAATGACGGGGTACCCTCTGACCTTAAAAAGTAGAATCCTAGAGTTGGAAGGGGCCTCCAGGGTCATCTAGAACAAACCGCTGCATAATACAGGAAATTCATAATGCCTTGTCTCCACACCCAGTGACTCCTGCTCCATGTTCAGAGAAGATGGTTAAAAAAAACAAAAAACCTCCAGGATCTCTGACCAAATTGGCCTGGAGAAAATTGCTTCCTGACCCCAAAATGTCAATCAGCATTTCCCTGGGCATGTAAGAAAGGCCACAAGAACTAAGCACTGATGCGACCCTTCCTGCCCTCCTTCTCATGATCTGCCTAGGTTCTCAGAATCAGCATTTCTGTCAGATGGCCATCTAGCCTTTGTTTTAAAACCTCCAAGGAAGGAGAGCTCACCACCACCTCCCAAGGAAGCCTGTTGCACTGAGGAACCACTCTGATTGTCAAGAAGTTCTTCGTAATGTTTAGCCAGAAACTTTTTAAAATTTAATTTCAACTCATTGGTTCTGGTCCAACCTTGGTCAACAGAAAACAATTCTGCACCATCCTCTATATGACAACCCTTCAAGTACTTGAAGATGGTTGTCTCCTCTCCAGGCAAAACATACCCAGCTCCTTCAGCCTTTCCTTGTAGGACTTGGTCTCCAGACCTCACACCATCTTCATTGCCCTCTTCTGGACCTGTTCCAGCTTGTCTTTATCTTTCTTAAACTGTGGTGCCCAAAACTGAACACAATTCTCTAGGTGAAGTCTAACCACAGCAGAGTAAAGTGGTAACATCACTTTGCATGATCTGGACACTATACTTCTGTTGATATAGCCCATAATCACATTTGCCTTTTTAGCTGCCATAACCCACTGATGGCTGATGTTCAGGGTACAGTTCACTAAGACCCCTAGATCTTTTTTGCACATGCTACTGCCAAGTCTCCCAATCCAATAATTATGCATTTGATTTCTCCTACCTAAATGGAGATCTTTAAATTTATCCCCGTTAAAATTCATTTTATTTGTTTTAGCCCAGTTTTCCAGCCTGTCAAGATCATCCTGCATTCTGACTTTGTCTTTTACTGTATTTGCAACCCCTCCCAATTTAGTATCTTATGCAAATTTAATAAGTATTCCCTCTATTCCTTCATCCAAATCATTTATAAAGGTGTTGAACAAAACAGATTCCAGGGCAGATCCCTGAGATCATTTCTCAACCAGTTAAAGATCCACTTAACAGTAATAGGATGCAAACAACATTTTACCAGCTTGTCAACAAGGATATTATGTGGAACTTATATCAGATGCCTTACTGAAATCAAGATAAACTATATCTACAGACTATGTCTGCTCCTCTGATCCTACAAGGTAGTAACTTTCTCAGAAAAAGAGAGGTTACTCTGACATGACTTGTTCTTGAGAAACCCATGTTGACTCTTAGTGATCACAGCCGTCCTTTCTAAATATGCAAGCATTGATTGTTTGACAATTTGTTCTAAAACTTTTCCAGATATAGACATCAAGCTGATAGGATGGTAGTTACTTGGATCCTACTTTCCCTCCTTTTTGAAGATGGGGACATTTGCCCGCCTTCAATTTCTAGCACCTCACCTGTTCTCCAGGAATTCAACAATAATGGACAGAGGCTCAAAATTACATCCACAAGTTCTTTATCTGGCCCTGAGGATTTAGTTTCATTCAATTAAACTATATGTTTATGTACTACCCCATGCCAATACTAGACTGCAGCTCCCTTCCCACATCATGTGTTCTGTTTTTGCCATGCTGAGCACTGTTTCCCTCACAAGAGAAGACTGAGGAAAAGACTGAGTGATACAGAGGCATAAAGGAAAAAGAGGAATCTGTTCTCATTTTGCAGGAACTAAAAGGCACTGAGATGCTCCAAAGTTCTGACGTTGGAGACAGTGCCACTGAAGAGGGGGAGAGTTCTAGAAGTTTCCATTGGTTATGAGGA
Organism: Heteronotia binoei; assembly: GCF_032191835.1. Classification (NCBI taxonomy): domain Eukaryota; kingdom Metazoa; phylum Chordata; class Lepidosauria; order Squamata; family Gekkonidae; genus Heteronotia; species Heteronotia binoei. The sequence continues at coordinate 263,674,754 of NC_083223.1, forward strand.
AAATCACAATCCCCCATCAAATACACATTTATTTGTTTAAAGCCCTGCCTGGGAAAGTGGTGGCCCTACTGCTGATGCAGATTTTGTGAGGAGGGGAGAGGAAAAGAGATGTATGTGAGGCAGTGCCTATGAGAGGGGAGAATAGTAAGGGCAGAATGCGTGAAAGGGCAGAATGCATGGAGAGTGTGTTTGTGAGAAACTATGCATGTAAGGGAGTGAACATATGAGAGAGGGAATTTTGAGTGTGTGAGAAGAGAAAATGGGAGAGAAAATGTGCGTATGAGAGAATGTGAGGGAGGAGTGGGGAAGTAATGGTGTGAGAGAAACTATTAGGGACAGAGAGAGACAGAGGGAAAGTGACAGAGGGAAAAGGAGTGGAAGTGGAGAGTGGAGAAGAAAAGGGATGGTTTATGTGATAGAGAATGTATGTGAGAGAGAGGGAATGTGAGGGAGAAGGAGAATGGAAGTGAATATGTGAAGAAAATTATGAGGAATGGTTTGTCTGTGAGAGGAATGGGAAGGAGAAGGCGTGAGGAAGTGAATGTGAGGAAAATTATGAAGGATGGTTTGTGTGTGAGATAGAGGGAATGTAAGGGGGGAGTATGGAAGTGAATGTGTGAGAGGAAAATCATGAGGGACAGTTTGTGTGAGAGAATCTGGGTGTGAGAGAGATAAGAGTATAAGACATATTCTGCACACTTCCCTGTGTCACAATGCGTACTTATAAGTAAACATGCACAGGATTTGCCTGCAAATGACAGAGAAGTGAACAGACTGAAGGAACTGTATGAGGCAGGGGGGAGGCAGACAAACAAAGGATGGGACACCTGTGTGTATGCCTGAGAGGGATTGTGTAGAACGGTGAGAGAGAAAGGAAATAATTTGCCTTCGTAGGTTTTGGGGATTGTGAGGGAAATGTCTGAAAGGAGAGAGATGGTGTGTTTGTGTGTGCATGGGAGACAATAAGAAAATGATGTGTAGGAAGGAAAAACCACAGACATGGGTTTGGGTGGGAAGAGGGAGGAAGAAATTGCTGAATGAGAAGCAGCTTTAGGTGTGAAAAGGGGCGAGTAGAGAAAAGCAGACTGGCGTGGGTGTGAAGGAAAGGGAGCTGAATGAGATTTGGGGACATCTACATTATTGGAGCGCCTGAGCCCAATTGTAGGAGGGGGTGCAAGCCGAGGGCCAAATGCTCTGGTCAAAATGTTCTGTGTGAATGATAGGAGGGGTTGGGGAAGGAAGAGGAAATCTTTCTCTCTCCCAGCGTAGTGGGTCACACAGATCACACAACCCTGGCACGCACAAAGCTAGTGTGGGAAGTATATCCATGATGCATGAGTAAATAAAACAGCCAACGTTATAATTCACTGTATAGATCCATGTTGCAGCCTCATTTGGAATACTGTGTGCAGTTCTGGTTTGCTATATCTCAAAACTTTTTCTCCCTCTCCCAAAATACTGGGTGTCCAATGAAGACAGCCTGGATTGCACAGGAGAGATACAAAGAAAGCACCTTTAAGACCAACAAGTGCTAATGTTTTAAGCATGTTTCAAGTTTTTAAAAATCTGTGTTTGTCTGTGTCCTTTTATAAAGTTTATATCTCTGCTACCTGGCATTACATTTCATGACACACATGGCCCAGCCCAGCAAGGTCATATTTATGAGACCCAGTTTGATGTGGTGGTTAAGTTCATGGACTCTTATCTGGGAGAACTGGGTTTGAGTCCCCACTCCTCCACTTGCAGCTGCTGGAATGGCCTTGGGTTAGCCATAGCTCTTATAGGAGTTGTCCTTGAAAGGGCAGCTTCTGAGAAAGCTCTCTCAGCCCCACCCACTTCACAGGGTGTCTGTTGTGGAGGAAGAAGATAAAGGAGATTGTGAGCTGCTCTGATTCAGAGAGAAGGGCGGGGTATAAATCTATGGTCGTCTTCTATCAGCTCTGGCTCTCGTAACAAATGAGTTTGACACCCCTGCCCACCTGTGACTTGACAGCACTTCCCGCCACCATAAATAATGGTTGGCTGTAATGAAAAAATGGGAGCCTCCATGTACAGAGCTTATACCTGTTGTTTGTGGGAGCAGTAACAACAGAAGTGGACTTGGCCTCTGTCCCTCAAGCCTCCTGAGGGCACCTTTTTGGGCACAGTAGGAAACAGGACACTGGGCTGCCTTTTCCCCCAGTGGGAACACAAAGTGGTTTACATCAATCTCCTGTGCTCTTGTTTTATCCTCACAACAACCCTGTGAGGTAGGTTAGACTGAGAGATTGCAACTGGCCTAAGGACACCCAGCAAGCTTCCAGGGTGGAGTGGGGATTCGAATCGGGGTCTTCCAGATCCTACTCGGACACCCTAATCACTACACCACACTGAGGAGAATGCACATATTGGACACTGTGAGGCAGAAGCTAGGGTGGAAGGTGTTGTACTATAATGCCAAAGATGATATTTTTTAATTGTATTCGTTATTATCCTGGCTTCCTCCTAGGAGTTTGCAGCAGGAGATAAGCTACCTTTTATCTTTACAATGGCTTTGTGAAGTAGGAAGGGCAGGTTTTTTTGTTTTTTAGCAGGAAGGCAGCTGCGGCTGGTTTGGCATTAGGGGGTGTGGCCTAATTTGCAAATGAGCTCCTGCTGGGCTTTTTCTACAGAAAAATCCTGTGTGAGACAATGGTGATGTCAGGGGTGTGCCCTAATATGCAAATAAGCTCCTGCTGGGATTTCTCTACACAAAAAGCCCCGAAGCAAGGACAAGACTGGCCTATGTTCCCCCCCCTCAAAGGCTTTGTTGGCAAGTGGGATTTGAACCCAGTTCACACATATGCAGAAGAATGCCAAGATGGACAAATGAACTGCATCACTTTACACTCCACATGGATCATGTTTGCTCTGCTTTGTTTTGGTTTTTTTGGAGGGGGGGGGAAATCTCCCTGCAAATAGAAAGCTTCCACTTGCACCTGCTGGTATGACCTTGGGTCAGCCATAGCTCTCTCAGAGCTGTCCTTGAAAGGGCAGCTTCTGGGGAGAGCTCTCTCAGCCCCACCCACCTCACAGGGTGTCTGTTGTGGGGGAGGAAGATAAAGGAGATTGTGAACCGCTCTGAGACTCTTGAGTGGAGGGCGGAATATAAATCCAATGTCTTATTACTACATTGTAATATATAATGAAATAATTATACAACTCACGGCCCTGTTACTAACAGGTCACGGACCAGTACTGGTCCACAGCCCAGAGGTAGGGGACCCCTGCTCTACAGAATATTTATATAACTTTTTTTTTAATTGTTCAAAGCCCAACACAAATATTCACTCCCAGCAAGGGAAAGGAAGGAAGGCGCTGTGTGCAAGAAACAGATACACGCCAAGTAATTTCCACAATTTCAGGCTCACTTGGAAGCTGCCCTCCTTTGAGTTTCAGCCAACCCCGCCTGCTAATCTCAGAAGCACAGGGGAGGGGGGGACTTTGATTTGTCAGGACTGCTTCAGTCCAGCATCCCCCGGTAGGAATTAGCATTAAATATGAAACTTGCATCCTGTACACAAGAGTTGACCACGTGGCTATCTTTCGTGCAGGAGATTTCTGTGTGTGTGGACTTGCTGCACGAATGTGCTGCTCTTCCAATCCTGTGCTTCAGAATGGCTGCTGGTGAGGGGGGGGCAGATTCTCACTGGTAGGGCTGCCAAATTCCAGGTAGGTGTAGCAACCAAGAGTCACACGGAAAGTGGGACTGGGGAGAAACCCGAAGGCTCCATGTATCAAAACCTCTTAAAGACATTTGTCAATATCTTCCAATAATACAATAGACTCTTTCATGCCAATAATAAAGATGTCCCGCGGTTTCCAACCCGCCAAGGCACACAGGTACATCTCCAAAGGTGGAGGAATTACAGTCCTGACATTCAAAGTCTGTACTCCACCACAAGACAATAATATTCATAAACTTGACACCCAGTTATTTAATCCATTCAACCTGTATAGCTACTGTATCTATGACTTAACCACTATAATCAACTTCAGTTACTCAAGAAGATGCTATCTAAAGTCTGGTTCCGCAGGTGTATTTCATTAACTATCTTCATACCTGTTAAAAGTTATACATACATTTTTTTTCTTTTCTATCACACACACAGACCACTGAATGTCACATTTATCAAATTTGCAGGATGCATGAAAGGTCCTGTTCATTATTAAGACCAGGGCTTTTTTTGTAGCAGGAGCTCATTTGCATATTAGACCACACCCCTCTTATATAGCCAATCCTCCAAGAGCTTCCAGGATTCTTCTTACAGGGCTCTTGGAGGCTCTTGGAGGATTGGCTATATCAGGGGTGTGTGGCCTAATATGCAAAGAAGTTCCTGCTACAAAAAAAGCCCTGATTTAAGACCATTAGTTTCCAGTGCTTTGGATATACCTGTGTGCTTTGGCACATTGGAAGCAGAAGTAAATATTGGCACTAAAGATTCTTTATTGTGTTATTGGAAGATACTGACAGACATCTTTAAGAGGTTTTGATACATGGAGCCTTTGGGTTTCTCCCCTGTTCCACTCCAGGTAGGGCCAACCTCCAGGCAAGGCCTGATACCTCCCCCTCAGTATTAGTTGAAGTCCAGGCAACAGAGATCAATTCCCCTGGAGAAAATGGCTGCTTTGGAGGGGGGATTCTACAGTGTCATCCCCTGCTGAGGTCCCTCCCCAAATCTCCCAAGAATTTCCCAACCTGAAGCTGGCAATACTAATTCTTCAGGAGGTTTCTTCTTGGATATAGTCAAGATGTGGATTGCAAAATGGGTCGAGAGGAAACAATGTGGGTTGGATGCTCACTTCCCTCTGGCAGAATGATCCTCTTGCATTGGGGAATGTTTCTTGTGCGGGAGAAAAGTGCTGCCCTTAGAATGGAGGCAGCGTCCTGTTTTTAAGAGCATTCCTCGTGGTTCCTTTGCAGTATGCCACAACAGCTTCAACAAGGCTATCAACACAATTCAAAGCCAACTTCTCTTTTAAAAAAAAAAAAAGAAAAGCAAAGGAACCCATAGCTTTGGCATCCAGATTAGAAGGCAGTCATTTTTAATTGTTTAAAACAATATTCAGTGAGCAAACTAAAGAGAGATGCTCCTGAGAAGTTATATTTAATCTAACCCCCTGTGGAAGACGGGGCCTAATCTCCCTGCCACTTCTCTTAGTTAACATTGTACAGGGTTGTTGTTACATTAAAAAGGAGGCGAGAAACACACATAAGATGGCCTTGAGCTCCTCCAAGAAAGGGCAAGATATAGTAAAGGCCATTGATTAGATTTATGCATCCCATTTGCCATTTTCTTATGAGTTTGGGTTGTTTTCCAGTTTATTATGTACATTTTAATTCACTAGCCAACTCTGTGGCCGTTATGAGGACAGAAAGACGGGATATAAATTTTGTAAAATAAATTCATTAAGTGGCTAGTTGGGGTCTCCCAGTTTGCAACTTTGCCCTGCAACATGTAGACATAAGAACATGAGAGAACATAAGAGAAGCCATGTTTGATCAGGCCAATGGCCCATCCAGTCCAACACTCTGTGTCACTCAGTGGCCAATATATGTGTATGTGTATACACGCACACACACATATATATATAGTCACACATATATGTAGTCACTGATGGACCTCTGCTCCATATTTTTATCCAGTCCCCTCTTTGTCAAGCATATTGGTTCTTTCTTGGTATAGCTGTATTATTAACTGTTATTCTAATGTATTGCACATCAAAGCCATGTATCCTCTCCTTTAGTTCTCACTAGTAGCAAATGCAGGAATGTCCTCTTTGAAGATAATGCCTCCTGGGATACTTTCCCAGGCTCAAACCTGGACCCAGGATGTTGCTAAACCGCAAGAATAGATAAAGTAGCCAGCGTGTTAGTTTCACACCCCTGTGTAAGAATTCCTGAGATACCTTTGATGTGCCCCCTTAAAGTTAGTATTCTAGAGTTACACTGTATCACCTCCAATCTGGTGCCTACTCAAGCACAATGGATTACCAATAAACTAAGACTTTGTTTCAAAATCAACGCTTGGTTATTTTGAGATCTGATGCTTGACACTCTTGAAGCTGGCTATGCTTGTAGCCGCCACCACCTCCTGTGGCAGTGAATTCCACATGTTAATCACCCTTTGGGTAAAGAAGTACCTCCTTTTATCCGTTTTAACCTGACTGCTCAGCAATTTCATTGAATGCCCACGAGTTCTTGTATCGTGAGAAAGGGAGAAAAGTACTTCTTTCTCTACTTTCTCCATCCCCTGCACAATCTGGTAAACCTCGATCATGTCACCCCGCAGTCGACGTTTCTCCAAGTTAAAGAGCCCCAAGCGTTTTGCAAGACCTCATGCAAGTTCTCTGGAGAGACAGCGGACACATTTTCCTAGTAAATGAATGCAGTGCCTAAACGAGTTCACAAGACAGCAGCCACATATCTATGGGTTTTGCATGCAACTTAGGGTTGCCAAGTCCAATTCAAGAAATGTCTGGAGACTTTGGGAGCGGAGCAGGGAGACTTTAGGGGTGCAGCCAGGAGATATTGGGGATGGAGCCAGGAGCAAGGGTGTGACAAGTATAACTGAACTCCAAAGGGAGTTCTGGGCATCACATTTAAAGGGACAGCACACCTTTTAAATGCCTTCCTTCCATAGGAAACAATGAAGGATAGGGGCACCTTCTTTTGGGACTCATAGAATTGGACCCCGTGGCCCAATCTTCTTGAAACTTGGGGGGGGGGGGGTATTTTGGAAAGAGGCACTGGATGCTATACTGAAAATGTGGTATCTCTAGCTCAAAACACAGCCCTCCCAGAGCCCCAGATACCTGCAGATCAATTCTCTATTATTCCTTATAGGAATAAGTCTCCATAAGGAATAATAGCGTTCCCAGCAGACATTTCCCTCCCCTCCCCCCGCTTTCTGATGACCCTGAAGTGGGGGGATGGCTTCCAAACCGGGGGATCCCCTGTCCCCACCTGGGGATTGGCAACCATAATGCAACTCTGCAAAACAGGTTTGCAATAAGACACTGATTAAACAGTGGTGGGATTTTAGTGAGGAGACTTGAAGATTCATGTATACATCCATTTTGTTCCCATTCGTTCCCTGTTAGAAACTTCGGTTCATTCCCATAACCCTCTGCGGCACAGATGCAGCGCATTTCCCCAAAAGACTAGAACGCAAGGACATCCGATGAGGCTGATGGTCAGCAGATTCAGAATGGACAACAGGGACGACTTCTTGACACAAAATAGATGGAGACGGGGAGCCGTGTTAGTCTTTCTGTAGCAGCAGAAAAGAGCAACCAAATTTGTGGCAAGGGGGCAAAGGATGAGCTTGCGTGCGTCACTGCCAGGCCTCAGATTCAGCAGGAGCTCACAGGAGTGCAGCTCCTGAACCTTTCTGACGGTTCTCCCTCTTCCTCCCCACCTACCTTGTCCATTGAATAGTAGGTGCAGCTGCATAACAATCCCTGGATGAGGAGAGCGGGCAGCCAGCCACCAGGGGCTTTGCCACACCCCCAACAGCCCTCATTAATCCCTGGAGAAGCCCATGCCACCCTTTCTCCATTTCTTATGTGATGTTGGGTGGTAGGTGGCTTGCTGGCCTTTTGAATAGGAGAGGGACAGCCAAGGAGAGTCCCAGGCAAGTGAGGCCTGCTTGGGCTGGCTGGATCTCTAGCCAGCCCAAGCAGGCCTCGCTCACCCAGGGTTCTCCTTTCTTGCATCCAGTTGCTTTTGTTTGGGTGATGGTGGTGGCATATGCTGATGAGCTCTGCCACCTATTTTTCTACAAAACGACCCCCTGGTCACCGCCCACTTCTCCAGATGCTGATATCTGAAGAAGTGAGCAGTGACTCACGAAAGCTCACCCCTTGCCGTAAATTTTGTTAATCTTGAAGGCGCTCCTGGACTTTTGCTCTTTTTTGCTGACACGGCGTATTGTCAAGCCCCAGATACCCGCAGATCAATTCTCCATTGAAATTAAGCGACTGAAATGTGGCATTCATGGCCAGAGGATGTAGTGATGGCCACAGGCGCAGACAGCTTTAAAAGGGGATGAGACCAATTCATGGAGGAGAGGTGTATCCGTGGCTACTGGCCATGGTGACTGAGGGGAACCTCCACATTCAGAGGCAGCGAGCCTCAAAATCCCAGAGCCAGGAGGCAACATCAGGGGAAGATCTCAGGCCCGATGCCCTGTTGCTGGCTGCAGTTTGAAACAGGATGCTGGACTAAATGGACATAACATAAAAGAAGGCATGTTGGATCAGGCCAATGGCCAATCCAGTCCAACACTCTGGGCCTGTTCAGACGCACAGTTTAATCAGTTGTCGCTGCTGTTTCCTACCGGATTAAAAGTGGCTGATCAGACAACATCTGCCTCCCAGTCGTCAATCGTTGTCACCCCCTCCCAATCCTGCTCTGAACCGGATTATTTTGTTATCTGTTGTGTTTTTTGAGTTGTCCGGTTTCACCTCGTAGTTTTCTCCGTCTGGATAGTTCTGCTGCGATATTAACCAATGTCGGGATGTCTGAAGGCTGTCCCAGAGCAAAAGGAGCCTCAGAGACATCCGGTTTACAGCTGCCATTTTTTTTACTACTTCGCGATATGCGCATAACCGCATAACCACATAATGTTTTAACCTATGCGCATTTGCACATAATAGTGGGGGAAACAAACAAACAAAAGAACTGCATGGGGCCGTCATGTGGATGGCAGAAGACGGTTTCACTGAGGAGTGATTCGAATTGCAATATGGCAGTCTGATGGATAATATCAGGAACAAATATATTCGGAACAGAACCGGGTCAGTTTAACACGGACTCAACACACTGTGTGAACAGGGCCTCTGTGTCACGCAGTGGCCAAAAAACCCAGGTGCCATCAGGAGGTCCATCAGTGGGGCCAGGACACTAGAAGCCCTCCCACTGTTACATGCCCCCCCCAAGCACCAAGAATACAGAGCATCACTGCCCCAGACAGAGAGTTCCGACAATACGCTGTGGCTAAGAGCCACTGATGGACCTCTGCTCCATATGCTCAACCTCCTGGTTTGATCCAGAAAGGCTCTTCTTATATACATGCTCAGCTGTATAAAAACACTGCACAGTGCTTAGAAGCTCTCAGTGTCTAGACACACACTTGTGGCTCAGATTAATTCCTGGCTAGGATGGATTCCCTCTCCCTACACGCAAACATTCTCTCTCCTAACCACACAGTGTCAGACAGCTCCGGTATGTATCCCCACCCCCTTTCCTGATGGATACCCTCCTCTTCTTTCTCCCACTAGCAAAAACTGACAAAATGATCTCGTCTGGCAGCCGGGTGGCTCTGTTGGCGAACGGAGCTGCCAAAACGGGATCTTTGACTCTTTTGTTTGTGTGTGTAGGGTGAGTGTGCGTATCCCTCCTCCCCAAGAAAGAATCTCCAGAATGCATTAAATTCTAATTAAGATTATTGCACCAATGAATCAGCACTTAGTTATACACACACTCGTTAATATTTAAGTCACTCAAATTACAATCGTAGAGTAGGAAGGGACCTCCAGGGTCATCTAGTCCAATGCACAATGCAGGAAACTCACAAATAACTCCTGCTAAATTCAAAGGATTTGCTGCCAGATGGCCATCTAGCCTTTGTTTAAAAACCTCCAAGGAAGGAGAGCCCACCGAGGAAGCCTGTTCCACTGAGGAACCGCTCTAACAGTCAGGAAGTTCTTCCTAATGTTGAGCCGGAAACTCTTTTGATTTGATTTCAACCCACTGGTTCTGGTCCTACCTACAGAAAAGAATTCTACACCATCCTCTATAGGACAGCCCTTCAAGTACGGTACTTGAAGATGGTGATCATATCACCTCTCAGCCGCCTCCTCTCCAGGCTAAACATCCCCAGCTCCTTCAACCTTTCCTTATAGGACCTGGTCTCCAGACTCCTTATCATCTTCATCGCCCTCCTCTGGACTCGTTCTGGTTCCAGCTTGTCTATATCCTTCTTAAAATGTAGTGCCCAAAACTGAACACAATACTGCAGGTGAAGTCTTACCAGATCTCACCTGTGCTTAGAGTAGTCCTCTCCTTCCCCGCCCCCCACCTTTCAACCAATATCTTTTTCACTCCATCGCGGCCACTGAAGAAGATAAATAATAACCCTAGTGAGGACTGGAAAACCCAAAATCGAGAAAAAAGAAATACTGATTTTATTTACTTCATTTACGCTGTAGAATAATGAAATCACATAGCTGAAATCACATAGCTTCTCAAGGCTGGATGGCCATCTGACAGCAATGAAGATCCTGTGAATTTGGGGTAGATATTTGTGGGTTTCCTGCATTGTGCAGGGGGTTGGATTAGATGACCCTGGAGGTCCCTTCCAACTCTATGATACCTATGAAAGGGCCCGTAGAGGCCATCTAGTCCAACCCCGTGCTCCATGCAGGGTCAGCCTAGAGCAGGGATGGCCAAATTGCGGTTCAGGAGCCACGTGTGGCTCTTTCACACATATTGTGTGGCTCTTGAAGCCCCTACTGCCATGTTGGCTAGTTTGGAGAAGGCATTTCTCTCTTTAAATCACTTTGCGAAACCAGCTGGCAGCTTGGAGAATGTATTTAAAGTAGCTTTCTTTTCACTTCTCCCTCCCCATATATTTTCCTTCCTTCCTTGCATCCTCCCTCCCTTCTCTCAAACATCTGACGTTCATGTCTTCTGGCTCTCAAACATCTGAGGTCTGGCCACCCGTGGCCTAGAGCATCCCTGACAAATGTTTGTCCAGCCACTGCTTAAAGACTGCCGGGGGCGGGGGGGGTAGTTTACCACCTCCCTCGGTAGCTGATTTCACTGTTGAACAACTCTGACTGTAAAAAAGCTTTTCCTAACAACTCTTACTGTAAAACAGTGTTTCCTAACACCCAGTCGGTACCGTCGCACCCTTAATTTAAACTCATTCTTGTGAGTCCTCTCCTCAGCTGCCAACAGGAACAGTTCCCTGCCCTCCTCTAAGTGACAGCCCTTCGGATATTTAAACATTACGTTCCCAACCCCCAACCTCCTCTTCTCCAGACTGAACATTCCCAAGTCTCTCAGCCTCTCCACCATTTAAGAGCCCCATGGCACAGAGTGTTAAGCTGCAGTACTGCAGTCCAAGCTCTGCTCAGGACTTGAGTTTGATCCTGGCGGAAGCTGGCTTCGGGTAGAAGAAGAAGACGACACTGGATTTATATTCCGCCCTCCACTCAGAGTCTCAGAGCGGCTCATAATCTCCTTTATCTCCCTCCCCCTCAACACACACCCTGTGAGGTGGGTGGGGCTGGAGAGGGCTCTCACAAGCAGCTGCCCTTTCAAGGACAACTTCTGCCAGAGCTATGGCTGACCCAAGGCCATTCTAGCAGGTGCAAGTGGAGGAGTGGGGAATCAAACCCGCTTCTCCCAGATAAGAGTCTGCACACTTCACCACTACACCAAACTGGCTCCCTGCACCAAACCGCACACTTAACCACTACACCAAACTTAACCACTACACCAAGCTGACTACACCAAACTGGCGAGGTAGCCAGCTCGAGGGTGACTCAGCCTTCCATCCTTCCGAGGTCGGTAAAATGAGTCCCCAGCTTGCTAGGTGGAAAGTGTCGATGACTGGGGAAGGCAAGGGCAAACCACCCCGTAAAAAGTCTGCCAAGAAGACGTCATAATGTGACACCACCCCATGGGTTGGTAATAGGGCTGCCAAGCCCCCGGTCCGGGTGAGGGTTCTCCCACCCGGGAGGTTCCCAACTGGGCCTGCAGGGGGAACCTCTCCCGACATCGCCGGCGAGATGATGTCACCCACGAGTGATATCACTGTGCTGGCGACGTCATGCCAGCTGCTCTAGCAGTTTAGGAGGGAAAACTCTATGGTAAATAGGTACCATAGCCAGAGGCTGTGGGGGACTTGGCAACCCGAGTCGGTAACGACTCGGTGCTTGCACAGGGGGCTATCTTTACCCTGACCTGGAAAGGCCCAGGCTAACCAGCTGGAGAAGCTAAGCAGAGTCAGCCCTGGTTAGTACTTGGATGGGAAACCTCCAAGCAGGGGCTGCTTTGTAGAAAAATAGATGGTGGAAGCTCATTAGCATAACATTAGCATATGCCCCCCCCACACAGCCAAAAGCAACCCGACGCAAGAAAGGAGAGCCCCGGGCGAGCGAGGCCTGCTTGGGCTGGCTAGAGATCCAGCCAGCCCAAGCAGGACTTGCTCGCCTGGGGCTCTCCAGGGCTGCCCGCCCCCCAGTCAAAAGGCCAGCAAGCCACGCCTTGCCCAAAATCACATTAGAAGTGGAGAAAGAGTCTCCAGGGATTAATGAGGGCTGCTGGGGGTGTGGCAAAGCCCCTGGTGGCTGGCTGGCTGCCCGCTCTCCTAATCCAGGGATTGTTATGCAGCTGCAACTGCTATTCAATGGACAAGGTAGGTGGGGAGGAAGAGGGGGAGCCGTCAGAGAGGTTCAGGAGCTGCACTCCTGTGAGCTCCTGCTGAGTCTGAGGCCTGCCTGCAAGAAAGTCTAAGGTTTGCCAGGCCTTTTTTTGTAGGAGGAACTCGTGCATATTAGGCCATGCACCCCTGTTGTAGCCAATCCTCCAAGAGCTTACAGTAGGCCCTGTACTAAGAGCCCTGTAAGTTCGTGGAGGATTGGTTACACCGTGGGGCTGTGGCCTAACATGCTAAGGAGTTCCTCCTATGAAAAAAGAAAAGTCCTGGGGTTTGCTATGCAGAAGCAGGCAGTGGTGAACCATTTCTGTGCATTTCTTGCCTTGGAAACCCAACCCGGTCATAACTTGATGGCTCTTTCCACCACCATCATGCCATAGCTGATAGCAAACACATTGCAGCTGCCGCATCGCAAAGTGTGGGTCTGTCTAGCTTAGCGTGTCTAGCAGCAGCCATTGGCAGGGTTTCCAGCAGAGATGAGTCATTTCCCAGCTCTGCTACTGGGTATCACTTGGTGGGAGATGCCAGGGATTGAGCCTGGGACTTTCTTGAGCCCTCAGACGTTATGCTGTAGACCTGTCCAGCATCCCAGATACCAATCAGGGGCTGACCCTGCTTAGCTTCTGAGACTAGGATAGCCTGGGCCATGCACCATGGGGCAGTAAGGAAGGGGGGAATCCATCAAAGTTATCAGAGCGGTTCCTCAGTGGAACAGGCTTCCTCAGAAGGCGGTGGACTGTCCTTCTTTGGAGGTTTTGAAACAGAGGCTCGATGGCCACCCGACTGCAATGAGGATCTTGTGAAATGGGCAGATCACGATATGATATGAGAGGATCACCATCTTCAAGTACTTGAAAGGCTGTCCTATAGAGGATGGTGTGGAATTGTTTTCTGTGGCCCTGGAAGGTAGGACCAGAACCAATGGGTTGAAATTAAATCAAAAGAGTTTCCGGCTCAACATCAGGAAGAACTTCCTGACCGTTAGAGCGGTTCCTCAGTGGAACAGGCTTCCTCGGGAGGTGGTGGGCTCTCCTGCCTTGGAGGTTTTTAAACAGAGGCCAGATGGCCATCTGACAGCAATGAAGATCCTGTGAATTTAGGGGGAGGTGTTTGTGAGTTTCCTGCATTGGGCAGGGGGTTGGACTAGATGACCCTAGAGGTCCCTTCTAACTCTGTGATTCTATGACTGATTCTATGAGAGGGAGGGCAGGAATAATAGAATCACAGAGTCGGAAGGCACCCCTAGGGTCATCTAGTCCAGGCCTCAGATTCAGCAGGAGCTCACAGGAGCACAGCTCCTGAACCTTTCTGAGGTTCTTCCTCCCCAGCTACCTACCTTGTCTATTGAATAGTAGGTGCAGCTGCATAACAATCCCCGGGTGAGCTCCACCACCTATTCTTCTACAAAATGATCCCCGATCTAGTCCAACCCCCTGCCCAATGCAGGAAATCCACAAATACCTCCCCCTAAATTCACAGGATCAGCATTGCTGCCAGATGGCCATCTAGCAGCATTATAAACCTCCAAGGAAGGAGAGCCCACCACCTCCCGAGGAAGCCTGTTCCACTGAGGATCTCCTCGAACTGCCAGGAACTTCTTCCTAATGTTGAGCCAGAAACTCTTCTGATTTAATTTCAACCCGTTGGTTCTGGCCCAACCTTCTGGGGCAACAGAAAACAGTTCTGCACCATCCTCTAGATGACGGCGCTTCAAGTACTTGGAGATGGTGATCCTATCACCTCTCAGCTGCCTCCTCTCCAGGCTAAACATGCCCAGCTCCTTCACGAAGGGTTGCATCAGTGCTTAGTTCTCAAGGTCCTTTCTTATGCACCCAAGGAAATACTGATCACCATTTTGTTGTCTGTCAGCAATTTTTCTCCAGGCCAGTTGGGTCAGAGATCCGGGAGGTTTTTTGCCATCTTCTGAGCACAGAGCAGGGGTCACTTGATATGTGTGGATGGGGAGAGGTATTTGTGAGTTTCCTGCATGGTGCAGGGGGTTGGACTAGATGGCCCTGGAGGTACCTTCCGACTCTATGATTCTATGAAACAGACGTTTTAAAACAAATGTTTATACCTATTCTCACTCTGAGGTTTCTGTTTGTTTGTTCAACCCTTCAGAAACATGCAAGCAGCTTTTCCCCAGATGCAAGAACGGCAGGATCCGGCCCTTTCGTTTTCATTCCTCAGCTCCCCCAAATCCCTCTTACTGTTAATTATATTTTTTTGAGCAGTTCTTTGACACAGGTTTTAAAGAAAGTAATCCCGACTTCGGGATTACACAGAAGAACAACATTCAAAATCCATCCACCCACCCGCCCCCGCTCCTCCCTCCCCGACCATTGAACAACAAGGTAGGAGCCGTGGAAAATAATCACTGTGTGATCCGAGCTTTAAGTCTGTGCCACTACCAAAAAGGGGGGAGGGAGGGACTCGAGTTAGGTTACCCAGGCAACTGAAATCCTCAACTTTGCAACCTTTTCAGATTTCTTTTTGCAGCCAAGTTCATGCAAACCCAATAGATATATGCCCGCAAGATTCAGTATCGTCCGGGTGTACACACACACACAAATATACAGAATCACAGAGTAGGAAGGGGCCCTAGAGGCCATCTAGTCCAACCCCCTGCTCAATGCAGGATCAGCCTAGGCTAGCATCCCTGACAAGTATTTGTCCAGCTGCTGCTTAAAGACAGCCAGGGTGGGGGAGCTCACCACCTCCCTCGGCAGCTGATTCCCCTGTTGAACAACACTGACTGTAAAAAACCTTTTCCTAATATCCAGCCGGTACCTTCCTGCCCTTAATTTAGACCCACTATTACGAGTCCTCTCCTCTGCCAACAGGAACAGCTCCCCGCTGTCCTCTGACAACCCTTCAGGCATTTAAAGAGAGCAATCATGCCCCCCAACCTCTTTTCCAGAGTGAATGTTCCCAAATCCCTCAGCTTTTCCTCAGAAGGCTTAGAATCAGAGTTGGAAGGGACCTCCAAGGTCATCTAGTCCAACCCCCTGCACAATGCAGGAAACTCACAAACACTTCCCCCTGAATCCACAGGATCCTCATTGCTGTCAGATGGCCATCTAGCCTCTGTTTAAAAACCTCCAAGGCAGGAGAGCCCACCACCTCCCGAGGAAGCCTGTTCCACTGAGGAACTGCTCTAACAGTCAGGAAGTTCTTCCTAATGTTGAGCCGGAAATTCTTTTGATTTAATTTCAGCCTGTTGGTTGTAGTTCCTCCTGGCTTGGTAATATATTGATATTATTCTGAGATTGTTTTAAGTTTCTAGTCCTTAAGGTAGCACTGAGAGGTTTGAAGGTATGCATCTAACAATCCGTATCCCTATACCTTTTACTTAGAAGGCCCACTGAGTTACATGGAACGTCAGAATAAAGGAACACAGCGTTGGGTCTGAGCTGAACTCCCTGGAGCAGGGTCCCCCACCTTTTTGAGCCTGAGGTCACATTTTAAATTCTGACACGTATGGTGGGCACCAACCCACCAGCCCTCATAGGTACCATAGTTTCCCCCTCCCAAATGACTAGAGCATCTGGGAAAACTATAGAGTTTTCCCGGAAACACCTAGAGCGGCCACATGTGATATCTCCAAGGTAATGATGTCACTCCCGGGTGACATCATTGTGTCACATGCTGGAGAACGCAGGGGACTTGGCAACCCTATGGGCACAGCAACAAAATGGCCATCACCAGAATTGGAGCTAGCTACAAAATGGCTGCCACAGCTTCATTTCAGTCACACAGCGTAGATCTTTGTGCTGGGGTGGCAGCTGCTGTCCAAACAACGTTTTTTTTTTTAAAAAAAATTGCACAGTCAATCAAATCTCCAGGGGCCAATCAGAAGCCTTGTTGGCCAAAACCCTACCTGGCTCCATCTTCTTCCTAAAAACACTTGGCGGGTGCCAGAAAAGGTGCTGGCAGGTGGCATGGCAACCATAGGCACTAATCCCTGCCCTAAAGAGCCAGATTAGTGTAGTGGTTAAGACAGTCAGAGTAGAATCTGAGAGATGTAGGTTCAGATCTCCATTGCCATGGAAGGTTGTTGGGCTGATCACTCTCTCTTAGCCTAACCTAAGTTCACAGGGTTGTTGTAAGGAGAAAACAGAGGAGAGGAGAAGAATATATGCTGCTTTGGTCCCATCTGTGGAGACTGATGGGGTATAAATGAAATAAGATGGTCTTAGACATATGAGGGTCCATCTAGTCCAGCATCCTGTCTCACACAGGAGACAGCCAGTTCCTCAGGAGGGCCAACAACAGGGCAGAGAGGCTGAGGCCTTCCCCTCATAAGAACATCAGAAGAGCCCTGTTGGATCAGACCAGTGAGGGTCCACCTAGTCCAGCAATCTGTCTCACACAGTGGCCTTGACCAGTTCTTCTGGAGGGCCAACAACAGAGCAGAGAGACTGAGGCCTTCCCCTCATAAGAACATAACAGTAGCCCTGCTGGATCAGACCACTGGTCCGCCTAGTCCAGCATCCTGTCTCACACAGTGGTCTTAACCAGTTCCTCTGGAGGGCCAACAACAGGGCAGAGAGGCCGAGGCCTTCCTCTCATAAGAACATCGAAAGAGCCCTGCTGGATCAGACCAGTGAGGGTCCATCTAGTTCAGCTGTCTCACACATGGCCAACAAGTTCTTCTGGAGATCCCACACCAGGTGCAACAGAATAGGGCACAGAGGCCAAAGAGCCATATTGGATCAGACCAAAGGTCCATCTAGTCCAGCATCCTGTTGCACACAGCAGCCTCAACCAGTTCCTCTGGAGGGCCAGCAACAGGGCAGAGGCCGAGACCTTCCCCAGATGCTGCTTCGTGACACTGAGATGCAGAGCTCGATTGCCTGTGGAGTTTCCCTTTAATCACCATGGCTAGTAGCCACTGATAGACCTCTCCTTTGTGAATCTTTCTAATCCCCTTTGAAAGCATTCATAACAATCAAAGAGCACCCGTGCTGGAACAGACCAGCAGCCCATCTTGTTTCCACAAACTGGGCCCCTCTGGCAATGGCCTTCCGGTTTGGTGTAGTGGTTAAGTGTGCGGACTCTTATCTGGGAGAAGCGGGTTTGATTCCCCGCTGCTCCACTTGCGCCTGCTGGAATGGCCTTGGGTCAGCCATAGCTTTCGTAGGGGTTGTCCTCGAAGAGGGCAGCTTCTGTGAGAGCTCTCTCAGCCCCACCCACCTCACAGGGTGTCTGTTGTAGGGGAGGAAGGTAAAAGAGATGGTGACCGCTCTGAGTATAGGGTGGGATATAAACCCATTATCTTCGTTCGATATCTTCTTCCCACCCTGCCTGCTCCCATGGCATCTTGTAGAAGAAACCCAGCGGGGACTCATTTGCATATTAGGCCCCACCCCTGATGCCAAGCCAACCAGAACTGCGTTCCTGCTCAAAAAAAGCCCTCCCTCTTCCAAGCCTCCCATCTCTGAAATTGGAAGCCCGTGCTCCGACTGGGGCGTGCTCCAGTATATCCTATTTCTAGCGCTTGAAATATCCCCAGCGGTGTTTCTGCCTGTGGCTTGTGGAGCACGCTGCCCATTTTGTGCATGCAAAAAGCATGGGATGCCCTATGACCAAGACTTGCATTTTACTCATGCAAAATAGGAGGTGGCTGTTTCTGCAAAGAAGCCTCAGCAGCCAGAGAAGGAGCGGGAGGACGGGGGGGGGGGGGGAGCATCCGCTCCGTATGGCTCCGATGTGCGGATATGGATTATGTAAAACAAGCAGGTTTGTATAATTCAGATGGCAGAACAACATCTTGCTTCTCTTCCCCCCTCCAGCCTTGAATGCGCTCAGCCTGGGGCCTTGGTGGACGTCCCCCTGCCAAGAAGACGGCACTGCAGGCTGGCACCTCGGGGCTGGTGGGCGTTCCAGGCAGCCTCTCCCTAGGCACCGCTCTGCATTTCCCAAGAGATGCCAGCGTTTCGTCTGGACCCCCAAATGCAAAGGCTTATGGATGAAGGAGGGGTATCCCCCCCCCCAGTTTTAACAGAATTTGTTTATTTTATTTCTTGATTTGGTTTATATCCCACCCTCCCCGCCAGAGCAGGCTCAGGGCGGCTCGTGGCAATAAAACAAAAACAATCAGTTTAAAAATTGCATAACATTAATACAATTTAAAATTCAATAATTAAACAATCATTAAAACACTCTGGTGCTGATATTGTATGTCGTCCTTTCGCATCCGATGGCTTCAGTGTTCTTACATTTTCTCCCACAATAACAGTAACTCTAGATCAGTTAAAGGCTAACCAGAAGAGTGTGGTTTTACAGGCCTTGTAGAACTGGGAGAGGTCCCACAAGGCCCTCATGTCCTCCGGTAGCTGGTTCCGCCAGTTACGGGGCTGCTACCGAGAAGGCCCTCTCTCTAGTAGATTTCAGTGGCTATAGGGGCTTAGCCACTGAGGCACGGGAGTCCTGCATCCATTGGCAGGGGCAGGGCTTTTCTTGAGCAGGAACGCACAGCCTGAACACAGTTCCGGCTGGCTTGGCATCAGGGGCTGTGGCTTAATATGCAAATGAGTTCCTGCTGGGCTTTCCCTACCAAAAACATTGTGTGAAACAATGGTTGTGTAAGGGGTTGTGGTCTAGTATGCAAATGAGTTCTTGCTGGGCTTTTCCCACAAAAAAGCCCTGTGTAAAACAACGGTGATGACAGGGGGTGTGGCATAATATGCAAATAAGTTCCTGCTGGGCTTCTCCCGCAAAAAAGCCATGTGTGAAACAACAGTGATGCCAGGAGGTGCGGCCTAATAGGCAATGAGTTCCTGCTGAGCTTTTTCTACAAAAAAAAAGGCCCTGATGATGACATTCTAGTTGGCTTTATGGTTGTGACCCCTCCCCCATCCATTCAAGTTTTTTAGGTGGGCAAAGGTGAGAGCAAAGTCAACTTGATACCTTTCAAAGGCTGAGGTGCATCTTTGTTGGGCATGGGCGGGGGGGAAGCAGCTTTTATTGTCTGGGCAGGGTCTTTCATGGCAAGGGGAGAGTAGGTTGAACCAAAGCAATGGACTCTTTTGTCGCTTTACAGACTAGAGCAGTGGTCCCCAGCATCCCTATTGGTCTTTCCTGGTGTCTGTCATGTGTTTTGAGGAAGTAGGTGGGGCTATTGCGCAGCAAGGCTTCTGTTTGGCTGAGTGTGTGAAGGGAAGCTCTGGCCACTAATTTGTGGCTGGATCCATGTCTAGGGGGTCTAAATTCCTCCTGGCTGTCATCTGGGGATAAGGGGGGCAGGATTGCCAAATCCAGATTGGGAAACTCCAGGATACCTGGAGGTGGAGCCTGGGTGTTATGTCTTGAAACATAAGCTGATGTACCTCATGGCGATTGCTACAGAGGCGACCCCACGGGTCCCCGGATGTATCTCGCTAGATGCCCCGCCCATCAAGATCTGTGGCGGGAAGTTTGACTGACCAGGATTGGACTGGTCAGACTGGGGGAGCAGTTCCGGGGAATGTATATAAGCGGGACCCGGCCCGCGTGTTCTGTCTCTTGTAATGTATCACTGAATAAAGCATGTTGCCTTCAAACCGTCTTGCAACTCAGTACATTACAGTTGCGACGAGGATGGGATTCTAGCCAGGTAACTCCCAAAGAGGACCCTCGAGGAGCTGGCCGGAGACGGAGAAGGCACGCCATCCAGGGAGACGGAAGCACCCGCCGCCGCAGCCACCATGGCTAACCTGAGCGGAACGACGGGTCGCCTCGAAGAATTCAACCCCGCTAAACCGGAGAGGTGGGAGACGTACACAGAGCGGGTCGATTGCTACCTTCGAGCAAACATGATAACAGACGACAGCCAGAAAAGAGACGTGCTCCTGAGCGTCTGCGGAGAGGCCACATTTGAGATCGCCAAGGGTCTCTCAGCCCCTGCGAGACTCACGGAGAAGACGTATGAGGAGATAGTCTGACTCCTCACGGGGCACTTCTTGCCCCAGCCCTCAATCATTGCCCGCCGATTCCTCTTCCACAAGAGCTCCAATTATGTATGGTGGCCAACGATGGACGAGGAGATCGAGGAGTGGGTTTGAAGGTGCCAACCTTGCCAGGAGTCCCGGCCCGAACCGCCCAGTGCCCCAGTCCACCGCTGGGAAGCCGATAGGAGGCCATGGTCTAGGTAACATTTTAACTTTGTGGGGCCTCTTCAGGGCCAAACATTCTTCATTCTGGTGGACGCTTACACCAAGTAGTTAGAAGTTATCCCCGTAGCCTCCACCTCAACGGCAGTGGTGGTCTGAGCGTTGCGCAGGGTTCTTTGCACACATGGGATTCCGGACACCATCGTCTTGGATAACGGGACCGCGTTCACCTCCCGGGAATTCCGGGAGTTCTTGCAGAGATACCTAATAAAACATATACGGTCTGCCCCCTTCCATCCGGCCACCAACAGCCAAGCGGAGCGGATGGTACGCACCACTAAAGAGGCCCTGGGACGCATAGTATAGGGGGACTGGGACCACCGCCTGGCCGCCTCCCTATTTGACAATAGAATCACCCCCAACCCAGTCATGGGGGTGAGCCCAGCAGAGTTGTTAATGGGAAGGAAGCTGATCACAAGGTTGGACCGATTGCATCCTGACCGGGCCACCGATCTCCGCAGCTCTCCCGAGATCAGGGAAGCGGCTAGGGGATTCTTTCTGGGGGATCCGGTATACACAAGGAACTACGCTAGTGGCCCCAAGTGGGTAGTGGGTCGGGTGCTGCGCGTGACTGGGTCCCGCCACTACAACGTCTCAACCGAGGGGGGCCAAATCCTGCGGAGGCATATAGATCAGATGCACCGCCGCACCTTGCCAGAAGAGTCGGCTGCAGTACGAAACGAGGATGAACCAGCAGCCGCACCCACGTTGAGAGCTAGCCCGCCTCTGCCGACCGCTCCGACCGATCAGGCGGAAGAGCTGCACTGGGGCGGGGGCGACCCCCCAAGAGTAGGGACACCAGAAGAGCAGCAGGGGGCGGACAACCATAGGCAGGCGCTACTCCCACACGGGGAAACCGCCGCCGCCCCGGCAGCCCCGGTGACCGCTCCCACACCACCACAAGTAACTCCAAGGAGGTCGACCAGGGAACGCAAGGCCCCCGCTTACTTGCAAGACTATTAGGGTTGCCAAGTCCAATTCAAGAAATGTCTGGGGACTTTGGGGGTGGAGCCAGGAGACATTGGGGCGGAGCCAAGAGCAAGGGTGTGACAAGCATAATTGAACTTCAAGGGAGTTCTGGCCATCACGTTTAAAGGGACTGCACATCTTTTTAAATGCCTTCCTTCCATAGGAAATAATGAAGGATAGGGGCACCTTCTTTTGGGGCTCATAGAATTGGACCCCCTGGTCCAATCTTTTTGAAACTTGGGAGGTATTTTGGGGAGAGGCACTAGATGCTATACTGAAAATTTGGTGCCCCTATCTCAAAAAACAGCCCTCCCAGAGCCCCCGATACCCGCAGTTCAATTCCCCATCATTCCCTATGGGAATCGTTCATGGAGGTGCATGATGGCTATGGGGGTGGGGCTTCCCACGCCGGCCAGCTGGCTGGGGGAGGGGGGAAGCCTGTAAAACCGGGGGATCCCCCTCTGGGACCTGGGGATTGGGAAGCCTAAAGACTATGTGTCCTGAACTAGGGGGGGGGGGGGGGAGGAGTGTTATGTCTTGAAACATAAGCCGATGTGCATGGCGATCGCTACAGAGGCGACCCCACAAGTCCCCGGATGTAGCTCGCTAGATGCCCCGCCCATCAAGATCTGTGGCAGGAAGTTTGACTGGTCGGGATTGGACTGGTCAGACTGGGGGGCAGTTCCGGGGAATGTATATAAGCGGGACCTGGCCCGCGTGTTCCCTCTCTTGTAGTGTACCACTGAATAAAGCATGTTGCCTTCGAACCATCTCGCAACTCAGTACATTACACTGGGGAGGACAAGGACCTCAGTGGGGTACAATGCCACAGAGCTTACCCTCCAAAGCAGCCATTTTCTCCAGGTAGATGTTTTCTGTAGTCTGGAGATGAGCCTTAATCCCAAGGGATTCCCAGGTCCCACTTGGAGGCCGGCCTTCCTGTCCATGTCCTATGGCAGCCATTTCGTTGTCAGAACTCCAAATGGGCCTGCAGGCTGAAAAAGGGGGGCTCTGGAAGCAAGTGTAGGAAAGAACCTCAGAGAGAGAACCACTGCCTGTTGCCTAAACCAAGGGTGGCCAAACTGTGACTCGGGAGCCACATGTGGCTCTTTCCCAGGGAAAAGAGGCTGCAGGGAGGGGCGTACCTATTCGACAGGTGCAACAGAAGTAGGGTTACCAGCTATGGGCTGGGAAATCCCTGGCAAGCTGGGGTGCGGAGCTGACGGAGGGGCCTTCACCAAGTCTAAATGCCACAAAATCCACCCTCCAAAGAAGCCATTTTCTCCAGGTGAACTGATTCCAACATAGTTTGGAGATCAGTTTCGGTTCCAAATCTCCAGGCCCTACCAGGAGGTTGGCACCCCTAATTAGAAGACACAGACTGGGGCGGAGGATCTTCAACTGGATCTTCAGTTGCAAGTTGCCTGGCTTTTGTTGCAAGCGCTGGGCCTCGCCGTGACCTTAATTCAGGCAGGCTGAAGGCTTAAAATAGAGCCCCTCTGCTTTGGGACAATAGTGATCATCTGTACCGCCATCAGAAATAGCCTCTTCAGCTGCAGCTTCGGGTCCCTTGCCGGCTGTTCTAAGAAGCCCCGTCTAGCAGACCGAAGGAGGGCCGGGTGATGCTGAGCCAGGCAATTTTCTCCTGACCAGTTTTGTTCCCTTTCTTAGACTTGCTAGTAAAATTGGGCTCCAATGTAGAGCAAGCGAGATTTCACTAACTGCATTATTAGAGGGACAGCGCTCTCTTGTGGTCACCTTTATGGGCAGGTTTTCCTATAATAAAAAGAGCCCCATAGCGCAGAGTGTTAAAGCTGCAGTACTGCAGTCCTAAACTCTGCTCACGACCTGAGTTCGATCCCTGGCGGAAGCTGGGTTTTCAGGTAGCTGGTTCGAGGTTGACTCAGCCTTTCATCCTTCTGAGGTCGGTCGAATGAGTCCCCAGCTTGCTGGGGGGAAAGTGTAGATGACTGGGGAAGGCAATGGCAAACCACCCTGTAAAAAGTCTGCCATGGAAACGTGAAAGCAACGTCACGCCAGAGTTGGAAACGACTGGTGCTTGCACAGGGGACCTTTCCTTTCCTATAATGCTTCAGCTTGCTGGAGGAGGGGGTTCTAAGAACTTTATTCAAAATTAGGATTAACGCAAGCAGGGATTTTCTTGTAGAAAAAGCCAAACAGGAACTGTACTATTCTACTGTGCTATTCTGCGGTACCATCCTGCTATACTATTCTGTTATATCATCTTGCTGGACCATCCTGTACTTTGCAGGATTAGCACTCAGGCAGGTGTGGGATTTCAAACCTTGCAAAGCCAACTCCCACCTACCTCCCACTAAAATATCTGCCTTGACAAATGTTTAGATTTACTGAGCAAAGCAGCCGACCCAGGATCTCCTTAGCAGTTAAAACACACCAGAGAAGCTGCCTTATACTGATACTGAATCAGGCCATTGGCCGATCAAAGTCAGTGTTGTCTGGTGAGACACACAGCAGCTCTTTAGAGTCTCAGGGGTCTTTCCCATCATCTACCAAATGACCTTTTTAACAGAAGATGCCGGGGATTGAACCTGGAGCCTTCTGAGAGCCGAGAGAGGTTCTGTCACTGAGATGCGATCCTTCCCTCTTCTTGCTCAGGAACAGAGCTGGATTAACAATTCGTCCAAGTAGGCACAGGCCTAGGGGGCCCCATACCTCTAGGGGCCCCAGGCCAGCTCCGCCCCCCTGCTTGCAGCTAGCAACTGAGCTGCTCTTTGCCCGACTTGCCTGGTGCAGCTGCTGCTGTCGTTGTTGCCAAGTTTGCCTCTCTCTGCCTCTCTCCCGCAGCTTATCAGAGGGGCTTTTGAGAAGGTGCCTCAGGCTGCAGCCGGGGCCATGGGTGGCAGGGTGGGCGCTCTGACTGAGATAATTTGTGAGGGGCCCCCCAAGATTTTGACTGCCTAGGGGCCTCCACAGGGTTTAATCCGGAACTGCTCAGGAACATACAGGGGTCCTTGCTGGCTCAGCCCAAGGACTGCCAAGAGCAGACTTCAGGTGCTGGGGGATGTTTACCCCATTTGCTCCTGTTAAGAGAGACACTTAATGTGAGATATAACAGGGGCTGTGAGTGGCTCATTGGGAAAGAAGAATTCCAGAGAATCATAGAGTTGGAAGGGACCTCCAGGGTCATCTAGTCCAACCCCCTGCACAATGCAGGAAATTCACAAATACTGCCCCCGCCCCCCAATTCACAGGATCCGCATAGCTGACCATCTAGCCTCTGTTTCAAAACCTCCAAGGAAGGAGAGCCCACCACCTCCCGAGGAAGCCTGTTCCACTGAGGAACCGGTCTAAATGTCAGTAAGTTCTTCCTAATGTTCAGCCGGAAACTCCTCTGATGTAATCTCAACCCATTGGTTCTGGTCCATTTTCCAGGGCAACAGAAAAGAATTCTGCACCCTCCTCTATAGGACAGCCCTTCAAGAACTTGAAGATGGTGATCGTATCACCTCTCAGCCGCCTTCTCTCCAGGCTAAACATCCCCAGCTCCTTCAACCTTTCTTCATAGGTCTTGATCTCCAGACCCCTCACCATCTTCGCCGCCCTCCTCTGGACCCGTTCCAGCTTGTCTATATCCTTCTTAAAATGCGGTGCCCAAAACTGAACACAATACTCCAAGGGAAGTCTTGCCAGAGCAGAGCAAAGCGATTCCATCATTTCACGCGATCTCATTGGGAAAGAAGATTTCCAGAGAAATAGCTGATCTTGGGTGGACTGAGGTTAGCCTGATCTCATCAGAGCTGGGAAGCTAAGCAGGGTCAGCCCTGGCTAGTATTTGGGCGGGAGACCACCAAGGAACTCCAGGGTGGCCATACAGAGGCAGGCAATGACAGACCATCTCTGAATGTCACTCGCCTTGAAAACCCTACAGGTTGCCATATGTCACCTGTTGACTTGACGGCAAGGGGGTGGGGAGAAGCTGTGGGTTTAGGATCCAGGAGAACCGGGTTCACACTCTGCCCTGAAGCTCACTGAGAGACAGAAGGGAGCAAGGCTAAGCCCACCCTACCTCACAGGGTTGTTGTGAAGGTAAAATGGAGGAAGGAAAGGAGGACGTATGCTGTCCTGACCTCAGGAGAGGAGGAATAGGATAAAAATGTCCTTCAACAGCTGGGTTGATTTGACACAGCCAGAAGATAAGAACATAAGAGAAGCCATGTTGGATCAGGCCAATGGCCCATCCAGTCCAACACTCTGTGTCACACAGTGGCCATAAGAACATAAGAGAAGCCATGTTGGATCAGGCCAATGGCCCATCCAGTCCAACACTCTGTGTCACACAGTGGCCATAAGAACATAAGAGAAGCCATGTTGGATCAGGCCAGTGGCCCATCCAGTCCAACACTCTGTGTCACACAGTGGCCATAAGAACATAAGAGAAGCCATGTTGGATCAGGCCAATGGCCCATCCAGTCCAACACTCTGTGTCACATAAGAGAAGCCATGTTGGATCAGACCAATGGCCCATCCAGTCCAACACTCTGTGTCACATAAGAGAAGCCATGTTGGACCAGGCCAATGGCCCATCCAGTCCAACACTCTGTGTCACATAAGAGAAGCCATGTTGGATCAGGCCAACGGCCCATCCAGTCCATGACTCTGTCACACAGTGGCCAAAGAAATTTATATATATACACACATATATATACACACTAAGGCTAATAGCCACTGATGGACCTCTGCTCCATATTTTTATCTAACCCCCTCATAAGTCTTGTATCATGGTTATAATGTTGAGCCAGGCCCTGAGAAACCCAAGTTCGAATCCCTGTTCCGCCAGGGAAGCTCACTGAGCGATCTTGGGCCAGTCAAGTGCCTGTGGCTTAAGGGGCCATGAAACGTAGGAAGGGTAATTATACAAGATCCAAATGTGGAGAGCAGTTCAGAGACCACAAACAGATGTGATGGATGGCAACGAAGCTACAGAAACAAGTGAAGCTGCGATACCTGTAATGGCTGAGGAATTCCAAGTCCTCCTCAAGTCCTTTGAAGACAATGTCAGTCTTCTCAGTGAATTCTTATCCAGCATTTTCAGCAAGACCTCCACCCTTTGCCTGGGTGATTTTTAGATTCACACTTGAGTGTCCTTGAGGACTAGAATGTTCTCTTCTTCTTTATGCATTTTGTGTTGGAGGAGGGAATGCATCAGATTGTAATTTGGAAGTCTAATTCCCATCAGTTACCTGATAGGAGAGCGGTTTTTGCTTCCAGCAGCAGCAAGTAACTTTCTCCCACAGAAGCAAATTTATTCAAATCGGTTTGCTCACAGGAACCAGTTTGGTGCAGTGGTTAAGTATGCGGACTCTTATCTAGGAGAGCTGGGTTTGATTCCCCACTCCTCTACTTGCACCTGCTGAAATGGCCTTGGCTCTTGCAGCCGTAGCTCTTGCAGGAAAGGAAAGGAAAGGAAAGGAAAGGAAAGGAAAGGAAAGGAAAGGAAAGGAAAGGAAAGGAAAGGAAAGGAAAGGAAAGGAAAGGAAAGGAAAGGAAAGGAAAGGAAAGGAAAGGAAAGGAAAGGAAAGGAAAGGTCCCCTGTGCAAGCACCAGTCATTTCCGACTCTGGGGTGACATTGCTTTCACAACGTTCTCACAGCAGACTTTTTACGGGGTGGTTTGCCATTGCCTTCCCCAGTCATCTACACTTTACTCCCAGCAAGCTGGGTACTCATTTTACTGACCTCGGAAGGACGGAAGGCTGAGTCCTTGAATCCAACTTTCGCCGGAATCGAACTCAGGTCGTGAGCAGAGAGTTCAGACCACACTACTGCAGTACTGCTGCTTCCCCACTCTGCTGTCCTTAAAAGGGCAGCTTCTGGGAGAACTCTCTCAGCCCCACCTACCTCACGGGAGGTCTGTTGTGGGAGCGGGGGAGAAGGTAAAGAGATTGTGAGTTGCTCTGAGACTCTTGAGCGGAGGGCGGGATATAACTCCAATATCATCATCATCTTCTTAATGCCACTTTCCAAGAACAGGATCCGAACACACGCCAAGCTGACTTCTACCGGATCAGGCCCTTGAACCGTCAAAGTCAGGACTGTCTGCTAAGACTGAAAGTAGCTTTACAGTTGAGGTCCTCCTCCTTGCCTGAAAACCAATCCTTGGGAGACGCCGGGGATTGAACCTGGGACCTTCTGCAGGCCCTGCACCACAGTCCCTCCCCAACTGCAGGCCATGGAATCCCTGGGTGGCAACGGATGGCGGCCACAGGCTCCTTACAAAGACACAACACTTCTGACAGCCACAAAGCCTGCTTCCGATGGGTGAGAAATGACCCCTTGTTAACTTTTTTTTTCCATTTTTTATTTTATTGTGTCTCAAATATTACATTACATAGAATACATTTCCAATTCTCTTGTGACACCATTTTTACCCCTATTTATATCCCTCCCCCCCACCAAGTGACCATACTAAAGTTACAATTAAATTTTTAACCATGAGCACACTTTTCCCAATTTTTCAAATATAGCTTTGTTGGCTTCCC
Organism: Heteronotia binoei; assembly: GCF_032191835.1. NCBI lineage: Eukaryota > Metazoa > Chordata > Lepidosauria > Squamata > Gekkonidae > Heteronotia > Heteronotia binoei. The sequence goes on from NC_083223.1 coordinate 263,702,866, forward strand.
CCTTAAATACCCATGAGAAGTATATATCCCATTTCTCTTTTATCTCTTCAATTTTTCTATCCCATATCTTATCTTGTTTTAAACATTCTAATATGTCTGATTGTATATATTCATACAAATAATTGTTCCATCTTTCCAGGGTCCATTTTGAGCTCTCCTTCCAACCATATGCTATCACTGCATGTGCTGCTAATATCATTGCTTTGAAAATGCTCTGGTTTTGTTTCTCAATTTTATTGTTTTCCAGTACCCCCATAAATAACAACTCCCCATCTATATCAATATTAAACTTGCATACCCCCACTATTTTTCCCCGAATTTTCCCCCAAAACTCTATAACCTTGGGGCACTCCCACCATAAGTGGGAGTACCACCCTTCTTTTGCATTGCAGTGCCAACAATTTGGTTTCATCCCTTTAATCATATATGCCAATTGAGCCGGCGTCCTATACCATTTCAAGATTATCTTCCTTTCCAGTTCTCTATATTTCTCTATCTTAATTTTCTTCAAATTCATCATTAACTTATTCACCTCCCCATCAATCCCCATCAATCCACTGCAGGCAATACGAGAATTGTTAGTTATTTTAGAAGATTTTAAGTTATGTTCGGGACTTGGAATAAACATTAAGAAATCAGAAATAATGTTTATTAATGTAGGTGGGGAAACCAAGAAGGCAATATTAGCCTTAACGGGGATGAAATCAGGAGTTAGCAAAATTAAATATTTAGGAGTTTATCTTAATAAAAATATAGAGAGGCTACAAAAAATGAATTATAATAAGGTGTGGTTAAAGATTTTAAAGAAATTGAAGGAATGGAAGAACAAAAATCTGAGTATCCTAGGGAAAATTAGAGCAATAAAAATGTTTATACTCCCAAAGCTGCTATATTTATTTCAAGTACTTCCTATAAGATTAGATCAGGAAACGATAAGGAAATGGGATGAACATATTAAAAATTGGGTCTTTGGTCGGAAAAAAGCAAGAATACAAAAAAAGTTGATATATATGCCCCAAGATGAACTAGGATGGGGAGTTCCATATTTACAAGCTTATTATGATGCAGTTCAGTTGAAAGCATTGATGGAGCTAGAATGGAGGAAAGGGGATAAATGGGTAAGACTTGAATCTGCAGTCAATAAGGGAGCAGGTAGTAGTGGAATTTACACGAGAGAGATAAAAAAGGTAATGATACAAACCGAAGGTCCAAGAAAAATAGCTTTAATGGTGTGGAAGAGGTGGAAAAAGATCTTAATGCCTTTAACCTCGAAATGGACCCCACTTAAGGATATCTGGGAAAAAGAGATGAACCCAAAATTCTATGAAGAGCTGCAAAGGGAAGATATAATAAGAGTCAAGGATTTGTACAATAGCCAAGGGGCCTTATTACCACTTCAGGAGTTGAACTGTAAGATAGGGAAACAATATTGGTTAAATCTAATGGGATTATATCAAACAATCCGACAAGAAAAGTATAAAGATGCTATTATAAGAGATGACAATTTTATAGAAAAGGTACTATATGTGGATGAAAGGAAGAAAGGACTGTCAGGGATTATTTACCTTGAATTGGTAAAAGATAAGGAGTTCATGTATAGAACCTTAAAGAACAAATGGAATAAAGAAAAACAAAATGACCCCTTGTTAACGAGCCCGGTGGCGGTTTCTAAAATATTTAGAGGAACGTCTCACTCTGAAGGAGCGAGCTGTGCCAGAAATCAATCACAATGGCAATCACTTTGTCTACACTTTCCTGGTACAGGCGTGAGTGTTCCCTGGAAATGGGATTCTGCAATTTTGTAAAAAGTGACTTTGGCAGAGAGGGAGGGAGAAAAAAACGATGGAAAGTCGGTTCTTGCGTCGCCCTGTGTGGGAAGCGGGCGACGTGCATCGTTTAAGGCAGCCCACATCGTTTAAGGAAGGGATGGGGCCAGATCACATCACTAGATGGCTGCATTTTGAGATACATCTGGAGCAGATGTATTAGCCACAGGGTATTGGTGGGACTCTCTGTCTGGGGCAAGTTTGAGAGCCAGTTTGGTGTAGTGGTTAAGTGTGTGGACTCTTAACTGGGAGAACTGGGTGTGATTCCCCACTCCTCCACTTGGACCTGATGGAATGGCCTTGGGGCAGCCATAGCTCTGGCAGGTTGTCCTTGAAGGGGCAGCTGCTGTGAGAGCCTTCTCAGGGTGTCTGTTGTGGGGGAGGAAGGGAAAGGAGATTGTGAGCCGCTCAGACTCTGAGATTTGGAGTGGAGAGCAGGATGTAAATCCAATATCATCATAATATCAAGTGATGCTCTGTATTCTTGGTGCTTGGGGGGGGGGGGACAGTGGGAGGTCTTAAGAACATAAGAGAAGCCATGTTGGATCAGGCCAATGGCCCATCCAGTGTCACACAGTGGCCAAAAAACCCAGGTGCCATCAGGAGGCCCACCAGTAGGGCCAGGACACTAGAAGCCCTCACTCTTGCCCCTCCCAAGCACCAAGAATACAGAGCATCACTGCCCCAGACAGAGAGTTCCAACAATATGTGTCCTGGCCCTACTGATGGACCTCCTGATGGCACCTGAGTTTTTTGGCCAGTGCGCGACACAGAGTATTGGACTGGATGGGCTGATCCAACATGGCTTCTCTTATGTCCATAGGAACTGAAGTGTGCAAATTCAACGCTCATTGTTACTGGGATTATTCAGCATACTAACAAAGGAGGACTCACCGACTCAGAACTCTTTTTGCTCCAGACTAGGTTGTATTCGTGCCATTTAGTGTCGGGGTCCCTGGCATGGTTTCTGTGGGCACTGTGGTGCCCAGCAACCCTTTTCCTGGTGCCCCCAAAGTGTTTTTAGAAGCTGGGTGGGGCTGTTGCCCAATGAGGCTTCTGGTGCTCTGTGCAGATTTTTAAAAATGTTGCTTTGGCAGCAACTGGCACAACGGGCCAAGGATCTTCACTGTGTGGGAAAGGCAAGCTGTAGCAGCCATTTTACGAGCGGCTCTTTTGTGACTGCATTCCCCACCCAGAATTCCAAAGGTGCCCATAAGGTCAAAAAGGTTGGAGAGCCCCTGATTTAATATATCATGTTTAAACTCTTATGCTCAGTGTTCCCTCTGAGTTAGTGTGAGCTAGCTCACAGTTTTTAGCCTCTGGCTCACACGTTTGTCTTAGCTCAGGAAGAATGGCCCCAGAGCAAACTAATGGCCAAGGATCGACTTACCTGAGGGACCGTCTCTCCCCATATGAGCCCCAGAGAGCGCTGAGGTCAGTAGGAAAAAACAGATTGACTATCCCTGGGCCAAAAGAAGTTAAACTTCAAAACGCCCGCACCCGGGCCTTTTCCGCCGCGGCCCCACACCTCTGGAATCAGCTCCCAGAGGAAGTGCAGGCCCTGCGGAACTTAGAACAGTTCCGCAGGGCCTGCAAGACCACCCTCTTTAAACAGGCGTTTATCAATGACTGAATTATAGGTGCACAGCAAAGGAAACGCCAAAATGGTCTGGTCTAGGGATCCACCACCACTACACCATCTGACAGACATAGCGTCAAACAATAATGTTTACTGCCAGACTTAATAGTGTTAGATTTAGAAATGTTTTAATTAATTATTGATTGGTTTAATGTGACTTTAATGTCTTATTATTGTATTGTTCACTTTTAAATGTTGTTAGCCGCCCTGAGCCTGCTTCGGCGGGGGAGGGCGGGATACAAATAAAATTTTACTTACTTACTTACTAATGTAGGCAGCATCTCACACCTTTAATGCCAAGAGCTCGGAGTTTTTGCTCACAAGACTCCACAGCTTAGCGGGAGTAGGCTTGGTTCCCTCTCCATTTTCGACTCATTTTTAAATTTCTGTCTTGCATGCTCCCATCCTGTTCATTGTACTTGACGGCTGTTACGTCATTCGACTTCGGTCTCAGCGAGAAACGGGGACTATAAATCCCCTGAATAAGACAACGCTGGAAGGCGGCAGAAAGGTTCAATCGCAGAGTCCTCTCTGTGCCTGGGACTTGGCATTTTCGGTAGGCATAGCCCTACTTTGCCAAATCAGAAAGCTCATACTAGTTGCAGGAGCGCTAGAGGTTTAGATACATAGCTGGTTTCCTGCTTCTAATATATTTGAAGAAATTTTTATTGTTGGTCTTTATGTTTTTTGCAATATGCTCCTCATAGTCCCTTTTTGCCTGCCTGATCACAGTCTTGCATTTGATTTGCCACAGCCTATGTTCCCTTTTATTAACCTCACTTGGACTAGATTTCCACCGCTTAATGGAATCCTTATCTTTTGCAGTTTCCATTACTTTCTTAACTATGCAGGCTTTTTAAAATACGTATTTGTGCCTTTCCTGACTTGTGGTATATATTTTATCTGAGCTTCTAGGACTGTAGTTTTAAATAGCCTCCAAGTTTCCCCAAGGGTTTTGACTCCATTTACCTTTCCTTTCAGTTTCCTCTTCCCATGCCTCCGGCCACAGTTACAGTCTGCTAGAACCCAAGGGCCCTCACCCGGAGAGCCCAGGCTAGCCTGATTTTGCCAGGTCTCAGAAGTTACAGTAAGCAGAAAGGACATCTCAATGGGAACAAAACAGGCAATAACATGTAGTTTTTGCTCACAAGACTCTACAGATTAGTGGGAGCATGTTTCAAGCTTAAAGGTTATGAGCGCCGTGGCACAGGGTGGTAAGCTGCCATCCAAGCTCTGCTCACGAGCTGAATTTGATCCTGGTGGAAGCTGGGTTCAGGAGGCTGGCTCCAGATTGACTCGGCCTTCCATCCATCCGAGGTTGGTAAAATGAGTCCCCAGCTTGCTGGGAGGAAACTGTAGACGACTGGGGAAGGCAATGGCAAACCACCCCATAAAAAGTCTGCCGTGAAAACATTGTGGCAGACTTTTTATGTCAGTCCATGAGTCGGCAATGACTAGGTGCTTGCACAGGGGACTACCTTTACCCCCTTTTTTAATACTTAGAGGTGCATGATAAGCAGTCACCGAGATATTGAAACCATAGAAAACATATCTATATCAGAGTATTCTGTCTAAACCTAGACACAGATGCAGTAAAGTCTTCCAAAAAGGGATTCTCAGGTTTACAAAAACATCTAGAACATCCATCAATCTCACCAGCCCCCGGCAGACTGAAAAGAGCTTGTATCATAATTTTGTTCCCAGTGAGATATCCTTTCTGCTTACCAGGGCTTTTTTTGTGTGTGGCAGGAACTCCTTTGCATATTAGGCCACACCCCCATGTTGACAATCCTCCTGCAGCTTACAGTAGTCCCTGTACTAAGAGCCCTGTAAGCTCTTGGAGGGTTGGTTACATCAGGGGGGCGTGGCCTCATATGCAAAGGAGCTCCTGCTACAAACCCTCCCCTCCAAAACCCCCCCACTCATGGCAAGTTGAGCCCGCTGGCCACAACCTCCTTGCATAACCTGCTTCCTGTGTTACAGAGGTCTGGTTTACGGAGACCTCCAACAGTCAGCCACCTCTGCCATGGAAAGAGCACAAAACCGGCAGGGAGAAGAATGTATCAAAGCCCCACCCAGAAGTGCAAGCCGGAGTTTTTTTTCTGGATGCGGCACCAAGAAGCACAGCGGCAGGACCTACCAGCGGCGAAGAGCCGCCAGTGGCTGCGACCAGCGTTCCCTCCAAGTTGAGTTTGTGTGAGCTAGCTCACAACTTTTGAGCCTCCAGCTCACACATTTTTGTCTCCGCTCAGGAAAAATGGCTGCAGAGCAAACTCATTTATGCAGCAGCTCACAACTTTTACGCCAGTGGCTCACGAAGTTGAATTTTTGCTCACAAGACTCCACAGCTTAGAGGGAACACTGGCTGCAACAAACCAAAATCACTGCCTGGAATGCACATTTGCGACAGGGCTTGTGGAGATGCGGGCAGGAGTTTCAAGCTTCCAAACTCTCCTTTAAAAAGGTAAAGGTAGTCCCCTGTGCAAGCACCAAGTCGTTACCAACCCATGGGGTGACGACACAGCACAGTTTTCTTGGCAAACTTTTTACAGAGTGGTTTGCCATTGCCTTCCCTGGTCACTTACATTTCCCCCCCCCCCCCAGCAAGCTGGGGACTCATTTTACTGACCTCGGAAGGATGGAAGGCTGAGTCAACACCTTGAGCCGGCTACCTGAATCCAGCTTCCGCCGGGATTGAACTCAAGTCGTGAGCATAGGCTGGACTGCAGTATTGCAGCTTACCACTCTGTGCCATGGGGCTCTTTTAAAGGTAAAGATAGTCCCCTATGCAAGCACCAAGTCGTTACCGACCCATGGGGTGATGTCGCATCCGGTTGTTTGCTTGGCAGACTTTTTTTTATGGCGTGGTTTGCCATTGCCTTCCCCAGTCCTCTACACTTTACCCCAAGCAAGCTGGGGACTCATTTCACCGACCTCAGAAGGATGGAAGGCTGAGTCAACCTTGAGCTGGCTAACTGAACCCAGCTTCCGCCAGGATCGAACCGAGGTCGTGAGTACAGCTTGGACTGCAGTACTGCAGCTTGCCACTCTGCGTTGTGGGGCTCCCTTAAACTGTCCTTTAGGAGGTGCAAAAGAAGCTCTTGAAAACCAAAGGCAAACGGAAGTGTCCACTTGAACCTAGCGGAAATAGTTTGCAAGTAGAGGATCCTGGGTTAAGTGCAGTGGAAGGTCCCAAGATAAAAGGGAGCTGGAGAAAAACTTTCTCTGCTGGAGAACTGCTGCTGCCAGTCATAGAGGAGGATGTGCAGAGCTGGCCAGATGACCCTGGAGGGCCCTTCCAGCTCTATGATTCTATGAATCCAACAGTCTGCCTTGGTATAAAGCAGGAGGCCTCAATCTTTTTGAGCCTGGGGGCGCATAGCGAATTTTGAGAGGGGATGATGAGCACCGCCCCAAAATGGCTTCTGTGGGAGGTGGAGCCAAACTTAAAACTGCTTCTCAGAGCTACCCAAGGCCATTCCAGCAGCTGTAAGTGGAGGAGTGGGGAATCAAGCCTGGTTCTCCCAGTTAAGAGTTGGCGCACTTAACCATTTAACCAGGATACCAGAGGCTTTCTGTAGTGGCAGGAACAGAGGACTGAATCTGAGAGATACCTGTTGCTAATGCTGACCCTCGCCTCTGGAGCCAGGGTGTTTCTGCCAACTCAAGAGCCTCTTGTTTCTATAAAAGGCTCCTGGTGCCAAAAAGAAATTTGACGCTTTGTCCCCACGGGGTCTGGCCTTTTGTTTGGCGATGGACACCCATCCCTGCTTTTCTAGCAGGCTTCCCCGACCTGGGCGTCCGCCTGTACCTTCCTGCCGAGCTTTGCAGGAAGTAGGTGGGGCCATTGTAAAGCAAGGCTTGTTATTGGCTGCCCTGCTTCAAAGGAAAGGAGGACTGTTAAACACCTGGCTGTTCCTTAGCTGTTGTGTGACTCCATTCCCCCTTTCAGGCTTTCCTTCTGGAGGCATGAGGAAGGAGGAGGTATTCTGTTTGGCTTTGATTCCCCACTCCTCCACTTGCACCTGCTAGCATGGCCTTGGGTCAGCCATAGCTCTGGCAGAGGTTGTCCTTGAAAGGGCAGCTGCTGTGAGAGCCCTCTCAGCCCCACCCACCTCACAGGGTGTGTATTGTGGGGGAGGAAGGTAAAGGAGATTGTGAGCCGCTCTGAGATTCAGAGTAAAGGGTGGGATATAAATCCAATATCATCTCCTTTTACATCCATGGAGGCTACCCATTCGTGGCTAAAATGGAGGGTCACGAGTTCCAGGACTGCTGCCACAGCCCCACACGCTCCTCAGTCCCCCCCTCCCCCGCTTCCCTCAAAGAAGGAGCACAAAGACGACACAGCCGAGCCTGGAAATCCCTCATTCTGCAGAGGCTGGTTACGTTTTTATTAATCCCCCCCCCTCTCATTCATATTTGTAATTTCACTTGTGGAAAAAAAAGACCAAAGCCGACAAGCAAAAACCTTCCGCCCACTGCCTGGCCCAGTGGGGTACCTGACGTTCTTTAAATAAGGGGAGTGGGGAGGTGACGAGACGGGAGGGGTGAGCGGTGCAGGGATCCGGGCAGGGGACGGGAGGGAGCGGACGCAGCTTCCTGGTGCTCAAAAACCGGCAGGACGGTGTTCTCGGGAGCCAGGGCCCAGCACCAGGGGACGGACGGGCCTCGGTTTTGGTCAAGGAAGGGCTTGCGAGGGGCCCTGCTATAGGACAGAAAGTATGCGGGTGGGGTGGGCAATGTGAGCGATAGCTGGCCACAGGCCCAGGAGTGGTGTGAGAGGTGCCTTACAAAGAGGGGAGAAGGGGTGGAGGTCACCCAGCTGTCCAAGGTACATTCATCCGCTCCAGAATGCAGGGGCTGGGAAGATGCCCCCTCTCCCTTCCCACGGCGCCCCCCAGCTCAGATTTGGGTCTCGGCAACACACGTCTCTCACTGAGCCTGTGCTCGGGGCAGGAATCTGTGCTAGTGAGGAGTGACGGTACCTCCATTCCCCTTCATTGCAGACTAGCACGAAGTCCATCTTTGATGGCGATGGAAAGGCGGGGAGGGGGGCAGGAAGAAGGGGTGGAACCAGGTGCCCTGAGAGGAACGTTTCAGGAACAAACGGCAGAGATGCAAGACGAGGAACGAGCAAAGCGGGCCTGGGAGAAGGGCAAGAAAGGAAAAGAGGGCTCGAGAGGGAAGGCGCCTGATCCCCGTTAGTGGGCAAGGAGGGACGCAGCGACGACATGCGGGGGGGGGGGGGGACGGGAGGATGAACGTGAAGATGCCCATGGGCTGAGCCACAGAGCCTTCCCCAGTGGGGCCTGGAGAGAGGCAAAACACGAGAACGCACGCGCCCCTGTCCTTCGCCTACCGCTGGCCAGCCAACCGCCAGCGGAGGGGGGAGAAGGGGAGTGGACAGAAATCCCGGCCCGGCCGCATCACAGCCAGGAAGATCTGCGGGGCGGCAAACAGGAGACGAAAGGGGAAACCGGTAGACGCTCTTGCCTGGGATATAAAAAAAAAGAGAAAGATCTGGACAGGAAGGGACCGGATTGTGGGGAGAAGTCGAGAAGGACAAGAAAGGGAGTGCTCAAAAGACAAAGAGAACCGACTGTCGCCCCGGCCTTACCGATAGCGGGGTATGGCGGGCGAGCACAAAATCGTCTCTCCCCCGCCCTCCCGTGAGGGGAAGCTTTCGTACTGTACAGAGCCCACGCCCCCCTCCCACCCCCCAGAGTTAAATGACAAAAAAAGCCCAAAACAAAACCCAAAGAACAGGCTGAGGGTGCTCAACGGCGCTCGGAGCAGCTGAGCTGGAAGGGGAGGGAGGCCCCGTCCCCCTCCGCCGAGGTATCATCCGGGAAAGCCACCTTCGGAGAAGGAAAAAAAAAGGCAGGGGAAGGGGGCCGGACAGTAGTTGGGGAGGAGCAGGCTCCCTCTCCCCAGCCTGCCCCAGGCCCCGCTTCCCCCCACCCCTACAATCATATGTCCCTCCTCCTCCTCAGCAGCAGCCGCCGCCTCCCTGTTTGACCGGAGTGCTGTCGATTTTCAGGTTGGGTCTGTCTCCTCCAGCCGTCGCCCCGGGGCCCATGCGCTTCTTGATCTCGGCCGCCATGGTCATGAACGACTGCTCCACGTTGGTGGCGTTCTTGGCGCTGGTCTCCAGGAAGGGGATCCCGAGGGAATCGGCGAATTCCTGCCCGGGACAGAAGGTGGGGGGGCGGGAGGGAGAATGGTGGTGGTCAGAACTGAGGATGCAGGACGCAGCAAGGGCCTTCAATCAGCAAGCGCTCAGAAACAGCCAAATTTTCTCCACTTGAAAGAATATCTACACACAGGGTTGTCAAGCATGCAGCCTTGGAGCCAAATCAGGGGGCTCCCATCAGGCCCTTGAGCAACTGGCTCTCATCTGCTTCCTTCTCCCTCTCTCTTGCTTCCTTCTGCATCACAGCATGCTTTGCCAGGCTTGCTCAATCACACAGCAGAGCTACTGAGCCTAGTCTCTCTTCCTTCTATTGGCTGAGGCTCCTCCCCCTCCTAGGGAAGGAAGGCAAGCTTCCTTTGCCCAGTTCCCTGGATCCCATGGGAGAAATACAAAGAAAGCACCTTTAAGACCAACAAGTGCTAATGTTTTAAGCATTTTTTAAAAAAAAATATTTAATTGTGTTTTTCTGTGTCCATTATAAAGTTTATATCTCTGCTCCCTAATCTTCAAAAGGTATGCACGTGGCCTGGCTTGACATGGCCCAGCCCAACCTGACACGGCCCTGCCCAACAAGGCCTCAATTATAAAAGATCTGGCCCTCATAACAAATGAGTTCGACACCCCTGGTCTACCGTTTCAAGTGCCTTAAGGACAGAAACCAGAGCAGCTTCAGAGGACAGCTGTGTTAGTTTGAGAGCGAGTGTTGTGTAGCAGTTAAGAGCAGTAGACTCTAATCGGGGAGAACCAGTTTAGACTCCCCACTCCTCCTCTGTAGGCAGCCAGCTGGGCGACCTTGGGCCAGTCACAGGCCTCTCGGAGCTGTTCTCTCAGCCCCACTTGACTCACGGGGTGTCTGCTGTGGGGAAGAGGAAGGGAAGGTGACTGTAAACCGCTCTGAGACTCCTAGTGAAGGGTGGGGTATAAATCCAATCTCTTCTTCATCAATAGTACAGCAAGAGTTTTTGTCAAAGTTCCCTTCGCCGGCTTTAACTCTCAGAAGCTCATACCCTGAAAATCTTGTTGGTTGTCTAATGTGGAACTGAATCATACTGGGGCAGGTATCCTGAGAAGTGCTAACAAAAAGTAAAGGCAGTCCCCTGCGCAAGCACCAGTTGTTTCCGACTCTGGGGTGACATCACATCACGATGTTTTCACGGCAGACTTTTTACAGGGTGGTTTGCCATCGCCTTCCCCAGTCCTCTACGCTTTCCCCCGACAAGCTGGGTGCTCATTTTACCAACCTTGGAAGGATGGAAGGCTGAGTCAACCTGGAGCCTGGAATGGCCTTGGGTCAGCCATAGCTCTTGCAGGAAAGGAAAGGAAAGGTCTGACTCTGAGGTTACATTGCTTTCACAACGTTTTCACTGCAGACTTTTTACAGGGTGGTTTGCCATTGCCTTCCCCAGTCTTTTACACTTTCCCCCCAAGCTGGGTACTCATTTTACCCCCCTCAGAAGGATGGAAGGCTAAGTCAACCTTGAGCCGGCTACCTGAACCCAGCTTCCACCGGGATCGAACTCAGGTCATGAGAAAAGGGCTCTGACTGCAGTACTGCAGCTTTACCACTCTGAGCCACGGGGCTACTATACTGCGAAGTGCTACCTTCTATTTATTTATTTACTTAATTGCAAGGGATCCTGGAGTTTGGTGGGGTTTTTTGGCCATCTTCTGGGCATGGAGCAGGGTCACTGCAGGTGTGTGGGAAGGGAGGTATTTGTGGATTTCCTGCATAGTGGAGGGGGTTAGACTAGATGACCTCCAGTTCTGAAAGTGTCTACTGGAAATAGTGTTTAGGGTAATAGCGCTTTGGTGGGCAATAAACTCCTAGATTTGAACTTCCTTTTGGGCACGCTATTTCCACCCGTAGCGTTTCTCTATCTATTGCTCTTACACATTCTCAGTCTTGACATACAGATACACTCCACCTCTGACCCTTCCCTCTCTACCCTTCCAATATAGTTTATATTCCAGGAAGCACTGTATCCCACAGATTATCCTCATCCAACCAAGTTTCTGAAACGTCCACAACATCACTTCTGCAAAAAGCCTCCAGGATCCCTGACCAAACTACCCTGGAGAAACACTGCTGCCTAGAATCATAGAGTTGGAAGGGATCTCCAGGGTCATCTAGTCCAACCCCCTGCACAATGCAGGAAACTCACAAATCCTCCCCCTAAATTCACAGGATCTTCACTGCTGTCAAGATGGCCATCTAGTCTCTGTTTAAAAACCTCCAAGAAAGGAGAGCCCACCACCTCTCAAGGAAGCCTGTTCCACTGAGGAATTGCTCTAACGGTCAGGGAGTTCTTCCTAAAGTTGAGCCAGAAACTCTTTTGATTTAATTTCAACCCATTGGTTCTGGTCCTACCTTCAGGAGCCACAGAAAACAATTCCACACCATCCTCTATATCAGTGGCCCCCAACCTTTTTGGCCCCAGGGACTGGCTCCAGGGCCAGCCCACCGACCGCAGCCCAGAGCAGGGAGGACCCAATTCGGCCTCCCCCCCCCCCCCGCCGCGGTGCCTCCTCCCTCCTGTTTTTCTCCCCCATTTTCCTCCTCCCTCTTTCGCCCTCCCGCGCAGCCTCACCGCTTCCTCCTCCCCCCATTTTCCTCCTCTCTCCTTCCCCCCCACCCCGTCCAGCCTCGCCACCACTTAAAGGTGCAATTTTACTCCTACTTTGCTCTACCGCTTCAGACCAACACAGCTGCCCACCTGGATCTATCCTCCCCCACCCCCCCGTTTTCTCCATTTTAAGGTTGGGGAAAGGGTGGTGAAGTCCTCCCAGGCCACCCTCCCCTCCTCGCCAAACAGCTGCAGGGGAAAAACTGCCGCAGCCAGTGGCAGTCGAGGGCACGTCGCGCCCCAGACAGGCACCCCCCAGAGCGCTTCAAACCCCCCTCCCGGACCTGTGGCGCTCACCCCCACCAGTTTGGTGCAGTGGTTCAGTGTGCGGACTCTTATCTGGGAGAACCGGGTCTGATTCCCCCACTCCTCCACTCGCACCTGCTGGAATGGCCTTGGGTCAGCCATAGCTCTGGCAGAGGTTGTCCTTGAAAGGACAGCTGCTGTGAGAGCTCTCTCCAGCCCCACCCACCTCACAGGAAGGTTGTGGGGAAGGAAGGTAAAGGAGATTGTGAGCCGCTCTGAGACTCTTCGGAGTGGAGGGTGGGATATAAATCCAATATCTTCATCTACCTCACAGGGTGTCTGTTGTGGGGGAGGAAGGGAAAGGAGATTGTGAGCTGCTCTGAGACTCTTCAGAGTGGAGGGAGGGATATAAATCCAATATCTTCATCTACCTCACAGGGTGTCTGTTGTGGGGGAGGAAGGTAAAGGAGATTGCGACGCTCTGAGACTCTTCGGAGTGGAGGGCGGGATATAAATCTAATATCATCTTCTTCTTCCTTGCCTTCCCCCACCGCCCGCAATCACAGAGCGCTGCCGCCGCCAGGGTGGAAGGGGGAGGTGGCGGGACAGGCAGGAAAGAGAAGGAGGGGGCGGGTGGCAATGGTGGGCTCGGAGGAGGAAGCAGGCACGCCGTGGCCAACAGGGCGGAGGGGTGGGGAGAGACAACAGGAAGGGAAGTGAAAGAGGTGACAGAGGAGGAGGCAGGCACGCCGTGGCTGCAGAGCCCAGGCGCAGGGGGGCGGGAGGCAAAGGGACGGGAAGGGAAAGGAAGGGCGGCTGGTGGCCAGCAGCAGTGGCGAGCGACACTGCCCTTGCCTCCTTCCCACTTGAGGAGGAGGAAAGGGCAGCGCCAGGGAGGCTGTGCGGGGGCGAAGGAGGGAGGAGGAAAGGGAGGGGAAGGAGGCCTGTGGGGGGGGGGCAGCGAGGTTGTGTAGCCCATGGAAAACAGGCGGCGGCCCACTACTGGTCCCCAGCCCGGGGGTTAGGGACCCCTGCTCTAGATGACAGCCCTTCAAGTCCTTGAAGATGGTGATCCTATCACCTCTCAGCCGCCTCCTCTCCAGGCTAAACATGCCCAGCTCCCTCAACCTTTCTTCAAAGGACTCGGTCTCCAGACCCCTCACCATCTTCGTCACCCTCCTCTGGACCCGTTCCAGCTTGTCTATATCCTTCTTAAAACGTGGTGCCCAAAACTGAACACGATACGCCAGGGGAGGTCTTGCCAGAGCAGATGTCTGAAAGGCCGAGATGGGGCGAGTGGGTATTGCCCAGGGCCCCCCAACCTCCTCACCTTGGCAGTCGTGTAGTCCACCACCTTCTTTGTGGTCAAGTCGCACTTGTTGCCCACCAGGAGCTTGTTGACATTCTCGCTGGCGTAGCGCTCGATCTCCTGCAGCCACTGCTTCACGTTGTTGTAGGATTCCTGCATGGATTGGGCACAAAGGGGAGCAGGATGAGACCCGGCAGCGGCCCTGAGGAGTCGCCACCCCCTTCTGCGGCACACAGTTGCCAAAGAAGAAGAGACTGGATTTATATCCTGCTCAACATCTCCTTTCCCTTCCTCCCCCACAACAGACACCCTGTGAGGTGGGTGGGGCTGAGAGAGCTCCCACAGCAGCTGCCCTTTCAAGGACAACCTCTGCCAGAGCTATGGCTGACCCAAGGGCCATTCCAGCAGCTGCAAGTGGAGAAGTGGGGAATCAAACCCGGTTCTCCCAGATAAGAGTCCAATTACAATCTCCTTTATCTCCCCCCACAACAGACACCCTGTGAGGTGGGTGGGGCTGAGAGGGCTCTCATAGCAGCTGCCCTTTCAAGGACAACCTCTGCCAGAGCTGTGACTGACCCAAGGCCATTCCAGCAGCTATAAGTGGAGGAGTGGGGAATCAAACCCAGATCTCCCAGATAAGAGTCCGCACATTTAACCACTACACCAAACTGGCTCTCTGTGGCGCAGTTGCCAAAGGAGGAGTGAGACCAGGCAAGGGGGGCAGCTGGACACAGAGAACTGCGGCTGTGCAAGTTTCCACTCTTTAATATTTTGGGGGCTTAAAGTATTTATAACTCTGCTGCTCCCGGATGAGATTAAGTTTAGTTTATTAAATTTATACCCTGCCCTCCCCACCAAGGTAGACTCAGGATGGCTTACAACATTGGTCATAATAGCAATAAAAGATTAACACATTAGTAAGAAAATCAGTCAATTAATAAAACAATTCAAAACAGCTGGTGCTAATAACATTTTGGTATTGTTCAGTTACCCTGGCGTCAATGTTTTCTGAATTCCTCCTGCTGTTATAGGTCTCAAGGGTCAGCTGAAAGCAAGCCGGAAGAGTGTGGTCTTATAGGGCTTGTGGAACTGAGTGAGGTCCCACACGGCCCTAACCTCTTCCGGCAGCTGATTTCACCAGTAGGGGGCTGCTACTGAGAAGACACGATCCCTAGTAGTCGTCAATCTCGCCTCTTTCGACCCGGGGATCACTAAGAGATGCTGAGTTCCGGATCTTAGTAGCCTCTGGGGAACGTGTGGGGCAGACGGTCCCCTCAGTTAGGCAGGTCCTCGGCCATAAAGGGCTTAAAAGGTAATGACCAGCACCTTGTAGCGAATCCAGTATACTATTGGCAGCCAGTGCAGTTCTTGCAGTGCCGGCTGTATGTGCTCCCACCTGGGCAGGTCCAATAACAATCTAGCTGCCGCGTTCTGCACTAGCTATAGTTTCTGGGTTCGTGACAAGGGCAGCCCCATGTAGAGGACATTACATTAGTCCAATCTCGAGGTGACCGTTACACGGATCACTGTTGCCAGGTCGCTTCGGTCAAGGAAAGGAGCCAACTGTTTCACCAGCCTAAGATGAAAAAAGGAATCTATGTACCGCTTCCCTTGCAAGGATCGCACCTTGGCGTGATGGAATGATCGGCTAGCAAATGGGAAACCCCGAGAAAGGGGGAGGATTTCATTTGACTACGTGCACAACGCTCATCCTAGCAATGTTTTAGGAAGACCAGAAGGGCTGGAGGTGGCCAGTTGGCTAAGTCACAGAGAGCCCGACTTCTACCTAGAGGGAGTGCAATTAGCCAAGTGAAGGGATTGGCAGCCTGATGGAATTCCATTAAGCTGACGCTGGATGTAAAACGGAGATTCCTGAGGTCTGCATGAAGCCTGTTCCTAGCTCCTGTCATTATCTGCAAAAGGTACCAGGAATCAGACAATCCCCACCTTCCTCCATGCCTGAAGTTGTGGCTCTATTAAACAGAGTCCCTCTCTGGCAAGACTCAACTGGCGTTAACTTCTTGGCCCCCACTATCACAGGCCATGTGGCGCTTGCTCTCTTCATGCCTCGCTAAGGGATCTGTAGATTCATCCAAATGGCCTTTAGAGGCAGACGGCAGATGGTATAAGGCAGGAGTGGCCAAACTTGCTTAAAGTTAGAGCCACACAGAATAAATGTCAGCTGTTTAAGAGCCACAAGAAATGAATGTTTAGATGTTTAGAGGGAGGGAGGAAGATGGGGAGGGAGAGATGGAAAGAAAGCAACTTTAACTTTAAATGCATTCTCCAATGGCTTGGAGAAGTGATTTAAAGAAATAAATGCCTTCCCCACGCCAGCCTACAGGGTGATT
Source organism: Heteronotia binoei (assembly GCF_032191835.1). Lineage (NCBI taxonomy): Eukaryota > Metazoa > Chordata > Lepidosauria > Squamata > Gekkonidae > Heteronotia > Heteronotia binoei. The sequence goes on from NC_083223.1 coordinate 263,719,057, forward strand.
GGGGGCTTCAAGAGCCACACAATATGTGTGAAAGAGCCATGTGTGGCTCCCAAGCTGCAGTTTGGCCACCCGTGGCATAAGGGAAGAGAAACCTCTGGATTCAATAACCTTTCAGAGTACAGCATAAGAAGTAGCATTCAGTATGGCGAATGTGAACCATAGGTAACAGGCCACATTCTGCAGAGGTGAGGAAGGGTCTGTTTTGTCCTCCCACAAACCTTCCCATGGCATCCAGCTGGAGATGGGAGCACTTTCCACCACCATCCCGGGGCCCCTCGGTCTTTCCTTGCCCCATTCCCCGCTGTGCAGCTGTACCTGATCCGTTACGTCGTAGACCACAATGATGCCATGCGCCCCTCTATAGTAGCTGGAGGTGATGGTGCGGAACCGTTCCTGCCCGGCTGTATCCCACTGGAGAGGAAAGAGAACACCGTTCACGGAATCGTAGAGTTGAATGGGAACCTCCAGGGTCATCTAGCCCAACCTTCCTGCACAATGTGGGAAATTCACACGTGCCTCCTCCCTCCACACACCCAGTGACTCTTGCTTCAAGCCCAGAAGATGACAAAACCCAAAACTCTCCAGGATCCCTGGCAAAACTGGCCTGGAGTGATTTAAGTGCTAGAGGACAAAAGGCTCCTCTCTTTCTCCCTCCCCCCAGCATCAGTGAGCAGCCCACAACAGAGCTAGAAGAAGAAGATATTGGATTTATATCCCGCCCTCCACTCCGAAGAGTCTCAGAGCGGCTCACAATCTCCTTTCCCTTCCTCCCCCACAACAGACACCCTGTGAGGTAGATGAAGATATTGGATTTATATCCCACCCTCCACTCTGAAGAGTCTCAGAGCGGCTCACAATCTCCTTTCCCTTCCTCCCCCACAACAGACACCCTGTGAGGTAGATGAAGATATTGGATTTATATCCCGCCCTCCACTCTGAAGAGTCTCAGAGCGGCTCACAATCTCCTTTACCTTCCTCCCCCACAACAGACACCCTGTGAGGTAGATGAAGATATTGGATTTATATCCCGCCCTCCACTCTGAAGAGTCTCAGAGCCGCTCACAATCTCCTTTCCCTTCCTCCCCCACAACAGACACCCTGTGAGGTAGATGAAGATATTGGATTTATATCCTGCCCTCCACTCCGAAGAGTATCAGAGCGGCTCACAATCTCCTTTACCTTCCTCCCCCACAACAGACACCCTGTGAGGTAGATGAAGATATTGGATTTATATCCCGCCCTCCACTCTGAAGAGTCTCAGAGCCGCTCACAATCTCCTTTCCCTTCCTCCCCCACAACAGACACCCTGTGAGGTAGATGAAGATATTGGATTTATATCCTGCCCTCCACTCCGAAGAGTATCAGAGCGGCTCACAATCTCCTTTACCTTCCTCCCCCACAACAGACACCCTGTGAGGTAGATGAAAATATTGGATTTATATCCCGCCCTCCACTCTGAAGAGTCTCAGAGCCGCTCACAATCTCCTTTCCCTTCCTCCCCCACAACAGACACCCTGTGAGGTAGATGAAGATATTGGATTTATATCCTGCCCTCCACTCCGAAGAGTATCAGAGCGGCTCACAATCTCCTTTACCTTCCTCCCCCACAACAGACACCCTGTGAGGTAGATGAAGATATTGGATTTATATCCCGCCCTCCACTCCGAAGAGTCTCAGAGCGGCTCACAATCTCCTTTCCCTTCCTCCCCCACAACAGACACCCTGTGAGGTAGATGAAGATATTGGATTTATATCCCGCCCTCCACTCCGAAGAGTCTCAGAGCGGCTCACAATCTCCTTTCCCTTCCTCCCCCACAACAGACACCATGTGAGGTAGATGAAGATATTGGATTTATATCCCGCCCTCCACACTGAAGAGTCTCAGAGCGGCTCACAATCTCCTTTCCCTTCCTCCCCCACAACAGACACCCTGTGAGGTAGATGAAGATATTGGATTTATATCCCGCCCTCCACACTGAAGAGTCTCAGAGCGGCTCACAATCTCCTTTCCCTTCCTCCCCCACAACAGACACCCTGTGAGGTAGATGAAGATATTGGATTTATATCCCGCCCTCCACTCTGAAGAGTCTCAGAGCAGCTCACAATCTCCTTTCCCTTCCTCCCCCACAACAGACACCCTGTGAGGTAGATGAAGATATTGGATTTATATCCCGCCCTCCACTCTGAAGAGTCTCAGAGCGGCTCACAATCTCCTTTCCCTTCCTCCCCCACAACAGACACCCTGTGAGGTAGATGAAGATATTGGATTTATATCCCGCCCTCCACTCTGAAGAGTCTCAGAGCCGCTCACAATCTCCTTTCCCTTCCTCCCCCACAACAGACACCCTGTGAGGTAGATGAAGATATTGGATTTATATCCCGCCCTCCACTCCGAAGAGTCTCAGAGCGGCTCACAATCTCCTTTACCTTCCTCCCCCACAACAGACACCCTGTGAGGTGGGTGGGGCTGGAGAGGGCTCTCACAGCAGCTGCCCTTTCAAGGACAACCTCTGCCAGAGCTATGGCTGACCCAAGGCCATGCTAGCAGGTGCAAGTGGAGGAGTGGGGAATCAAACCCGGTTCTCCCAGATAAGAGTCCGCACACTTAACCACTACACCAAACTGGCTCTACACCAAACTCTTTCAGATTATTTAATTATGTTTTGTGATTCTGATTATTGGTTTTCCCTCTTCTTGTTAAGTCTATTTTAGTTTTAAATTATTTGCAATTATTTGTTTTCTATTTACTGTCTTGTTTTATCTTGAGCTTAAGACCATTGGTCAAAGAAGCTAACAGATAAAAGGAAAGGAGAGAGAAGGGTGGGGTATAAATCTACACTTCTTCTTCACTTTGCTCTCTCGTTTCATGATGGTTTCGAGAGCGCTTTAGTCAAAGAAGCAGCTGAGACATGTCGTAGCCAAGCAACTGCTGAAGCCCCAAACCACCTCTGATAATTCTTTTGACTCATTGGTCCTTTTGGATCCGTGCAGCCACCAAGAAGGCCAGAGACACCAAAGAGCTACTCTTTCCCATCTCTAGTTTTCTGGGTTACTTATCTATTTTATTTACTTTACTTATACCCTCCCATTCTTCCCAATGGGGACCCAAAGCAAGTTACACGGTTCTCCTCTCCTCCATTTTATCTTCACAACAACCCTAGGAGGTAGGCTAGGCTGAGAGTTAAGTGGCTGGCCCAAGGTCACCCAGCAAGCTTCTGCAGTAGAGTAAGGATTTGAACCTGGGACTCCCAGAGTCTGGCTCTCCCAGTGCCTATATGGCCTAGGACCTGCCTACCTTAGGGACTGTCTCTTCCCACATGTTCCCCAGAGAGTGCTGAGATCGGGCTCTCAAAATCTGCTTGATATCCCCGGGCCAAGAGGCCCGTCTGAAATCCACCAGGGACAGGGCCTTTTCGGTAACGGCCCCTTGCTGGTGGAACCAGCTGCCGGAGGAGGTGAGGGCCCTGCGGGACCTTGGCCAGTTCCGCAGGGCCTGTAAGACAGCCCTTTTCCGGCTGGCCTATAACTAACTGGCATTGGAAACTCTATAGAAGATTGCAGGGAGTATTCTGATAGATCGCTTGTTTTATATGTTTTACCATTTTACTGTTTTAACGGTGTAATTTGTTGTATTTTAAATCCAAAACCTATGTTAGTTCTTATGTGTTGTAAGCCGCCCTGAGCCACTTTGGTGGGAAGGGCGGGATATAAACTGAAATAAACTGAAACTGAAAAGTGCGATGAATGATGTTAGGGCTTTCTTTGTAGCAGGAACTCCTTTGCATATTAGGCCATGCACCTCTGATGTAGCCAATCCTCCCAGAGCTTTCAGAGCTCTTAGTACAGGGCCTACTGTAAGCTTCAGGAGGATTAGCTACATCAGGCCTAATATGCAAAGAAGTTCCTTCTGCAAAAAAAAAAAAAAAAGCCTTGAATGTTGTACAGAAACACAAGCCCTAATCTCTGGCCCATCTAAACTGGATAAGCATATGGAGCAGAGGTCCATCAGTGACTATTAGCCACAGTGTATTGTTGGAACTCTCTGTCTGGGCCAGTGATGCCCTGTATTCTTAGTGCTTGGGGAGCCAACTGTGGGAAGAAGAAGAAGGACTGCAGATTTATACCATGCCCTTCTCTCTGAATCAGAGACTCAGAGCAGCCTACAATCTCCAATATCTTCTTCTTCCCCCACAGCAGACACCCTGTGAGATGGGTGAGGCTGAGAGGGCTCTCACAGCAGCTGCCCTTTCAACGACAGCTCTTGCGATAGCTATGGCTAACCCAATGCCATTTAAGCAAGTGCAAGTAGAGGAGTGGGGGAATCAAACTCAGTTCTCCCAGATAAGAGTCCGCACACTTAACCACTACAACCGAACTGGATCCCGGAGGGCTTCTAGTGTTCTGGCTCCACTGATGGACCTCCTGATGGCGCATAGGTTTCGTCCACTGTATGACACAGTGCTGGACTGGGTGGGCCACTGGCCTGATCCAGCAGGGCTTCTGTGTTCTTAAACGAGGGGTAACATTCAGATTTCAATTGAGATGGGGAGCTGTGTTAGTCTGTAGCAGCAGAAAAGAGCGAAGCTCCAGGAGCACCTTGAAGACTAACAAAATTTATGGCAAGGTAGGAACTTCTGTTGCGTCACTGAACCCTTCAAGCAGAACACACGCGTGGATCAGGGGGGTCGGCGGGATACTCACAATCTGCAGTTTGATGGTTTTGCCGTCCAGCTCGATCGTGCGGATTTTGAAGTCCACCCCGATGGTGCTGATGTAGCTTTCTGTGTAGGTGTCATCCTGGGGGAAAGAGTTTTGTCGTCAGGGTGGAGGCACATACAGGAGACTTTGCTCTTGTCTCAGAGAGGCGCACACACATCCCCCTAAAGTCTTCACAAGTGCTCACAGGCACAACAAGCCCAGTAGGAGGAGCTGTGGCTCAGCGGCAGAGCATCCGTTTGGCATACTGAAGGTCACAGGTTCAATCCCCAGCATCTCCAGCTAAAGAGACTGGATAGAAGGTGACATGAAAGACCCCAGCCTGAGACCCTGGGCAGCTGCTGCCAGTCTGCGTAGACAAGGCTGATTCATGACGGATCAAATATCTGATTCAGTATAAGGGAGCTTCATATTCAAGAATTTAATTCAGGCAACTCTGTTTCATTTCTCTTCCTCATTTTAATTGCAGAATTTGGGGACAGAAGGTCAGATTCCCCAACACACCACACCACAACGCGCGGGTAGAAAACTACGTGACCGTGAAAGCCCTGGGGTGTGGAACTGCAAAATCATGCTATGAACAAAGGGGAAGGATATTCTCCAGAACCAGCATTTCCTTCATCGTGACGTTCCAGAGACTTGGGCCCTATGTAGGGTCAGACCCATTATCTATCAAGCTCAGTACTGTCTCCTTTGGCTTGCCGTAGGTCCCCAGGGACTTGTTGGGTATTGGCCTTTCACATCTGATCCTTTCAACCACAGATGCAGGGGCTTTGAACCTGAGACCCCTCCTGCCACAAAACAGAGGCTCCTCCACTGAGACACGGCCTTTCTGTGGATCCAGCCATGAACACCAAGTTCTTCTGCCAGTCTTTCCTAGAGATGAAAAGGCCTGGGGTGGTGGTGAAGAGTGTGTGGAAATCCTGGACAATTTGGGGAGGAAAAGTTTTGTTTTAAGAACCTCCCCCCCACCACCTATTTTCCCAAAACTGGAGAATTAGGAGAGCACTGAAAAAGCAACCTATTAAATATTTTCTTTTATTATGAATAAAAATGCTTCTTGCGATAAGGGCTTTCACACTTAAAACGCACAGCATGAAAAAAATAGGACTCTCAATTTTTCTCGGTGGAAATACTGGATAATTTAGGAGAGCACTGAAAAAAAACTTCTTATGAAACACGTTCACTTTGGGGGGGGGGAGGTGAGAGAAACCTCATCTTACAAAAGTGCAGCATGAAAAATCCTGCGGATTTTCTCAGTTTCTCTGATGGAGAAATTTGGAACTTGTGAAGAACACTGGGGGGGGGGGGGAACCCTTACTATAGACATGCACAACGCTTCCAAATAACTTTCTGTTATTTAAATGTAAGTAATTTGGGCAATAATTTATATACTATAACCATTAAACACATAATGCATGATCGAAGAATTCAGTGTTATAAATTTTAGTCTCTTATTCCAGACACGCTGGCAGGCCTACCGAGTGTGACTCTACAAGGGACTCTGTCCAAATAATATACCTTTTGCTTCCTAATTAGTTTTCTACCTTCATCTTTTATTTTTTCCTCCCTCTCCGGGGGCAAAAATTAAAGACACAGCTGCTGTGGCAACACCAGGTGTAGGGTTAACTCTCAAGCTCTGGGTAAATGTGCCATTTTGCTTATAGAAATGACATTTATACTTCTAAATTCCATAAACATGCGCAACAGTACAACTTTATATGCTAAACGATGAATTTATGTCGTTAAATCAGCGAAAGTAGTTTAGGCATGATAGGAAAGTAAGCACTACATTTTTTTTTCTTTTGACACTCATTTTCATTCCCCCCCCCCCCTCCTAACAAAAACTTGAAGGAGGGAGAGGGGACAGTTTTCTCCCCATGGCTTCAAATCCTCTGGAAATTTTACATCTCTATTACCTATCAGTGTGCAATCCTAAGGAAGTGTCCGGAGGGTGTTAAAGTCGAGGGGTGGTAGTCCAAGCAAGTAACAGTAGAAGGCAGAGCCGAGAGGAACAAGCTAGAAACCCCAGCAGCCTGGGTGGATTTGATTTAAATCACGGTTTTCTACATAAAAGTTAATTTTTGCTGTCCTTAATATTTACAACTCAGATGAAGGTTTCATTCATGGAATCATAGAGTTGAAAGGGACCTCCAGGGTCATCTAATCCAACCCCCTGCACAATGCAGGGAATTCACAAATCAGCATTGTTGCCAGATGACTATCTAGCCTCTGTCTGAAAGCCTCCAAGGGAGAGCCCACCACCTCCTGAGGAAGCCTGTTCCGCTGAGGAACTGCTCTGTCAGGAAGTTCTTCCTAATGTTTAGTCAAAAACTCTTCTGATTTGATTTCAACTTGCTGGTTCTGGTCTGACATTCTGGGGCCACAGAAAACAACTCTACGCCATCCTCTAGATGGCAGCCCTTCAAGTAGTTGAAGATGGGTATCCCGTCACCTCTCCGTTGTCTCCTCTCCAGGCTAAACATGCCCAGCTCCTTCAGCCTTTCCACATAGGACTTGGTCTCCAAACCCCCCACTGTCTTCGTTGCCCTCCTCTGGACACATCCCAGCTTGTCTATACCCTTCTGAAAGTGTGGTGCCCCAAACTGAACACAGGTGAGGTTTAACCAGAGTTTCATTTCAGTGTAACTTTTAAGGTTAAGTTTTACTTATATTACAGATAGTTATGAAATCACTTCAAGGTGAACTATCTCCACTTTAATAGCTTTATCATTCACATTTGGACAACTTTTCCGCTGTACTTTATTGGAAGGATAAAAATCATCATTAACAGTAACCACTTAAGTTGTTTTATTTAACAACAGCATTATATAGAATATGTATTCTTGTATTTGTTTACACTTCCATGCGGATACATTCAAAAAGATCTAAAGATTTCTGGAGTATTCTGCTCAAAAAAGTTCACTTTCACATGTACTGCCTGCCCCTCCCTCCTCACACTTAACTCTTAATATCTCCTCCTTATCCAGAACTATTCCACCCAAACAATCTTACAACCACTGAACTTCTTGAAACCTCGCACTTAAAAGATTTAAGGGGGTGATTCTATGTGCAGAGGTTTGCAGAGGACTAATAGGACTGAGGGTTCTTAACTCTGTATGTTTATTTTGTTACATTTTTGCTGTGAAGAAAAGGCATGATATCTCTGCAGACCCAAATTCACAGTTTTGAGAACTGCAAAACTGAGCATCTGTGATAATATCTTTTAGACTGAAAAACTGCCCAAAATAACCTTACAGAAACCTCTGGGAAAGCATGATGTTGTGCATGGATTAATGGAATTCGTTAACCCAAAAACTTAAACATTGCATGAATATACAGCCTCACAATACATAACTAAATCTTTATTTCATTATGAATCTTTGGCTATGATGTATCGTAAATAGATTTCCCCCCCCCCTCAAAACATTTTATTTTTAAAAATCCAATTCAAATTAAAAAATCTGATTTAAATTTTTTTAAAACCCCAATTTTTATTTTTAAAAGATCACTGATTTTTATCCACTCTGCCAGCGGCTGACTACAGTTGTGCATTCACTTTGGGAGAGGGACCAATACTACATGCTCTGTATGCTGAGGGGTTGAACAAGTCCCATGTGGCTGCTGGCAGAACTTTTCTCACACTCAATGGCATCACTCCCTCACAAGTGACATCGAGCCAGCAACATTGCGTGCAGGCCGCTCTAGGAGCTTCTGGGAAAACTCTCTAGTTTTCATGGGCATTCTAGCAATTTGGGAGGGGAACTCTATGGTACCATAGTTTCCTTCCCAAATTGCTAGAGAGGCCAGGAAAACCACAGAGTTTTCCCAGAAGCTCCGAGAGTGACTGGCACGCGACGTCACCACTTGCGAGTGACGTCATCGTTCTGGTGACCTTGGGTGGGGATTCCCCTGCCAGCCCAATGCAAGCTGGAGGGTTGGGAACCTTCTGAGCGGGAGAGCCCCCATCCCGCCGCTTGGCAGCCGTAGGTTGAATCCTGGCATCAACATTTGTTCTCTGGCTGCAGCCTTCCAAGAGCTCCAGCTAACCGGTAGCTGACACTGACCTAGATGGAGCAAAGGGCCTGGAATAGTGTAAGACAGCTCTCAGGCGAGTTTTTAGAGCATCATTTAAATAAATCATTTATAACTTAGCATATAAAGTTGTACTCTTTGGCATGTTTATGGAATTCAGAAGTATAAATATAAGCTCATATAAGACCAGAGGCAGGGGAGGTAGCTGTGGATTTCAAGCATTGTGCAGGAGGATGGACTAGATGACCCTGGAGATCCTTTCCAATTCTATGATTCTAGAGCGTACTCCATCCATGAAAGGTTATTGTGTGGCCATGATGCAGGCTTTTCAGGAAAATCTGAACCAGAAAATTTTCTGGAAACTGTCCTGGTTCATATTGAAGTAATGTCAACAGAAATTTAAATAATGTTATCAAAAGAAGGCAAAACCATGTATAGACCATCTAACATGACCGGCCAACAACACAACAGCCCAGACAACCGCAGACATGTCACTGGACTCGGCCATTGCCCCAGAATCCCAGTACAAAATGGAGGTTCCTTGGGCACAGAAGTCACTGCAAAAAGGAATTCCTGAAGGAAGGGAAGTCTGAAAGATCCTCAAGTACGTGAAGACCTTTGACTTGCCCACCCTGAGCAGAGAAAGGGAAAACACACGCACGGAGCTGCTTCATGCTGAACATTTTTGCACATGAGCTGCTTCCATGGCAAGGGATAAGAGATTCCAAAGGATTAGTCACAGGTCTTGTGCCCTTTTCCTTTGGTCCGCAATCCCACAAAGCAAGCTTTAGAAAAACCAACCAAAGGCAGCTCAGATAGGCCTGGCAGGAAAGGCGATTTGGCCGATTGGGGGTTCGATACTTACAGCAAACCGTAGCAAGAGGCAGGACTTCCCCACACCAGAGTCGCCAATCAGAAGCAGCTTGAACAGGTAGTCACTGGAAAACAGATGTGTACTCAGGTGGTGGGAAACAGTCAGGTTACTTGGACCCACAAAGCATTTCTTTATCCCATCCCTTGGTCTACATTAGCACCAGAATATGCAGGAGGAACACTGATTATTCTCCCCTAAGACACTGCAGTTCAAATATTCCCAATCTCCCTACAGGCGTCACAAGCAATGTAGAGATTCAGTTACACATCAGTGGGTTAGTCTTGATTAAAGGTATTAGACCAGTTGTGGTCTAGGGCAGGGGTCCCCAACCTCCGGTCCATGGACCAGTACTGGTCCATGGCCTGTTAGCAAACGGGCCATGAGTTGTATAATTATTTCATTATATATTACAATGTAGTAATAATGACGACATTGGATTTATATCCTGCCCTCCACTCCGAATTTCAGAGTCTCAGAGCAGCTCACAATCTCCTTTATATTCCTCCCCCAAAACAGAGACCCTATGAGGTAGGTGGGGCTGAGAGAGCTCTTCCAGAAGCTGCCCTTTTAAGGACAACTCCTACGAGAGCTATGGCTGACCCACAGCCATTCCAGCAGCTACAACTGGAGGAGTGGGGAATCAAACTCTGTTCTCCCAGATAAGAGTCCGCACACTTAACCACCACACCAAACGCTTTAGAAATAAAGTGCACGATTGTATCATCCCGAAACCACTGCGCCTCTCCACCCCCACCACCCCTGGTCCATGGAAAAATTGTCTTCCCTGGTGCCAAAAAGGTTGGGGACCGCTGGTCTAAGGAGTCTAGATTTCCCCTAACACTGAAGCTCTCTTACAAAGAGTGAGAAAGAGACACTTGCCTTAGGACTGTAAGAAGTCTGAAGGTGTGTCAATTATTATTTACCCAAGAAATCAGAGGACCCCAAATCCTGCTAAGGCCCGCCCTCCAACATTTTGCCTCACAGCTTCATCACCCTCACTGCCCTCTGCCGGCCAAGCCCATGCTCCCTCACGCCAAACATTTTTGCCACCCCAGAAACTCAGGGCTTTTTTATAGCAGGAACTCCTTGGTATATTAGGCCACCCCTCCCCCCGATGTAGCCTATGCCCCTGGAGCTTACAGAAGGCCCTGTAAACTCCAGGAGGATTGGCTACATCAGGGGTGTGTGGTCTAATATGCAGGGCATTTTTGTAGCAAGAACTTCTTTGCATATTAGGCCACACCCCTCCTGAGGTAGCCAATCCTCCTGGAGCTTGCAGTAAGCCCTACACGAAGAGCCCTGTAAGCTCCAGGAGGATTGGCTACCTCAGGAGGGGTGTGGCCTAATATGCAAAGAAGTTCTTGCTACAAAAAAAAAAGCCCTGCAGAAACTGTAGTAAATGAGATTAAATGTGCATCTCTCTCTCTCTCTCTCTCTCTCACACACACACACAGAATTTCAGACTATAGAGGTCTTTTGATACACCATTTAGACATTTTCGCTGAGAGTCAACCAAAGCTTGAGGGGTATTTGAATCTTCCACTAGCCTCCCCCGCCCAAGGTCATTAACTAGGACTCATGATGAATAGGCGACAGGACAGTCTGCAAAACGATTATGCAGTGCGCTAAACTATACAAATTTTTGGCAGGCTGAGGAAGTCAGTTCATCTGTGTTTGTCAGACACTCTTTGCTCTTCTTGGCTGGGGGTGGGGATAAGCGGCCCTTAGTTTACGTTCCCATGCTGTGCTTCCGAAGCCGCTGGGAAGGGGAGGGGGGCTTGCCACTGCTGGGAGCGCCTCTCAAAAGCCGGCACGACTGCTGGGAGCTAATCCTCCGCCTTCTCCTCCCGCTGTGAGCCGGGGAGGTCAGCTCACTCCTGCCAGGCTGAACCGAAAGACATTCTGAACGCAGCAAGGCGTCTCACTGCTTTCCGAGCATCTCGAACAGCCAGGGAGAGAGAATCCACCTTTCTTCTCCGTGCCTTACAGAAGACCGGGGATTGATGCTAGATTATGCGATGCCTTCAGCAGCCAGCCCAATTTATGGACCCTTGATGCCATGTGCCCTGAAGAATATGTATGAGGTTGGCACCCACGGAGGGAGGCAATGCATGCCCAACAGAAATGCAACATTTCCAATCTTTTAACCATGATCAAGTGCTAAGAACTTAAGAGCTCTGCTCAATTAGACCAGTAGTCCATCTAGTAGTCTGGGGAGGGACGGTGGCTCAGTGGTAGAGCATCCGCTTGGTAAGCAGAAGGCCCCAGGTTCGATCCCCAGCATCTCCAACTAAAAAGGATCCAGGAAAATAGGCATGGAAAACCTCAGCTTGAGACACTGGAGAGCGCCTGCCAGTCTGAGTAGACAATACTGACTTTGATGGACCGAGGGTCTGATTCAGTATAAGGTTTCATATGTTCATGGAGTACGGGGTGTCGAACTCATTTGCTATGAGGGCCAGATCTTGACCTTGTCAGGCCAGGCCATGTGTGTCATAAAATGTAATGCCAGGTCAGGGAGATATAAACTTTATAAAGGACACAGACAAACACACGCTCTGCCTAATCCATCTCACTGGCTTGTGGAGCCTCAGCCAACAGAAGGAAGAGAAGCTTGGCTCAGTAGCTCTGCTGTGCAACTGAGAGAGCCTGGCAAAGCTAGCTCTCCTTCCCCCACTTCCTCCCCAAGGGAGGCGCTTTCCTCTGTAGCTCCTGTGTGACTGAGCAAGCCCGGCAAAGCAAGTTGTGATCCAGAAGGAAGCAAGAAAGGGAGGAGGAAGCAGACAACAGTGAGTTGCTCATGGGCCTGATAGGAGTCCTCCAGAGGCCTGTTTCAGCCCCCGGGCCACATGTTTGACAGCCCTGATAGGGAGGTCTTGGAGTCATAGTAGATAACTCACTAAAAATACCAAGAAAGTTGGTAGAAACCATTATCAAGGACAGAATGAGAAGGCACACTGATGAACACAAGTTATTGAGGAAGACTCAGCATGGGTTCTGTAAGGGAAGATCTTGCCTCACTAACCTGTTACATTTCTTTGAGGGGGTGAACAAACATGTGGACAAAGGAAACCCAATAGATGTTGTCTACCGTGACTTCCAGAAAGCTTTTGATAAAGTTCCTCATCAAAGGCTCCTTAGAAAGCTTGAGAGTCATGGAGTAAAAGGACAGGTCTTGTGGATCAAAAACTGGCTAATTAATAGGAAGCAGAGAGTGAGTATAAATGAGCAGTCTTCGCAGTGGAGGACAGTGAGCAGTGGGGTGCCGCAGGGCTCAGTACTGGGTCCCATGCTCTTTAACTTGTTCATAAATGATTTGGAGTTGGGAGTAAGCAGTGAAGTGACCAAGTTTGCAGATGACACTAAATTGTTCAGGGTGGTGAGAACCAGAGAGGATTGTGAGGAACTCCAAAGGGATCTGTTGAGGCTGGGTGAGTGGGCGTCAACGTGGCAGATGAGGTTCAATGTGGCCAAGTGCAAAGTAATGCACATTGGGGCCAAGAATCCGAGCTACAAATACAAGTTGATGTGGTGTGAACTGGCAAAGACTGACCAAGAGAGAGATCTTGGGGTCATGGTAGATAACTCACTGAAAATGTCAAGACAGTGTGCGATTGCAATAAAAAAGGCCACCCCCATGCTGAGAATTATTAGGAAGGGAACTGAAAACAATTCAGACAGTATCATAATGTCCCTGTATATATTGATGATGTGGCATCATTTGGAGTAGTGTGTACAATTCTAGTCACCACACCTCAAAAAAGATATTATAGCATTGGGAAAAGCGCAGAAAAGGGCAACTAGAATGATTAGAGGCTTGGAACACTTTCCCTATGAAGAAAAGTTTAAATGCTTGGGGCTCTTTAGCTTGGAGAAACGTCGACTGAGGGGTGACATCATAAGAGGTCTACAAAATGATGCATGGGATAGAGAAGGTAGAGAAAGAAGTACCTTTCTCCGTTTCTCACAAAACAAGATCTTGTAGACACTCAATGAGCAGTCGGGTTAGAATGGATAAAAGGAAGTCCTTCTTCACCCAAAGAGGAATTAACACATGGAATTCACTGCCACGGGAGGTGGTGGCGGCTACAAGCATAGCCAGCTTCAAGAGGGGATTGAATAAACATGGAGCAGAGGTCCATCAGTGGCTATTAGCCACAGGGTATAGATGAAAGTCTCTGTCTGGGATAGTGATGCTCTGTATTCTTGGTGCTTGGGGGGCACAGTGGTAGGGCTTCAAGTGTCCTGGCCCCACTGGTGGACCTCCAATGGCCTTTGTTTTTTTTGGCCACTGTGTGACACAGAGTGTTGCCTTGAATGGGCCATTGGCCTGATCCAACATGGCTTCTCTTATGTTCTTAGTGCAGCACCTAGTGTTACACAGTGGCCAAATAGTTGCTCCAAAGAGTGAAGCAATACCTCCCTTCCTGCTGCCTTCCAGTGGAGAAGTGAGAGCCAGTTTGGTGTAGTGGTTAAGTGCACAGACTCTTATGTGGGAGACATTAAGATATCAACTACAGGCAGCAGCACTAACCCAGCTTTTGCAAACTCCCTACAAGAAGAAGATATTGGATTTATATCCCGCCCTCCACTCCGAAGAGTCTCAGAGCGGCTCACAATCTCCTTTACCTTCCTCCCCCACAACAGACACCCTGTGAGGTAGATGAAGATATTGGATTTAAATCCCACCCTCCACTCCGAATCTCAGAGCGGCTCACAATCTCCTGTATCTCCCTCCCCCACAACAGACACCCTGTGAGGTGGGTGGGGCTGAGAGAGTTCCGATAGAAGCTGCCTTTCAAGGACAGCTCTGCCAGAGCTATGGCTGACCCAAGGCCATTCCAGCAGCTGCAAGTGGAGGAGCAGGAAATCAAACCCGGTCCTCCCATGCAGGGGCTCCAACAGCTTTGCAAGTAGCTGCAGTCAAAATGACAGCGAGAGGCAGACTTGTTACACGCAGGGACAAGGCTCATCACGCCAAGCAGCCGAACAAAAACCGGCTCCCACCGGGTCACTGTGTATTATCCAATCGTCGCTCTGGACGACCTCCCCGCTTGGCCTTTCCAGCATGCCTGTTCTGACATCCATGCACCAATACAGCTGAAGGCACAGCTCAGTTAGCTAAAAATGAAACACTTCCTGCGTAAAACTTGGCAACGGTCCTTTTCCAATTCTATCAGGCCACCCAGGACCACAGCAGGATCCACCCATCCCCTGGAGGAACCACAGTCTAGAGGAAGGAAGTTTCTTCACTGGAGTGCTGGGTTTTCGAGAGGCGAAAGGAAGCGGGCCAGTCAGGAGACTGAGGGCTGGCACTTCTTCTGATTAAGCACCACAGGGAGGGACACACTCTCTTCAAAGACACTGGATTTATACCCTGCCCTATACTCTGAACCTCAGAGCGGCATACAATCTCCTTTACCTTCCCCCCCCCCACACACAACAGACACCCTGTGAGGTGGGTGGAGCTGAGAGGGCTCTCCCAGCAGCTGCCCTTTCAAGGACAACTTCTAGGAGAGCAATGGCTGGCCCAAGGCCATTCCAGAAGCTGCAAGTGGAGGAGCGGGGAATATCTAGAGAAAAGAGGCAATATCACTTGCAAAGACATAGGGGCTGGCAGATCAGAAGTTCACACACTCAGGTGGATCCTAGCAACATCTTCCAGGATCAGATCCGTTATCTTGAGACTCTTCAATTAATGGCAGGAGGGGAAAAGGATGATGATCTTCAGCCTTTAGATACTGGAAAACCACAAGGCTGCTGAGTTTCAGTGAACGGTAAATCTGACTTCATACATTTTGCCAGGACTAGAAATGACCCTAATTTTACTGAAAATGAACGGATGATGATCCACTTCGAACCTCAGAGCAGCTCACAATCTCCTGTATCTTCTCACCCCACAACAGACATCCTTTGAGGTGGGTGGGGCTGAGAGGGCTCTCACAGCAGCTGCCCTTTCAAGGACAACTCCTACAAGAGCTATGGCTGACCCAAGGCCATTCCAGCCGCTGCAAGCGGAGGAGTGGGGAATCAAACCTGGTTCTCCCGGTTTAGAGTCCACACACTTAACCACTACACCAAACTGGAAAGTTCATCACAGGTCTCTCTCTATATTCTAGCATAAGAACATAAGGAGAACGTTGCTGGATCAGACCAATAGTCCATCTAGTCCAGTCTCACACAGTGGCCAGCCAGTTTCTCTGGATGGCCAACAATGGGGCACAGAGACTGAGGCCTCTCCCTCATGTTGCCTAATAGCAATGAGATTTAGAGGTTTTAGTGCCTTTGAATGTGGAAGTTCCCCTCAGTCACCACAACTAGTAGCCACTGATAGAAGTACCCTCCATGAACCTGTCTAATCCCCTTTTCAATCTGTTCAATCTGGACAGCCAGTTTGGTGTAGTGGTTAAGTGTGCGGACTCTTATCTTGGAGAACCGGGTTTGATTCCCCACTCCTCCGCTTGCACCTGCTGGAATGGCCTTGGGTCAGCCATAGCTCTGGCAGAGGTTGTCCTTGAAAGGGCAGCTGCTGTGAGAGCCCTCTCAGCTCCACCCACCTCACAGGGGGTGGGGGAGGAAGGGAAAGGAGATTGTAGGGGGAGGAAGGGAAAGGAGATTGTAGGCCGGAGCCTCTGTCCTTGAAAGGGCAGCTGCTGTGAGAGCCCTCTCCAGCCCCACCCACCTCACAGGGTGTCTGTTGTCAGGGGGGAGGTAAAGGAGATTGTGAGCCGCTCTGAGACTCTTCGGAGTGGAGGGCGGGATAAAAATCCAATATCTTCATCTACCTCACAGGGTGTCTGTTGTGGGGGAGGAAGAGAAAGGAGATTGTGAGCCGCTCTGAGACTCTTCGGAGTGGAGGGCGGGATATAAATCCAATATCTTCATCTACCTCACAGGGTGTCTGTTGTGGGGGGGAGGGAAAGGAGATTGTGAGCCGCTCTGAGACTCTTCGGAGTGGAGGACAGGATATAAATCCAATATCGTCATCTACCTCACAGGGTGTCTGTTGTGGGGGGGAGGGAAAGGAGATTGTGAGCCACTCTGAGACTCTTCGGAGTGGAGGGTGGGATATAAATCCAGTATCTTCATCTACCTCACAGGGTGTCTGTTGTGGGGGGGAGGTAAAGGAGATTGTGAGCCGCTCTGAGACTCTTCGGAGTGGAGGGTGGGATATAAATCCAATATCATCTTCTTTATTCTTGTGGCCATCTCTACATCCTCTGGCAACGGTCCACATTTTAATCAATCGATCGCAACCTAGAACACAAGGGTAGACCAACTCATGCTCATCGACATACATACAATAGCCAGGAAGTGAGGGCGGAGGATGTTAAGGAAGAGGTCTTTGTCTAAAGGGAAGCAGAAAAGCAATCCCCCAGTTCCAAAGGGTCAGGATGCAACACCTTCATGTGAACCCAACAGCTTCCTGAAGAAGGACTCGGCCCTGAAACGTTCTTCAGAGCAGCCAGCATTCCAGGAGAGATTAAGAGTTGTGATGCCGACACAGTGCAGCCCTACGGAAAACAAATCCTCCCTCCCCATTTTAAGAGAACACCCCTTCTCTTAGGAGAGCCAGTTTGGTGTAGCAGTTAAGCCCGCGGACTCTTATCTGGGAGAACCGGGTTTGATTCCCTACTCCTCCACTTGAACCTGCTGGAATGGCCTTGCGTCAGCCATAGCTCTCGCAGGAGTTGTCCTTGAAAGGGCAGCTGCTGTGAGAGCACTCTCAGCCCCACCCACCTCACAGGGTGTCTGTTGTGCGGGGAGAAGATATAGGAGATTGTAAGCCATTCTGAGTCTCTGATTCAGAGAGAAGGGCAGGGCATAAATCTGCAGTCGTCTTCTTCTTTCCCAAACTTGGCATTTATTTCCCTCCCTTTGTTTATATTCCGCCTTTCTTCTCAAACAGGACCTGAAGCAGCTTCTGATGTCCTCTCCTCTATTTCTCTAAGCAACACCCTGCAAGGTAGGTTAGGTTGAGAGGGTGTGACTGGCGCAAGGTCACCCAGCAAGCTACTGCGGCAGGGTGGAGATTCGAACCTGGGTCCCCTAGATCCTACTCGAGACACTTTAACCGCTTGTGTGTGGGAAGTGCCATCAAACGGAAGCCAACTTATGGTGACCCCACAGGGTTTTTTTTAAAGGCAAGAGGCTAATGGAGCAAGAAGCTAATGCTTTCCTCTGCATAGTGGCCCTGGAATTCCTCGGTAGTTTATAATCCAGATGCTAACCACGGCTGATCCTGCTTGGATCCTGAGATCTAGAAAGATCCAGCTAGCCTGGGCCATTCAGGTCAAGGCGCTTACGCAACATAAAAGGACATAAAAAGAAGATGATGATGATGATGATGATGATGATGATGATGATGATGATGATGGTGATATTGTATTTATATCCCGCCCTCCACTCCGAATCTCAGAGTGGCTCACAATCTCCTTTCCCTTCCTCCCCCACAACAGGCACCCTGTGAGGTGGGTGGGGCTGGAGAGGGCTCTCACAGCAGCTGCCCTTTCAAGGACAACTCCTGAGTTATGGCTGACCCAAGGCCATTCCAGCAGGTGCAAGTGGAGGAGTGGGGAATCAAACCCGGTTCTCCCAGATAAGAGTCCGCAGGCTTAACCACTACATCAAACTGGCTTCAGCAAGAGACCATGCATTCCAAACTTCTACTAGATATTTAGCACTCAGGCCTATAACCTCCAGCACAAAGACCGCTAACACTGTTGATGAGCCGCCACTGCCAGCCGTTCTGAAGCACCTGCCCTCGCAACGGTTTCTAATCCTTTATCCTAGAGCTCCAGTTGCACGCACACGCCACAAAAAAGCAAGACTCTTATCTGGGAGAACCCGGTTTGATTCCCCACTCCCCCACATGCACCTGCTGATGTGACCTTGGGTCAGGCACAAGTTCTCTCAAGGCTGTTCTGCTCAGGAGCAGTTCTGGGAGAGCTCTCTCCGCCCCACCTACCTCACAGGGGGTCTGTTGTGTGCGGAGGGGAAGGGAAAGGAGATGCGGAAGCTGCCCTGAGACTCCTTTGGGTAGCGAAGGGCAGGGTAGAAATCCCATCTCTTCTCTTCTGCTATCAAGTCACAGCTGACTTAAGGTGAACCCATAGGGTTTTCAAGGCAAGAGACATTCAGAGGTGGTGATGATGATATTAGATTTATATCCCACCCTAAACTCTGAATCTCAGAGTCTCAGAGCGGCTCACAATCTCCTTTCCCTTCCTCCCCCCCAACAGACATCCCGTGAGCTAGATGGAGCTGAAAGAGCTCTTGCAGCAGCTGCCCTTTCAAGGACAACTCCTACCAGAGCTATGGCTGACCCAAGGCCATTCCAACAGCAGTGGGGAATCAAACCCGGTTCTCCCAGATAAGAGTCCACACACTTAACCACTACACCAAACTGGCTCTCCAGTGGTTTGCCACTGCCTGCCTTTGCATCGCAGTCCTGATATTCCTTCGTGATCTCCCTTCCAAATGCTGGCCAGGGCTGGATGGAGGCTGGATGGCCATCTGACAGCAATGAGGATCCTGTGAATTTAGGGGGAGGTGTTTGTGAGTTTCCTGCATTGTGCAGGGGGTTGGACTAGATGGCCCTGGAGATCCCTTCCAACGCTATGATTCTATGACCCTGCTAAGCTTTTGAATCTGACAAGATCAGGCTCGCTTGGGCTATCCGGGTCAAGGCACGGCTGGCTTTCTGCCAACCCTGGCTGTGTTTCCCTAACGTGGCGCTCTGCAGTCATCCCACAGTGCTTCCAAGACTTCAAAAGTGCTTCCCAAAACACGACTGCCCTAATCCTCACAACAGCCCCGGAAAGTAGGTCAGTAGTATGAGATCTGTGCGCTGGAGTCAGGGAGGGTGAAAAGAACCGTCGCTTGCCTAATGCTGCCCAATTAGTTGGCAGAACAGGCAAGATTCCAAATCCAGGATTTCCAAAGGAATTCCTTCTTCACCCAAAGAGTGATTAACACATGGAATTCACTGCCACAGGAGGCGGCGGCGGCTGCTAGCAAAGCCAACTTCAAGAGGGGATCGGATAAACATATGGAGCAGAGGTCCATCAGTGGCTCATAGCCACAGCGTATTGTTGGAACTCTCTGTCTGGGGCAAGTGATGCTCTAATTCTTGGTGCTTGGGAGGGGCAATAGCATGCGGGCTTCTAGTGTCCTGGCTCCACTGATGGACCTCCTGATGGCACCTGGTTTATTTGGCCACTGTGTGACGCAGAGTGTTGGACTGGATGGGCCACTGGCCTGATCCAACATGGCTTCTACAGCTCAGGCATGCTGTACTAACACTCCCAAGCCTACAACTGTGGTCACAGCTTGTCAGGCTACAAGGCTGCTCCTATCACTGAAAAGGGACTTTTTGTCCACTGTCTCCTCAATCAGGGCAAATAGGGAAGCGCTTCTGGAACTGGCCTAAAGCAGCCAGTGAGGCCCCTGATTTAATCTCTGGCATCTCCAATTAAAGGTTCTCTGGCTGTGGGTTGCTTGGAAAACATCTTAAGAGATGCTGGCAGTCTGAGTACACTGACCAAGATAGACAAAAGTTCCAATTCCACATATGGTGGATTCTCACATCCGTACCTTCTACTGGGGAATTATGGTAAACCAAGCAGCCTGGAACTAACACCCAACGCTCTTCTGGTTTACAAAAGCTATTTGCCCGGGAATACAAAAGCTGGTGGCAGCTCCCTCTTCCCTTCTTTCTCCCTCAAGTGGGATGACCAGTGAACGGGCGCCATGCCCAAAGAACTCTGGGAAATGGAGTCTTCCAATGAACTCTTTCAACCTCCTACCTGGGCTTCTCCCCAAACTCCTCTACACTGTGGACTGCAGAGAACTGTGGGGAAAAGAGAGCCGCGGACAACCAGTCAACTGAGCTTTTTATGCGTGAGAGACAGCCAGAGATGGAAGAAGAGACGTGGTCGAAAGGAAAGCAGCTTCTGTTTGACCACCAATGGACCACTGGCCTGATCCAGCAGGACTTGTCTTACATTCTTATAACCTTAGGCTCATCAATGACCTTTAGATATGCAGAGAATTCTCCTTCCAATGCCAACATCTGGAATTAATATCTAGATTTCAGTTCAGCAGCATTGTAGAGACCAACAAGGTATTTTGGGTATAAGCTTTTGATAGCCCAAACATGAACTGGAATGGAGATTTGAGTCCTTGTATTCCAGTCAGAAGAAGATGAGGAGGGACGGTGGCTCAGTGGTACAGCATCTGCTTGGTAAGCAGAAGGTCCCAGGTTCAACTCCTGGCATCTCCAACTAAAAAGGGCCCAAGCAAATAGGAGTGAAAAACCTCAGCTTGAGACCCTGGAGAGCCGCTGCCAGTCTGAGTAGACAATACTGACTTTGATGGACCGAGGGTCTGATTCAGTATAAGGCAGCTTCATATGTTCATGATGATATTGGATTTATATCCCGCCCTACACTGTGAATCTCAGAGTGGCTCACAATCTCCTTTACCTTCCCACCCCCTACAATAGACACCCTGTGAGGTGGGTGGGGCTAAGAGGGCTCTCACAGCAGCTGCCCTTTCAAGGACAGCTCTGTAAAAGCTATGGCTGACCCAAGGCCATTCCAGCAGCTGCAAATGGAGGAGTGGGGGATCAAACAAGGTTCTCCCAGATAAGAGTTCGCACACACAACCACTACACCGAACTGGCTCTCTTCTCTTCAGAAAGTGGGAGGGGTGTTGCAAAGAAGAAACTCAGGATACAAAAGTACAATGCGCAGAGTAATTAGCCTGATTAGAGGGGGTGGCGCAATTTCAAGAGCCAAAGTCCAGCAACCTGACACACGCTGGCATCTTGGGGAATGGAGGTGCCATGTGTATGGAAATGACAGCTAGGTCCTGAAGAGGAGGGGAAATCCCCTGGCAGAGACTGAGAAATTACAAGTCACTGGCTTTGTACCAGATGAGGCTTGCTGCTGTTAAAGAGGTCTATTGACCAGAGAAGGACAAAAAAAAGAAAGAAAAAATAACAGTTCCAAGCTGCTGTGTATGCACACATATAGGAACTTCTGTTTTAATGTTCAAGACCCTCAAAGGTTCTTCATACCGGTGAAAGTTAAAGAGTTAAAATGGAGGCACGAACAAGGATTTCTCTTTTAAAGAAGGTGTTACCCAAACAACCTGCATTGTTCTTGATGCAACTCTCACCTCAGGAAGGCCTGATCTTCCCTTTTGGCAGGGTACCGCAACTGGAGATAAGCATATTTTACACTGTAGGAAGCCTGCCAGAGGAAAAGGCCTGGGATAACCCCACACAACTCAACTGAATACATTCCTCGGTTGGGGCGGGGGGGGGGGAGAGAACAGTGTACGCCAGGGGTGTCAAACTCATTTGTTATGAGGGCCAGATCTGGCATAAATGAGATCTTGTTGGGTCAGGCCATGTTGGGCCAGGTCATGTATGTACCTATTTAAGATTAGGTAGCAGAGATATAAACTTTATAAAGTACACAGACAAACACAATTAAATATTTTTTTAAAAAAACTTATAATACGCTTAAACCGTTAGCACTTGTTGGTTTTAAAGGTGCTTTCTTTGTATTTCTCCCATGGATCCAGGGAACTGAGCAAAGGAAGCTCTGGCTTTTTCCTTCCTTCCTTAGGGGGACTGGTGGGGGAGGAACCTCAGTCAATAGAAGGAAGAGAGGCTTGGCTCAGTAGCTCTGCTGTGTGATTGAGAGAGCCTGGAAAAACAAGCTCTGCCTCTCCCTCTTCCTCCCCAAGGGAGGAACCTCAGCCAATGGAGAAAACAGAGGTTTTGCTCTGTAGCTCCTGTGTGATTGAGCAAGCCTTGCAAATCAAGCTGTGATGCAGAAGAAAGCAAGAGAGAGGAAGAAGGAAGCAGACAAGAGCCAGTTGCTCGGGGGCCTGATAGAAGCCCTCTGGGGGCCTGATTTGGCCCCTGGGCTGCATATTTGACACCCCTGGTGTACACCTTTTAAAAAATGGACACAAATGGTACATAGAAGCAATGCAGCGCCACTGCAATTATGTCTACAGAAGACAAGTGCCACATTCGTCCATTGCAAATAAACTCCACCCCAAGTTAAAAAGCAAAACCCTATAATGTTATTTATTTCTATTTGCGTTACCTATAGTCCACCTTTCACACAATGCAGACTGCACACTGAGAGTCGGTGCAATCAACAAATTGGAACATTCAACAACCGATGTGCCTTAATAACCCATAAGAACTTTAAACGTTCACACATCTCAGCCTTAAATTGGCACATTGAGCATTAACATCCTAGTGCAGGGGTGGCCAACAGTAGCTCTCCAGATGTTTTTGCCTACAACTCCCAACAGCCCCAGCCAGCATGGCCAATGGCTGGGGCTGATGGGAGCTGTAGGCAAAAAACATCTGAAGAGCTACCGCTGGCCACCCCTATCCTAGTGTACAAAAACCCACTTGTAGTCAAGTAAGTATATGATGATGGCATGCAAGGGGGGGGATCCCACAGCTGTCTTGTAAACAGCCACTCAACAAGCCAGCAGAATGCACAACTAAGCATGACAAGAGCCCTTGAGGCAAAAGTCAGGCCACAGAGCTTGGGAATGGAAGATTTTAGATGTATTTGGGTAGATACAGTAGAGAACTCTCATACAGGAAGAGTGAGGCAAAGGTACAGGGCCTTCCAAGCCTGATTCTGTGCATCTTCCATTCAAAAAAGAACACACACACACACCCCAAATTCAACAGGATTTTGTCTTGAGTCAAGCCTGTGTTCTTACTCAACGTGAGTTGTCTAGGGGGCTGGAAAGGGGGGGAAGAGAAGGCAAATCTTTCCTTCACTCGTTCAGCAACACAAACATATTTTACACACATACCCTCAAGTACAGATCAAGTTGTGGAGCTGTAAGTCTGTAGTATTAGAAAGGGCAAGAGTCCATTAGCACCTTAAAGACTAACAAAATTTGGGGCAGGGCGGGAGCTTTCATGAGTCGCCAAAGAAGTGAGCAGTGACTCACGAAAGCTCATGCCCTGACACAAATTTTGTAAGTCCTTCAAGCGCTACTGGACTCTTGCCCTTATCTACCCTTAACTTGTTAGCTTCCATTTCCTCCCCAAAAGCAGCTTGCAAAACCCGAAATTTGGCACAGAGCAGAAAACCTACACACAGTCTTTTGTTGTTGCTGTTCAGTAGCACAGTGGATCCCAACTTAGGAAACCCATAATCGAGAAACATTAGCTGGAAACAAACTGAAAATAGGATGGGTTGGGGAGGGGAGAGGGAAGCGGACCCAGGCTATGTATGTATGTAGGGCTTTTTCTGAGCAGGAACGCAGTCCTGGCTGACTTGGTGTCAGGAGGCGTGGCCTAATATGCAAAAGAGTTCCTGCTGGGCTTTTTCTTAAAAAGCCCCATGTGGAACACTGCTGCCATCAGGGGTTGTGGCCTAATATACAAATGAGTTCCTGCTGGGCTTCTTCTCCAAAAAACGTATGTAGGCAGGGCCTTTTCTGTATCAGGAGCTCCTTTGCCTATTAGGCCACACACCTCTGATGTAGCCAATCCGCCAAGAGCTTACAGTAGGCCTTGCACTAAGAGCCCTGCAAGCTCCTGGAGGATTGGCTACAACAGGGGTGTGTGGCCTAATAGGCAAAGGAGTTCCTGCTATAAAAAAGCCCTGTCATGTATGTATTGATGTATGCACGTATGTATGCAGTGGGAGTGATTCGTCCCTTTGGTGACTAGACAAGAGAAGGGTGGAGGAAGAGGCAAGAAAGGGAAAAGCAAAAGAAGGGCATAGAAGGGAGGCCCAATTCATGCAAAGGAAGCAATGGGGAACAGGACAAGCCCAACTTGGCTCATGTCCTTCTCTCTGGCCCCACCATCATACAAATGAGAAAGACAAATGTAGAGGGCTTTTTGTTTTGGTAGCAGGAACTCCTTTGCCTATTAGGCCACAGCCCCTGATGTAGCCAATCCTCCTGGAGCTTACAGCAGGCCCTGTAAGAAGAGCCTCGTAAGCTCTTGGAGGATTGGCTACAGCGGGGGGCGTGGCCTAACATGCAAAGGAGCTCCTGCTAGAATTCCACCCTCCCCCCCGCAGCAGGGCGGGGCAGGGGCCGGCGCGGGGCCTGGGCTTCATGGGGGGAGGGGAAGAGTTCAGAGTGGGGAGCTACAGACGCCTCCTCCCCGCCGCGGTGGGAGAAGGCCGGGGAGACACTCACTACTCGGGGTTCATGGCGGCTCCTCCACGGTAGGTCGGCGGCTGACTCGCTGCTTCCCTCCTCCTTCCTCCCTGGCTGGTCCGGTCGCTCCCTCACACAAGATGGCGGCGGCTCCCTCCTCCCCTCTCGCTTTCCCTCAGGTGCGACTTTATCACCGCGCAGGCGCCGTTCCCGGAGCGTTCTGGGAGATGTAGTTTTTTTTTTCCCCTCCTTCCCTCTGCACTGGAGGGGTTCTTCGCCTTAGTTCGACCTCAGTCGCCGGTTGCCCTGAGGATTGACGCCGTTTCCGAGCCCGCGTCTCCCCGCCTCTTGACGAGCCTCGCTGCATTGTGGGAAAGAGAGTTTCCGAGCCGGCTCGCGTTCTTTCGCGCACACGTCCGACTTTAAAGTCACATGACAAGAGGAAGGGAAGTCATTCGCCGCCTCTCAAGGGCATCTGGGAGATGTAGTCCGCGCCACAACACCAAAAATGAGCAAAAGTATAGCAGGCTCTCTATGCCCGAGTGCGAGTCGTTCGAGTTCCGTAAACAAAGTGGGCGTAGGAGTTTTTTCAATAGGTATGACTAAGTTCAGTAATTAGCATTCCAATATTGGACTAGAGCTGGTGACAGCTGATGGAGGTCATTGAGTAATCTAGGGCCCTGATCCCTCAGTTGAAACCTGCCTCACCGGGTTGTTGTAAGGATAATGAGGATCCCGTGAATTTAGGGGGAGGTATTTGGGAGTTTCCTGCATTGTGCAGGGAGTTGGACCCCAGAGGTCCCTTCTGACTCTATAATTCTATAACATAAGGCGGGGCAGGGGGGGTGGCATGCACCCATTCATTGAGCTCCAAGAGGAAAGGTGCTTAGGCACTTGGAGTGATTGATGTGTTTAAGCACAATGCGCCCTGCCCTCCCAGGCATGAGCCCAGCCAACACTAAGAAGAAACTATTTCGTTGAGCTGCTAATAGATGTCAAAGCAGCCAATTACATTTTAAATTGTTCCAGTTAATTGTTTTAATGAATTGTTTTCTTTATTGTATGGTTTTATTGTTGGGTCATTTATTATAAGCCACCCTGAGTCTGCTAGCGGGGCTCGGCAGGGTAAAAGCCCACTAAATAAATATGTAACAGACCTCATATTAATGATCTGTATACACAGTTATTTTCTTTGTCTCAGGGTTATGCCGCTGGAATGTTTAGAAAACTAAGATATTAAAGATCTGTATCATACATTTATCATACGGCAGAGTAACACACAGGACGCATAACCGGGCTTTTTTTGAGCAGGGACACAGTTCCGGCTGTCAGAGGGTGTGGCCCAATATGCAAATGAGTTCCTGCTGGGCTTCCCCCCCCCCTACAAAAAGCCCTGTATAATAATACAAAATATGTAATCTATGTCATAGTCTTTACTATAATAGTACCGCCACCTTTCGGTTATGTACTTCATGAGGTTGAGAGTGATATGAATAAAAATGTAGATGTGCTGTGCATGTGTCAAAAATGCTTTTGACACCAAAAAACATGTAAGAATTACTGCGGTATGAAGAGGCTGGCTGGAAGTTCCTTGGAGATTTCACCAACGACCCCAAGTAGGAATTCAGATTACACAGAAACATTTATTATATTCAGATCCCAGCGCTTCCTTTCAACAGTTTGGAATTAGGTGACAGAGAAGATTGTACCACTTCCTTCATGAGAAATGGTATCTTCCAAGGCTTTTTTTTTTGAGCAGGAACGCAGTTCCAGCTGGTTCGGTATCATGGGCAGTGTTCCCTCAAAGCTGAGTTAGTGTGAGCTAGCTCACAGTTTTTTAGCCTCCTGCTCATGCATTTTTGTCTCAGCTCAGGAAAAATAGCCCCAGAGCAAACTAATATATGCAGTACCTCACAACTTTAATGCCAGTAGCTCACGAAGCAGAATTTTTGCTCATAAGACTTCACAGCTTGAAGGGACCCTTGGTCATGGGGTGTGGCCTAATATAAAAATAGGTTTTGGTGGGCTTTTTCTACTAAGAAAGCCCTGTGTGAAACAATGGTGATGTCAGGGGGTGTGGCCTAATATGCAAATGAGTTCCTGCTGGGCTTTTTCTACAAAAAGAGCCCTAGTATCTTCCATTGTTCAGTTACAGAGATTGGGTTGCCATCTTGAACTGGGAAATTCCTGGAGATTTGGCGGGCAGAGTCTGGGGATGGTTGGATTTGGGGAGAAGAAGGACTGGCATTTGCTGGCTTTCCCACTGGCTGTGGTGCATACATCAGTCATTGGCCTGTGAACTGCCAGTCATCAAAACGTGCATGTAATTGGCTGGGTCCACTCCTGTCTCCCACCCACTGCCGGCCCCAGGACAGACAAGGACTGGGCCACTGGGGAAACTGCTAGGCAGTAGCTGTTGCTGACAACCAAGTTTGCTTCTGTCAGTAAAATGTGATGGGGAGGGGGGGGGGAGTCCCTTTCCAGGCTTCTTTTGACCTTTGAGGGAGAACTCATTGCGGCTGGTCCTGACTAGGGCCTCTGGTTCCAGGTTGGTGGGAAATTCCTGGAGATTTTGTGGTGGAGTCTACAGAAACCAGAGTTTGAGGATAGGAGAGGACTCAGCTGAATATAATGGCACAGAGTCCACCCTCCAAAGTAGTTATTTTCTCCAGGATGGGGAGAGAGATCTGTTGTCTGGAGTTCAGTTGTGATCCTAGGAGATCTTCAGGCTCCACATGGAGGTTGGGTACCCTAGACCTGGCTTCCTAGGGTACCCAGGTTGGGAAATTCCTGGTGATTTGAGGGACGGAGCCTGGAGAAGGTGGGGTTTGAGGAAGGGTGGGACCTCAGAGAGGTACAATGTCATATACTCTACCCTCCAAACTAGGCATTTCCTCCTGAGGACCCATTGCTGCCAGTCTCCAGGTGAGGGCTGGAGATCACTCAGAATTACAACTGCTCTCCAGATGGCAAAGATCATCTCCCCTGGAGAAAATGGCACTTTGCAGGATGGACTTTGTGTCATTATATCCTGCTGAGGTCGCTTCCCTCCTGCTTTGGTCCACGCTGTGATTTCAGACCAGTCAGACTTGCAGCCTCACCTACTTCACAGACTTGTTCTGTAGATCAAAAGTGGAAGAGGAGAATAATGTAAGCTGCTTTGGTCCCAACTGTAGAGAAAGACTGTACTTTTCTTAAGGAGAGGCTGCAGGGAGGGGAGATGGAAAGCTGAAGTCAGATCAGTTCCACTACAGAAAATGGCTGCCTTGGGTGGGTGGGGAAACACCAAGGGTGGGGGGGAGTAAATGCCTCCACTTGGGTGAATGGGAGGGAAAACAGCAAGGGGGGCACTTACTAGGGTTGCCAAGTCCAATTCAATAAATATCTGGGGACTTTGGGGGTGGAGCCAGGAGACTTTGGGGGGTGGAGCCAGGAGACATTAGGGGTGGAGCCAAGATCAAGGCTGTGACAAGCATCATTGAACTCCGAAGGGAGTTCTGGCCATCACATTTAAAGGGACGGCACACCTTTTCAATGCCTTCCTTCCATAGGAAGTAATGAAAGATAGGGGCACCTTATTTTGGGGCTCGTAGAATTGGACCCCCTTGTCCAATTGTTTTGAAACTTGGGGGATATTTTGGAGAGAGGCACTAGATGCTGTACTGAAAATTTGGTACCTCTACCTCAAAAAACAACCCCCCCCCCCAGAGCCCCAGATACCCACGGATCAATTCTCCATTATTTTCTATGGGAATAAATCTTCATAGGGAATAACAGAGTTCCCAGCAGACATCTCCCTCCCCTCCCCCCGCTTTCTGATGACCCTGAAGCGGGGGGAGAGCCTCCAAACTGGGGGATCCCCTGCCCCCACCTGGGGATTGGCAACCCTAGCACTTACACAAAGCTTTTTTTCTAGAGCCTGTTGCATTTTCCATCACGACGGGCCTTATTGTTAGTAGTGTCATAAGTATCTACTCTCCAAAGCAGCCATTTTCTCCAGGAGAACTGATCTTGGTTGTTTGGAGACCAACTGTATTCTTTGATGCATATTTTTATGTATTCCAATAAAGGTACTGTAATTGAATTTTTAAAAAGCGTTTCATAAACGCAACTCTAGTTTGTAGCCAGAAATAGCACAGTCCATTGTTACCAACCCCTTCCCACTACTGCATCTATTGACGTCGAGGCCTCAGTGGTTTCCGGAGTGGTTCCACACCCACTTCATTCCTGCTATGCTGTGCTCCCAAACCATTCGCTGAAGTCCCTGCTCCACATGTAGGTGTGCCAGCCTCCAGGTACCTGGAGAATCCCCCAAAGGACCTGGAGAATCCCCCAAAGTTACAATTCATCTCTGATTGCAGAGATCAGTTCCCCTAAAGAAAATTGCTGCTTTGGAGGTGGACTCCAGGGTATTGTACCTCACCGAGATCTAGGGCTTTTTTTGTAGCAGAAACTCCTTTGCATATTAGGCCACACACCCAGATGTAGCCAATCCTCCTGGAGCTTACAGTAGGCCCTGTATGAAGAGCCCTGTGAGCTCTTGGGAGGATTGGCTACATCAGGGATGTGTGGCCTAATATGCAAAGGAGTTCCTGCTACAAAAAAAAGCCCTGCCAAGATCTCTGTCCCCCCCAAACTCCATCCCCAAATCTCCAGGAGTTTCCTAGCGTGGATCTGCTAACTCTACCCCCCTATCCCCAGGAGCCTGGTGACCCTACTCCACAGCCCCCTCCCTGGTCCCCTACCCAGTGGCCTGGAGCAGGGGTCACTAACCTGGAATAAAACGTTGTTGGTCTCGAAGGTGCCACTGAATTCAAATTTTGTTCATTTCTTTATTGAGAGCTGAGTGAAGAAAAATATGCCAAGCTTCCTCTTCCCCCCAAATTCCCCCATGGTAATGAGTTTTGTTCTGTTTTAAAAACAGAACAAGGATGAGAAAGTTTAATCTCTGGTGCTCTATTCAGCAAAGCAGCGCAGACAAATAATCCCGTAAAACAGAAATGTGTGTTAAACAAGAATCTTAGAGCCGACTCTTCTGGAATCTTTCCTGGTATGCTCTAAGGCAGGGGTGGCCAAACTGTGGTTCAGGGCCACATGTGGCTCTTTCACACATATTGTGTGGCTCTCAAGGCCTCTTATTGGCTGGCTTGGATAAAGGATTTCTTACTTTAAATCACTTCCCCAAGCCAAGCCAGCTGGCAGCTTGGAGAATGCATTTAAAGTTGCTTTCTCTTCACTTCTCCCTCTCCATCTGTTTTCCTTCCGTCCTTCCTTCCCTCAAACGTCTGACGTTTAATCTATGTGGTTCAATGTTCTAAGGTCTGCAAACCAATCTGAAGCAGGTGCAGAGCGAGCAGTAATTTACAAGCGACACATCGGAGAGTCCAGGGAATTTAACTGTGAAGACAGAAAGTAGGACATTTTCTAGTCTACTAATTTACCAAATCCCAACCCATAAACGGGAGGTTAGGACTAAATTTCGGAAACTCGACAGCAATGGAAATGGCGCCTAATGAGAGTCTGAAAATACGAAACACACAGTGCGTACAAAATATACAAAACTATTGCACTATTACACCATGTGTTTCAACATCTAAAACATCGAATTTATGAAACACTCAATGTATACTTAATATATAATGATTAATGGCCCTCCTCAAATTTCTTCACACCATGGATACAAATCACACGAACCTACGATGTAAGCCTCAATGTACATAACTTCATCAGTTTTTACAGCAACGGTGAACTGCATTGGATTCTCCAGTTGAACTCACCTTGTGAATTGTATGATTTGGGTTCAGACGTACCTGGTGCTATAAACATTGATGAAATTTTGTACATTTAAGCTTAAACCGTAGGTTCGTGTGCTATCGTGGCCATGATGTGATGAAATATTTGGGGAGCCATTAATTATTGTTATGAGTAGGGCTCTTTTTGTAGCAGGAGCTCCTTTGCCTATTAGGCCGCATACCCCTGATGTAGCCAATCCTCCTGGAGCTTACGGTAGGCCCTGTAAGAAGAGCCCTGTCAGCTCTTGGAGGATTGGCTACATCAGGGCTGTGTGGCCTAATATGCAAAGGAGCTCCTGCTATAAAAAGAGCCCTGGTTATGACATTAAGTATATAATTGAGCATTTCATAAATTAGATGTTTATTTAGCCATTGAACCACATGGGATTAATAGTGTAATAAGATCTTAATTATAGTTTTGTACATTTTGTAAGCACAGCGTGTTTTATATTTTCAGGCTCTTACACACCGTGGTTCCTTACATTGTTAATTTGCCTGACGACTTCCCAGCAAGCCCATGGAGGTCTCCTGTAATTAGAGCTGATCTCCAAACGACAGTGATCACTTTCACTGGAGACAATGGCCGCTATGGAGGAGGGACTCTGCTGAGGTCCAGGTGTGCAATTCTAGCAGGAGCTCTTTTGCATATTAGGCCACACACCCCCTGATGTAGCCAACCCTCCAAGAGCTTACAAAAAAGAGCCTTGTAAGCTCTTGGAGGATTGGCTACCTCAGGGGTGCGTGGCCTGAAATGCAAAGGAGCTCCTGCTAGAATTCCACCCCTGCTGAGGCCCCTCCCCTCTGCAAATCCCACTCTCCAGACTCCACCCCTCAAATCTCCAGTTACTTCCCAACCCTGAGTTGGCATCCCTGCTCATCTTTGCCCCATACAAACATACTGCAGAAAGAGCATTTTCACTGGTTGTTCCCTGATCATTTTGTGTCCTTCAGAACCATCTGCTGAACTGCGCTACTACTCAGCCTTCTGAGGGATTTAAGCCAACACACACAAAAGAACCAGTGGAGCAGAGCGACAGACTAGGATCTCTGAAAGATCCAGGTTCAAATCCCCATGTGGCACTGAAGCCTGCTAGGTGACTTTGCCATAGTCTCTCTCTCTCTTGCTGCCTCCTACCTCATGGGAACTGTTGCTAGGATCAAACAGAGGAGGGGAGAATGATGGGCCCCACTTGGAACTCTTTGGAAGGGGGAGGTGTTTGTGAGTTTCCTGCATTGTTCAAGGGGTTGGACTAGATGACCCTGGGGGTACCATTCCAGCTCTTTGATTCTATGAAGGATACAAATTTGCTAGGAATCATGTGTTGGAGTAGCTGGAAAACAGGAGAGGTGTAGGATTCAGGTGCATTCTCCCGCTGGCAGCACGAGAAAGACATTTCCACAAAAGATCCAAAATTAGACATTAGTAGGAGCAGAACTATGCTTGACTAACAAAGAAAGATCCCCTCAGAGCAATCACCTACCTCAGGCATGCTGCAGACACAGGCCAGGCTCCTCCTCCTCCTCCTCTATGCTGTCCGTTCTTTACTGTAAACCAGGGCCAACACCACTCCAAACCTTTCTGAAGCTGCAGAGAAATTTCGACTTCTGATACAGGGTGGTGGATGCAGCCACAAAATGGCTCCCACAGGGGGTGGAGCCAGGCACAAAATGGCTGCCCCAGCTTACCTTCAGTTACACAGTGATGATCCCTTGTGCTATGGCGGCAACTGCTGCCAAAGTAACATTTTTTAAAAAATCAGCAAAGTCCATCAGATCTCCAATAGCCAATCAGAAGCTTTGCTAGGCAAAAGCCCCACCGAACCCAGCCCACTCTCTAAAAACACTTGGCAAGCATAGAGAAAGGTGTCGGCAGGTGCCATGGTCACAGGCACCACATGGGGGATCTCAGCTGTAAATTGTGTGCCATGGTTCATAAGAACATCAGAAAAGCCCTGTTGGATCCGAGCTGTGGTCCATCTAGTCCAGCTTCCTGCCTCGTAGAGTGGCCTCAGCCAGTTCCTCTGCAGGGCCAACAACAGGACAGGGAGGCTAAGGCCTCCCCTCTTAAGAACATCAGAAGAGCCCTGCTGGATCAGACCAGTGAGGGTCCATCTTGTCCAGCTTCCTGTCTCACACAGTGGCCTCAACCAGTTCCTCTGGAGGGCCAACAACAGGGCAGAGAGGCTGAGGCCTTCCCCTCAGAAGAACATCAGAAGAGCCCTGCTGGATCAAACCAGTGAAGGTCCATCTAGTCCAGCATCCCGGCTCACAGAGTGGCCTCAACCAGTTGCTCTGGATAGCCAGCAACAGGGTATAGAGACCAAGGCCTTCCCCTCATAAGAACATCAGAAGTGCCCTGCTGGATCAGACCAGTGAGGGTCCTTCTAGTCCAGCATCCTGTCTCACACGGTAGCCTCAACCAGTTCCCCTGGAAGGCCAACAGTAGAGAGGCTGAGGCCTTCCCCTCAAAGGAACGTCGGAAGAGTCCTGCTGGATCGGACCAGTGGTCCATCTAGTTCAGCATCCTGTCTCACACAGTGGCCTCAACCAGTTCCTCTGGAGGGCCTGAAACAGGGCAGAGAGGCCAAGGCCTTCCCCTAAGAACATCAGAAGAGCCCTGCTGGATCAGACCAGTGAGGGCCCATCTAGTCCAGCATCCTGTCTCACACAGTGGCCAGCCAATTCCTCTGGATGGCCGGCAACAGGGCATAGAGACTGAGGCCTTCCCCTGATGTTACTCTAGGCTCTGGGATCCAGAAGAGGATTAATGCCTCTGAATATGAAGGTTCCCCTCAGTCACCACTGATAGATGAATCTACTGAGCTTGGAATCTATCAAATCCCCACTCACCCATGAATCTACAGAATCCCCTTTTATGACTGTTTATTCCCATGGCCAGCCCTGCAGCCTCTAGCGGTGAACCCCACATTTTAATCACCCTCTGTTCCTTTAGACGTAGTTAAAAAGTTACATCAACCTCCCATCCCCCCCCCATTTTACTCCCAATAGGCTCAGAAGGGTAGTCATCGCCTTTAAAATCTCAATAAGACAGAGGCAAAAAAAATCCTTCTCTCGTAATAGGAGTTTCCTCTTTTTTTATTTCTACAGCAACGTAATTAAATACAGAGCAAAACTTGCCCCATCCTATTCACCTCCCCAGCAGCTACCAAGTTCTCTGCCCAAACTCAGCAATGGTTTAGATGGGGCGGGCTCTGCCTATGGCAAAGGGCTTCTCTTTGCACACGGACAAAGTCCGCTGCCTGTTTGAGGGGAGTCTCCCCCACCCGCTGCAATAAGGGAAGAGGGCTTTCTCCCCTTCACTTGTGTTCAGTACCTTGCGTTTCTTAAATAGTGAGCTGCGAACAACAATGGGGAGAGATGGAGAAAGGGGACCGGGTCTGAGGAGATGGGACGGCACCCCTGCGGTTTCGGGAACGGCACCCAACGGGGACACGCCGCAGCAGGGGGCGGTTCTGCCTGCCGGAACGCCAGCAAAGGAAGAAGCTGCCGCTGCTGAAATGCTCCCAGGCTGAACTCGCAAGAGAGAGCCCTGCGTAGATCCAGAGGCGCATCAGCAGCCTTTTATGGAAAGGAGAAAAATGCTCTGAGCACAGGTGCGGACAATGGATATGTGCAGACAGGTCTTCTCCCCGCCTCCCTCCATATTCAGCACGGGATCAAAGTTTGCCAGGAAAGAAACACAGCTTCGCTTAGCTGGGACTTCTTCTCCCAAGCTTCCGAACGGCACAGAGCGTTCATGTGTGGATGCGCAAGAAGGGAGGGTTTTGTGAATCTGTATCAGTACTTGCTTGCATAATTATACTTGGATCCCCAAGTCCAGAAAACTCCATATCCCTTTCTCCCAAGCGACTTGAACAGCACAGACCGTTCATGTGTGGACACACAAGAGGAAGGGCTTTGTGAATCAGTTTCAGTACTCGCTTGCATAATTATAACTGTATCCCAAGCCCAGTTATATCCCTTTCTCAGTTATATCCCCAGCCCAGTTATATCCCTTTCTCAGTTATATCCCCAGCCCAGCTATATCCCTTTCTCCCAAGCGACCTGAACAGCACAGACCCCTTGTGTGGAACGCAAATGGGAGGGGTTTGTAAATCAGTTTCAGTACTTGCATAATTATAACTGGATCCCCAGCCTGGAAGACCCCATATCCCTTTCCCCACCCCTTCCCCTCTCCAAGACCCCCCCCCCAGACTCTTCCCGCCCACCCCCAGGCACCAAGCGCTTGGTAGAAAAGAGAGGCAATGGTTTCAACGTAGGGCAATCCACAGGAAGCGGGCCGGCCACACCTTAGGCTGGGCCACCTTCGTTTCCGCCCCACCGTGCCTGATGCCATCTAGCAGGAAGGGAAAGGAAGGCAGCCAAGATTGTAACCCCGGCCCCAATGAGATGATCGGCTAATAGGATCCCCACCCAGGCAGCGGTCACGAGACAGGCATCTGCAGACAGATAATCCCTCTCCTCCCAACACAGGAGAGGGAAGGATGTGAAGACCACAGAATAGATGGATGAACAAACAACACCGCCCCCAATGGACACAGGAGGCAAAGCGGATGGAGAGAGGCAACTGTGTACCTGGGCCAAAGGAATGCGTGAGACAGGAATGTGAGAGGCAGGGATCAGAGCTTGGAAAAGGACTGGCGTCTCCCTGAGACCAAAACACAGAATGCTAAGCAAGAGACACACATGAGAAGAGGGTCGGGCAAGGGGAAGGGCTCATGGCTTGCCACACAGAACCCTGGGAACTGTAGTTCTTTCTCCTTGGTCTTTAAAGAAGGACTCCATTCCACCCAGAAAGGAGGCAAGCCGGTCAAGGTGGAGCTGTGGATTATGGGATAGGCAGGGCCCACTGAGCTTTTTTCATCTCCCGTCGGGTGGCCTAAATGGGTTATAACACTGCTCAGTGTAAGCACCAGAAAATTTTTAAAATATTCAGGCTGGGAAGCTCTGCTTTTTGGCCTTTGCCCTCCAGGATGTGGAGAATTCTCCAAGACACACACACACCACCCCAAAACACAACTTCCATGACCTTTCTCCAACCCCCCCCAGTCTACCCCCAAGAACTACAATTCCCAGCATTCCTGGGAAAGGAAAGCTCCATCCACCTTGAAAATATACAAAGTATGCACATAAAGAGTGCAGGACAAGGTCCCCTGACAGCCAGTAGGAGCAGCCAATCCCTTTCGAGAAGCTGTGAAGGGTTCTGGGAGAAGACAGAGGCGGGCCGAGTTAACGGCCTACTGTGAATGTCTCTCTTCTGGGAGCGAGACGCGACCAATGGAGAGCGGCGACAGCGACATGCCGGTGGTGGAGAGGAAGACGTCAGCGGAGGGCACACATGCGTTGCGTGAGGAGGGGCACCGACTCCGCGCGGGGCGAGTCTCGACCCAGCGCGAGAGGGTGGGGTGGGGCTCTCCCGGCACCGTTTGGGGACAGATGGTCATGATACTGGAGCAGCAGTGAACAGAAGGCCAAAGGGTCCAAGGCTCCTGGCTCTTCAGGCTCTGACCCGGCCCCAGCGGGACCGGGCCGAGCTACTCCTTACGCCAGCAGGGAGCTACGTCGAGAAAGGTCTACATTGCTGGCGCTGAGTCCCCGGCTGTCTGATAGGCTACTGGACCCCTGGAAGCAGAAAGGGAGGGAAACAACAGATTGGTCAGTTAAAGTGGCAGAGTGATTTGAGGCCTGGATTCAAATCCTGCCCAGCCACACCTTAGGGCGCCCTCAGGCCAAGTTCTTCTCTTTTGACCTCACTCTTCTAAGTGTTTCTGTGAGCTAAAAACAGGGAACTGGGAAACTTAGCACTGGAAAGGAGCTCAAGGGTCATAGAATCATAGGGTCTAGGTCCAGGGGTGTCAAACTCATTTGTTATGAGGGCCAGATCTGACATAAATGAGACCTTGTCAGGCCGGGCCATGTGCATCATAAAGTGTAATGCCAGGTAGCAGAGATAGAAACTTTACAAAGGATACAAACACAATTAAAATTTTGCTTAAAAGATCAGCACTCTTGCACTATCTTGTTTAACAGTTTTTGATAACGGACACCTCTTGCTCTGGATTATTATGTCAAAATGTGGAGACAATGTCTGTGCTGTAGCAATCTTGAGTATGCTGTTCAGGTATTGTTCATGTGTGTGTCTTTAAGTTGTAAACCTACTTTTGATTTGTTGACATTACAGAAATCTCATGGTCAATACTTTGAGCCTAAGACCCAGGGGAAAACATGAAATGGCTGGGCATTGTGAGTTTTTCTACATAAGTTGCTTCCTGTGCTGGTCAGCCAATGGAGAAAGTAGAGGCTTTGCTCTGTAGCTCCTGTGCGACTGAGCAAACCTGGCCCGGCCCGACTACGTCTCATTTATGTCAGATCCATCCCTCATGAGTTTGACACCCCTGTCTAGACAGAATCTTGACTCTGACTTTGGACTCTGACTTGGTTTTACACCTGAACTCTGACAATGTGAAAGATGCTTAGCAAGCACCACACTTTCCTTCTGCTACCCAGATAGAAAGAATGAGCAAACCGGAGGAAGGGAAGATGGCACAGCAGCTGCATGATCAGAGCACATACCTGGCTTGACTCTTCTTCGACGCTCTTGTTGAGGAAGTTCAGAGAACTGGCTCGCTTCATCCTGCAGGGAGACAAAAGCGGAAAGGGGTTCAGCCTTAGGGACGGGGGGAAATGGGATTCTTCAGGTCGGAGACCCAAAAGAAAAGCATTTCTTCACATGCGGTGCCACCTATGGAGCTTTTTCCTACCAGGGGGGAGGGGCATGGCTCAGTGGCTAAACACCGGCTTTGCACCCACAAAGTCCCAGGTTCGGTCTCCGTCACCTCCAGTGGAAAGGATCAGGTCACAAATGATGCAAGAGACCTCAGAACAGACAAAACTGACCATGATAGAACCAAGTGGACTCAGTATAAGGCAGCGGTGTGTGTTCAGTCTTTATCAAGACGTGGTAACAACTGAAATGGTTTCAGGAAAGGATTAAGACCTTTTTGAGCCTGTGGCCATCTTTGGAATTTTGAGAGGAAGTCGTGAGTGCTACCCCAAAGGTGGAGCTAAACCAAAAACGGCTGCCACAGAAGGTGGAGCTGAATGGAATACCCACCTCCTCGCACCTTTTAGGAAGAAGGAAAACCTGAAGGGGAGATGGGACCACACACTATGGAAAGCCCCGGTGCTTACCAGTCCCTCCTAATCCTCTCATGGAAAACCCTTTTGATTTGAATGAGAGCAGCCGGTAATAAGCCTTGCCTTCCACTTTCGGGAAAGCTCAGAGGGTGCCAAGGGAAATACTGGTGATCAACACCATGTTGGGCAACCTGAGTTAGATCTATGACAGAGGATTGGTCTTAATGCAGCTGTTAGCCCAAACAGAACCTCTGCGGATGAACAGGGGGGCAGTTACCTCTGCTGGAGGGAAGGAGAACCCTTGATTCCTCTTTATGCTATGAACTCTGTGTCTGAATTTAATGTCTTTGAAATCGGGTTCCAACTGGATACAGCCAACAGAGTGAAGAAGACTCATTGAAACGCCTCTGGAAATTATCTAGATTGGGCATATTTGTGGCTGAAGCAACTTGTCAAGTATCCCTCAATCTCATATTTTGAGACTATACAGGACTTTCTATTTATGGACAAAATTCATACAGGGCAACTGGAATAGCATTTGCTTTTGTACTCGAGTTTGTGTAGCATATTTTATGAAGATAGTGGTGTACATGCACTGAGTATGATTTGCAACTGTGATTGGTTGTTTCACCACTTTTCTTGGTATACATACATTTCTTGGTATAAAGCATGAAATGAAATAGAAACTGCTATATGTGAATTGAGTGATGGTCATTGCTTAGCGGATTTCTTTCTTGCCTTATTTCACAAGAACATAAGAGAAGCCATGTTGAAGCAGGCCAATGGCCCTTGCAGTCCAACACTTCGTGTCACACAGCAGCCAAAAAACTAGGTCACATCAGGAGGTCCATCAGTGGGGCCAGGACACTAGAAGCCCTTCCACTGTGCCCCCCAAGCACCAGGAATACAGAGCATCACTGCCCCAGACAGAGAGTTCCATCAATATGCTGTGGCTAATAGCCACTGATGGACCTCTGCTCCAGATGTTTATCCAATCCCCTCTTGAAGCTGTCTATGCTTGTAGCTGCCACCACCTCCTGTGGCAGTGAATTCCACATGTCAATCACCCTTTGGGTGAAGAAGTGCTTCGTTTTATCTGTTCTATCCCGACTGCGCAACAATTTCATTGAGTGTCCATGAGTTCTTGTATTGTGAGAAAGGGAGAAAAGTACTTCTCTCTCTACCTTCTCTGTCCCATGCATAATTTTGTAAACCTTTATCATGTCACCCTTCAGTCGACGTTTCTCCAAGCTGAGTTCTCTTGTTTGAGCCTGCACAAAAGCATCAGGCTGGCTGCTGCAGACAGCAGAATGCCAGACCATATGGACCATCAATTTAACTCAGAAGGACACTTCTGGCTTCTGTGTTCCAGCAGCGTAAGCCGACCGGGGGCAACGCTTCTTTTCCAGCTCACCGACTCCAGCCAGGTAGCTGGCCAAGCACTCACCCTGGGTTTCTGGGTTCTTGTGGGCTGCTCCCTTGCAGTTTCTTTACCAGCATCTCGCTGCTCCGCCGCAGGGCATCACGCAGTTTCCCGAAGGAGCCACTGCGCCGCAAGGCCCCGGAGCCTGCCTGGAAGGGGAAGAAAGCAGGAAAAGTGTCCCAAGGTGTCACGGGGAATGAACATATCATTGAGCGGAGAAAAATTTAGTTATTTATTTCTTTCGGTTTCTGTTTTGCCCTTCTCTACACAGCAGGGCTCAGAGTGCGTTACAGCATAATAAAATAGCTAAAACTATAACTTTATGATAATAAAAATGATCACATTTAATTTACAAAGATGCACAATAAAAACTAATGTATTACAATTGGTGATTATCGGGAAGGAATACCTGAAGAAGAAGAAGAAGAAGATATTGGATTTATATCCCGCCCTCCACTCCGAAGAGTCTCAGAGCGGCTCACAATCTCCTTTACCTTCCTCCCCCACAACAGACACCCTGTGAGGTGGGTGGGGCTGAGAGGGCTCTCACAGCAGCTGCCCTTTCAAGGACAACCTTTGCCAGGGCTATGGCTGACCCAAGGCCATTCCAGCAGGTGCAAGTGGAGGAGTGGGGAATCAAACCCGGTTCTCCCAGATAAGAGTCCGCACACTTAACCACTACACCAAACTGGCTCTCCAGTTTGAGATGGGACTGAAACTCTAGATTGGGGGTTGGTGTTCATCTAACCCAGGGATGGCCAAACTGTGCTCTTTCACACATATTGTGTGGCTCTCGAAGCCCCCATTGCCCTGTCCACCAGCTTGGAGAAAGCATTTCTCTTTAAATCACTTCTCCAAGCCAAGCCAGTCAGCAGCTTGGAGAATGCATTTAAAGTTAAAGCTGCTTTCTTTCCACCTCTCCCTCGCTCATCTTCTTTCCTTTCTGCCTTGCATCTCTTAAACATCCGACGTCTATTCTATGTGGCTCTTACATTAAGCAAGTTTGGCCACCCCTGATCTAACTGCTGCTGTCCCCTATCACGTACCTCGTGGAACAAACCTCTATCTTGCAGGACCTGTGAAATTGTTTCAGGTCCTGCAGGGCCCTGGTCTTCCTAGACAGAGAGTTCCACAAGGTGGGGGCCAGGGCCAAAAAAGCCCTGTCCCTGGTCAATGAAAGCTGGATCGCTTTTGAGTCAGGACTGAACACAGAGCTCTTTGGGGGACATACCAGGAGAGGCGATCCCACAGATACACTGGCTGCAGACTGATTTATATACCCTGCACCATCCTAAGCCACCAGAAAGGTAACAAGGCATTAAGAATCAAAACCCACAACCAGCACCCAGTTAAGCCCTCATTTGACTGTGTATTTGGCTGCAAAGATCTGTTTCCGACTCAAAGGCATGAGGCTGTTCCTGGAAGATACCTGGAGGTGTGCTTTAAGGGGTGCCCAGAATAATAATAATAATAATACAATCACCTTTATTGGCATGATATTGAACATAACAGGGAACCAATCCATCCATCAAATGGCAAATTGCAAATACATTAAGCGCCTCCTAGATGCTAGATATAAAAAATTTGCAACGGTTTCAATTACCAATCAATTTATATTAGCACCAGACTGTTTTAACTGTTTGATTTTAATTTGTGATGTAAGTAATGCGATTGAACTGTTTTGTGATTTTACTGGTTGTGAGCTGCCCTGAGCCTGCTTCAGCGGGGAGGGCGGGATATAAATCTAATAAACCTTAAACCAATTGGTTCCGAATTGACAACAGGAAGACAATTTTACATTTGTCGGGCTTCGCTGTTTGTTCACTCAAGCAGGAGTCGATGAGTACGGAGTGCAGGTCAGAGTAAAAAAGTACAGTCCAAAAGAAAGGAATTCCAGACAGGAGGGCAATTACTGAGAACCAGGGACAGAGCTGGGGGTTTTGCCACTCCAGGCCGCCCTGACACCTGCGCCCCACCCTCCCATGGGGGTCAGAGTGAGGCAGCAGTGCCTCCTTCATCTGCCCGTGTGCCAAGCAGGTGAAAGGGGCCACGGGGCTGCTGTGCCTCGCTCTGAGGCTGCCTCCCCTGCAAAAGGAGTCAGCCTCAGAGTGAGGCTGTTATCCTCTGAGCCCAGCTAGAAAGCCGGGCGTGGAGGAGAGCACACACTGGCCCACAGTCCTGCCGCTCTGAGAATGGTGGAAGAGGGCACCTGAATGGCGCCCTGTGGCAAGGTGGTGGCCATAGGCAGCCGCCTACCTCACCTATTCCCACCTGCCGGCCATGCTGAAAACCCCTCTCTGCTTCCACCAAAGTGTATTTACCTTCTATGCTTGTGCAAGCTCTTGTATCTGAATGTGACAATCACTGTTCTCTGGCGTATTGCGATAATGCAACTCAAGGAAATCTAATGGATACCCTCTGGTAAGCAACACTCAAAAGGAAAAGCAAACGGTTCCACAAGTGAGGACACCTGAGCCCTGCTAGCTCTTACCCCAGACCACTCTGCTGCCCCATCTTCTGGTTCAGCTCCGTTTTCACACTTGTTGGCACCAGAGGCCCCCTCGCGGGTCGGTCGATGTTCCGAGCGGTTCCCGTCCTTCAGTAGTTCTACCACTTTGCTCTGGTTGATGGCGTCTATGCCCTGGCGGAAGCAGAATATAAGAGAAGCCATGTTGGATCAGGCCAATGGCCCATCCAGTCCAGCACTTTGTGTCTCACAGTGGCCAGAACCCAGGTGCCATCAGGAGGTCCATCAGAGCAGCCAAGACACTACAAGCCCTCCCACTGTTTCCTTCCTGTCTTGAAACTACAAGCCCTCCCACTGTTACCCCCCTCCCAGCACCAAGAATAGACTGCCCCAGACAGAGAGTTCCAACAATTCGCTGTGGCTAAGAGCCACTGATGGACCTCTGCTCCAGATGTTTCTGCTCTCCCCTCTTGAAGCTGTCTATGCTTGCAGCCGCCGCCACCTTCTGCGGCTGTGAATTCCATGTGTTCATTACTCTTTGGGTGACGAAACGCTTCTTTTGATCTATTTTACTGCTCCTTAATTTCATCTGAGCGCACACAAGTTCTTGTATTGTGAAAAGGGGAGAAAGTACTTCTTTCCCTGCCTTCTCTATACCATGCAATCTTGTAAACCTCTGTCATGGGGTGGCTAAACTGTGGCTTGGGAGCCACATGTGGTTCTTTCACACATATTGTGTGGCTCTCAAACCCCCTCCCCCCCTGGTCTGGTGGCTTAGAGAATGCATTTAAAGTTGCTTTCTTTCCACCTCTCTGCCCTGCATCTATGTCCTTCCTCCTTCCCTTGTGGCTCTCAAACATCTGATGCGCATGCCTTGCAGCTCTCAAACATCTGACGTTTATTCTATGTGACTCTTACATTAAGCAAGCTTGTCCACCCCTGCTCTATCG
The DNA here is from genome assembly GCF_032191835.1 of Heteronotia binoei. NCBI lineage: Eukaryota > Metazoa > Chordata > Lepidosauria > Squamata > Gekkonidae > Heteronotia > Heteronotia binoei. Next base: position 263,761,643 of record NC_083223.1, read on the forward strand.
TTAACCTGGAGAAACAGAGTGCAAGAGGAACCAAGAACCCAGAGCCAGAGGAGGGTTGGGGGGGTGGTTAGAGATACCAAACAACAATTCTTTCAGCTGGCAAAAAGTTTCCCTGCCTTGTCCCTGGGATAGAATTTACTTGCCATCGGTGCTCTGGAACGTGGCTGTTTACAGGCCAGAGTACATCTGTCAGACTCGCTTCCCCCACTGCTCAATGGTCTTGCCTGCCTCTTCCGATCACGGCACTCACCTGCTTGCGGGTTTTCAGGGCACACTCCTCCAGCGTTTCTGCAGCTTCCAGCTTGCCTTGACGTCGGTAGAGAGCCCCCAAGCTTTTCAGAGTCGTGTTGACCGTGGGGCTGTGGGTGAGACAGAAGAATTCGCTTTCTCAGCAACATCCTGCCTCTAAATGCTACGCCACTGAAAGCCTTCTGTGCAACTCAAAAAAGGCACTCGCCCTCAAATCAGTTGGGCAGCAGATATTTATTTATTTATTTATTTCCATTTCTATACCGCCCTGCCCGCCGAAGTGGGCTCTGGGCGGCTTACATGGTCATGCCCATGCGTGAATATAAAACATATAATAGACATAAAACCATAAAACAGTTTAAAAACATAGAAAAGTTAACATATTGATGCTACGATCTTAAATTCAATTTTATGTTCTCTGTAAACAGATCTCAGACGGTCCTTTCCGCCGCTGCTACTGGGCAGCTTGCAAGATACTTCAAAAGACGTTAATTAGTTTCAAGAAACAACCAGCAATCCACCCAGGGTCAAGTTTGTTAAGATTGAGGTGCCAGGTGAGAACATTTACTACTTCTTTTTTAAACATTTTTATTAAGATTTTTTCATACACGTATTTTAAAAAGAATTTTAAAAATATAAATATAAAATTTATTTTAAATATAAAAAATTTAGCCTGGAGAGGAGGCAGCTGAGAGGTGATATGATCACCATCTTCAGGTACTTGAAGGGTTGTCATCTAGAGGATGGAGTGGAATTGTTTTCTGTGGCCCCGGAAGGTAGGACCAGAACCAATGGGTTAAAATTAAATTAAATGAGTTTCCGGCTCAACACTAGGAAGAACTTCCTGACTGTTAGAGCGATTCCTCAGTGGAACAGGCTTCCTCGGGAGGTGGTGGGCTCTCCTTCCTTGGAGGTTTGTAAACAGAGGCTAGATGGCGATCTGACAGCAATGAAGATCTTGTGAATTTAGGGGGAGGAATTTGTGAGTTTCCTGCATTGTGCAGGGGGTTGGACTAGGTCCCTTCCAACTCTATGATTCTACGATTCTATAAACAATAGAAAAACAAATAAGAAAAAGAAAATAAAGAGAAACATATATTTACAGTTTAACCCAGGGGTGTCAAAGTCATTTGTTATGAGGGCCGGATTTGACATAAATAAGTAAGTAAAATTTTATTTGTATCCCGCCCTCCCCGCCTAGGCAGGCTCAGGGCGGCTAACAGCATTTCATAAACATACAATAATAAATAAATAAATAAATAATAAAACCTTGTTGGGCCAGGCCATGTGTATCATAAAATGCAATGCCAGGTAGCGGAGATATAAACTTTATAAAGGACACCGACAAGCACAATTTTTAAAAAAAAATTTAAAAATAAAATATGCTTAAAAGATTAGTACCCTTGTAATGTTTTGTTTATTTCACAATTTTAAAAACTGACACCTCTTGCTCTGAATTATTACATCAAAATCTAGAGACAATGTCTGTGCTGTAGCAATCTTGAATATGCTGTTCAGGTGTGGTTCAAGTGTGTGCGTGTAAGTTGCAAACCTACATTTGATTTATCGACATTCATTACAGAAGCCTCATGGTCAATGCTTTGAGCCTAAGACGCAGTGGAAAACATGAAATGGCTGGGTATTGTGAGCTTTTGTACATAAACTGCTTCATGCGCTGGTCAAAGGAAAACCCAAAGGAGGGAACTGTGCGAAGAAGAATATGTCAAAAACCACTGGGGCACACAGTCCAAAAAATGCTGTGGATGCTTATTCAAGATATAATAAACCAATTTGTACATTTAATCACACATGCTGACTCACACAAAACAACACAAACAGCCCTTGAGCAATTTGACACCCCTGGTTTAATCAATTCCAAAAATATCTCGGCAACAAAGCAAAATACAATCACTAATTACAACAATCCAGCTCGTTCCTCTTAACCATTAACCTTGCGTCCAACCTATATCATAGAAGCTTATTTACATAGAGAACATTTACTATCTTAGATCTTATTGATTGGTGCCGTGACTTGGATGGGCCGTGCCAGCCTGATCTCATTAGACCTTGGAAGCTAAGCGGGGTTGGCTCCAGTTAGTATGTGGACGGGAGACTACTCAGGAAGTCCAGGGTCATGACAAAGAGGCAGGCAACGGCAAGCCACCTCTCTCCACCTCCTGCCCTGAAGCCCTACAAGGTCGCCACATAAGTCAGCTGTAGCTTGACAGCTCATTACCAGCATCGATCTGGTGTCAGAGATCTCTCCCCCACCCACTGTTTATCCCTGTGCATAAATGATAATCCTGTCCAGAAAGCTTCCAATCTGTTCTGCTACATTCCAGCGAAGGTGATACTCAGTTCTATTATAGATTTGGCATGATCCTCGTTGAATTTCTACAGTTCAGCGTTTGACAATGGGAGCTGCTGCATGGGTGTAAATGCGACAACAAAATAAAAATCCAACCGGGGGTGGGGGTTGTCTTAGAATAGGCATTACCTTTTCGCTTGGAAAGGGAAAGCATCAAAAGACATTACAAGCAAATATATCTAAAAATCGAGAAAACTGTTTTCAGCTAGGTTAGATCCATGTGCAAATATATGCAGATTAGTCGATTTGCTAAATACACGTTAATGCTGTTTTAATAAGCGTGTACAGTGAAAACTTCTTATCATGGGAAGGCCTCAGCCTCTACGCCCTGTTGCTAGACCTCCACAGGTACTGGTTGGGGACACTGTGTGAGACAGGATGATGGACTAGATGGACCCTCACTGGTCTGATCCAGCAGGGCTGTCCTTATGTTAATATCCACTCAGCATTTAACTAGTGTCCACGGCCTCCCAAATAACTGAAATCAATGCCTGTTCTTCCCCAGATCAATTTCCAATTTCTAATCTTCTTTTGCTGTCTCCCTGGTGTCAAATTTTAAACTCCTAGGAGCAGGTACCCATCTTCCATATGGACCAGCTGTCTTGTCAAGACACAGAGCAATAGTCGTAGGTAGCGATACGCTTTGGACTGGCTGAAATAATTTCTTCTGGGATGGACTCAAAGGCTTGTTGTAGAAGTCCAGCTGTGATTTGTGAAGGACTTGACTTGTGGGGTCTTACAGAAGTCAGTTTCATCCCCACATGCTGTTTTATCTTTGCTTACATCGCTTGGGAGAGATCCTTCACGCAGTTAAGTCTCATTCATATGCTGATGATGCTCTCATCTCTGCATTTTCATTCCAGATGTCTTGGCACCTCTCTAGAGGGCCTGAGCCAGTGGTGGGCTGCCTGACAGCGAACAAGTTGAAACTGGATCTTGACAAGATGAAGGCGATGATGGTTAGGAAGGCCGAGGTCTTTGCACTTCCCACTTCTGATGGGTTTCAAGTGACCATTGCTGACTCAAGTTGAGTTTGTGAATTTTACTGAACTCAGCATTCCGGCTGGAGAAGCAAGTTAATTCAGCTGCCAAAAATGCTTTCTTCCATCTCTTTTAGCCCAGAAGATGGCTTCCTCTGTTGAGCCAGCTGATCCATCCACAAGGATCCATGCCATTGTTAACGTCAAGGCTAGACTACTGTAACACACACACTGTGGGTCTGCCCTTGAATACAACGGAGAACCTCTGGCTGGTACAGAAGAAGAGACTGGATTTATATCCTGCCGTTCACTCAGACTGGCTTACAGTCTCCTTCCTCTCCCCACAACAAACACCCTGTGAGGTAGGTTGGGCTGAGAAAGCTCTGACCGAAACTGCTCTTTTGAGAACAACTCTGAGAACATATGAACATGAACATATGAGCTGCCTTATACTGAATCAGGCCCTTGGTCCATCAAAGTCAGTATTGTCTACTCAGACTGGCAGCGGCTCTCCAGAGTCTCAAGCTGAGGTTTTTCACACCTATTACCTGAACCCTTTTTAGTTGGAGATGCCGGGGATTGAACCTGGGACCTTCTGCTTACCAAGCAGATGCTCTACCACAGAGCCATCGTCCCTCCCCACTGTGAACTGAGAGAACTGTGACTGATCCACATGTGGCTGCATGTGGGGGAGTGGAGAATCAAACCCAGTTCTCCAGACTACAGTTTGCCACTCTTTAACCAGCAGAATCATAGAGTTGGAAGGCACCTCCAGGGTCATCTAGTCCAACCCCCTACACAATGCAGGCAATTCACAAATACCTCCCTCCAAATTCACAGGCTCTTCATTGCTGTCAGATGGCCATCTAGCCTCTGTTTAAAAACCTCCAAGGAAGGAGAGCCCACCACCTCCCAAGGAAGCCTATTCCACTGAGGAATCGCTCTAACGGTCAGGAAGTTCTTCCTAATGTCGAGCCAGAAACTCATTTGATTTAATTTCAACCCATTGGTTCTGGTCCTACCTTCCGGGGCCACAGAAAGCAATTCCACACCATCCTCCAGATGACAACCCTTCAAGTATCACCTCTCAGCCGCCTCCTCTCCAGGCTAAACATGCCCAGCTCCTTCAACCTTTCTTCATAGGACTTGGTCTCCAGACCTCTCACCATCTTCGTTGCCCTCCTCTGGACCCGTTCCAGCTTGTCTATATCCTTCTTAAAATGTGGTGCCCAAAATTGACCACAATACTCCAGGGCGGGGGGTGTCTTACCAGAGCAAAGTACACCAAACTGGTGTATGCCCATGCTTGGTAGCTATCAGAAGCTAGGAAGGAATGCACATTACACCTATTCTGCTCCATTGGTTGCCAAATAGTTGCCGAGTCCAAGTGAAGGTGGTGCTTATCCCATGCGAAGCCCTTCATGGCCTGGGACTTGCATACCAGAAAGTGTCTCTCCCACTCTGCCTCGCTGCAGCAGCATCACACACCTGGGCAAAGCTCTCTCAAGGTGACACCCTGCAAATAGGTAACCTCAACAACGACCCCTATTTGACCATTTTGAGCTGTGGATCTGTTGGAATGAGCTGCCTAAGGAGATTAGGCGTTCCGCATCTGAAATTTCAGGCGTGATATGCCGCAGATATAATACTATTTTTTTACATCCTTGTCTGACTGCATAATCCAGCTTTACCCCTTTGTTGTCTGTGCTATGATGTCCTACTGCATTGTTCTCCTCTTTCATAATCCTCCTCTTTATTTGCATGTGCTGTACTGTTTGTAGCACTTTTATCATCCAATTTCACAATCTGGCATTACCGCTGTGTGCAGGACACGCTTCTTATTGCCTTGTTCTTAATGAGATAATCCGCTTCGATTCACAGCGAGAGAGACGCAAACTATGAACGAAGCCAGCAAACAAATAAAAACCTGCTTCCGTCTAGACCAGGGGTAGGGAACGTTGGCTCTCCGGATGTGTTTTGCCTACAACTCCCATCAGCCCCAGCCAGCACGGCCAACAGCTGGGGCTGATGGGAGTTGTAGGCAGAAAAAAAATCTGAAGAGTCAACGTTCCCTACCCCTGGACTAGACAGTTAGGACAGCGGAGGGGACATCTTGATTCAGAAGTTGCCCTTGCTTAAGGTAGCCTGCAGAGCCCGTGCCATTTTCTACTTTGCCCCCAACCTTACAGAGTGGGCTCTTGAATGTGGCAAGGGCAGGAGCGCCCCCTCTGGACACTAGGAGGCACTGCAAGGCTTTTTTTATTACTTACCTTAGGGACCGTCACTCCCCACATGTTCCCCAGAAGGTACTCAGAGAACTGGGACGAAAAATCTATTAGCGATTCCCGGGCCGAGGGAGGCTAATTAAAGTCCACCGGAGAGAGAGCCTTCTCAACTGCTGCCGCCCCACTGGTGGAATCAACTGCCAGAAGAGGTTAGGGCCTTGTGGGACCTTGCCCAGTTCCGCAAGGCCCGTAAGACAACTCTATTCCAGCAGGCCTTTAATTGATCTGGAATGACTGATACGGTGTGACTGATGTACATCTAATATATATGGAACGTCATCTGAAGTGAGATAATACCAAATATGATTAGCGCCAGATTGTTTTAACAATTGTTCAAATTTGTTTTAATTGTTTAATTGTACAATTGTTCTGATTTTACTGGTCGTCAGCCGCCCTGAGCCTGCTTTGGCGGGGAGGGCGGGTTATAAATCCAACAAACCTAACCTATAAACCTACTGGAATGTCGTATACGGTGCTGGTCACCGAACCACAAAAAAAGGACAACACAGAGCTGAAAAAAGCACTGAGGAGGAGATCCAAGATGATCAAGGGGTTGGAGCACCTTCCCTATGAAGAAAGGCTAAAGAATCATGAGCGTTGGAAGGGATCTCCAGGGTTATCTAGTCCAGCCCCCTGTACAAGGTAGGAAATTCACGAATACTTCCCCCTAAGTTCACAAAGACAGCATTGCTGTCAGATGACCATCTAGCCTCTGTTTAAGATGATGATGATATTGGATTTATATTCTGCCCAATACTCTGATTCAGAGATACTCTGAATCTCAAGAGTCTCAGAGCAGCATACAATCTCCTTTACCCTCCTCCCCCACAACAGACACCCTGTGTGGGTGGGGTTGAGAGAGCTCACCCAGAAGCTGCCCTTTCAAGGACAACTCCTACGAGAGCTATGGCTAACCCAAAGCCATTCCAGCAGCTGCAAATGGAGGAGTGAGGAATCAAACCCAGTTCTCCCAGATAAGAGAAGACGACTGCAGATTTATACTCCGCCTTTCTCTCTGAATCAGAGACTCAGAGCGGCTTACAATCTCCCATGTCTTCTCCCCCCACAACAGACACCCTGTGAGGCAGGTGAGGCTGACAGAACTTTTACAGCAGCTGCCTTTTCAAGGATAACTCCTACGAGAGCTATGACTGACCCAAGGCCATTCCAGCAGCTGCAAGTGAAGGAGTGGGGAATCAAACCCGGTTCTCCCAGATAAGAGGCTGCACACTTGACCACTACACCAAACCTCCAAGAGAAGTCGGTGACTTTCCAGTTTAGAAAAGACTGGGGGGGGGGGGGGGAGGACGGACGTGAGAGAGGTTTCTAAAATTATGCATGGGTGGGGAGAGGTGACAAAGAGAACTTTTTCTCCCTCTCCCAAAATACGTACCATTGATGGACCAATGGTATGATGTGGCCTACAGGTGTTTGGCGGCAGGGCCATGACTCGATGGCAGAGCCTCTGCTTGGCATGTAGGTTCTATCCCTGGCACCTCCGATTAAAAGGACCAGGCAGGAGGTGACGGGAAAGACAGTCTGAGACCCTGAAGAGCCACCGCCAGTCAGAGCAGAAAATACTGACAGTGATGGATCAAATGTCTGATTCAGCATAAGGCGGCTGCAAGTGTGGAAACCTCCCCCTTCGAAGCACCCAGGCTGCTGCTGATCTTCCCAGCTCCTACAAGAGCTATGGCTGACCCAAGGCCATTCCAGAAGCCACCCGCAACTGGATGGCACCACCCTGTCAATATAGAGGCACTGTCTTCCCCCTTTTCCCCCCCACACCCAAGCTTCCCGCCCCAATTCAAGTCACAAGCATCCAGTTCCACGCTGATCGCTTGCCGCCCACTTCGGCGTTTGGGGATGGAGCGACGCTTACCTGTCTACTTTGCAGGCTTTGTACCAGCTGCCGTACTCCCCGTAGGGGGCGCTGTCTTTGCGGTTATTCTGAGAGGGATAACAAAGGCAAAGTTAAGGGAAAGGGGTCAGGGCGGTCTCCACTTGCCCCCTGGAGTTCTGTGCAAAATAACCCCAGTTCCCATCTCTGTCCCAAGAAGCACCTTGCTCTCCTCTCGCTCTTCAGCATGCATCCAGATTGGCTTGTTGTCTCCTGCACAGGAGGAAGAAGAAGGGAGGGGGGGGGGAGACACATGCTTTGAGAATATGCAGTAGTAAACCAAAAGGAGCCTTACTGGCAGTATTCCCTCTAAGCTGAGTTCGCGTGAGCTAGCTCACAGGGGTTTTTTAGCCTCTGGCTCACACATTTTTGTTTTAGCTCAGGAAAAATGGCTCCAGAGCACACTAATTTATGCAGTAGCTCACGACTTTAATGCCAGTAGCTCACAAAGTAGAAGTTTTGCTCACTAACTTAGACCCCGCAGCTTTGAGGGAGCGTTGCTTACCGGACGGCTTCTACCAGCCTAAAAAGTTACAACGGTCTTCAACATTTCCAGACTGGGATCGAGACTGAGAAGATTGAGAGACAGGAAGTCACATGACATCAACAAAATCATGTGACAGGAAGGCGGGGAGCCAGGTTACAATCTCCCTGGCATTGAGGCCAGGATCACGGGCAGCAGATTGGGAGAGCTGAGGGGGAGGAAATGCAAACTAAGCACCCCTCTCCATTGTTGTTGTGCTGCACCTCTCTACTCGCGTACCAAGAGAGGTGAGGTCGAATGGCAGGCACCCTTGGGCTGTATGCAGTAAGGGGGTTTTAGGCTGACTAGCAGCGATGCAAGTCTTTTTAGGGAAATGAGAACACCCCCAGTTCCTCCCGCTCCTAGATCAAGCCCACTGCATGGATGGTTCATGTTGTGAAGAGAGTTCAGTCATCTCTTTACTCAACAAAGCCAGTCTGGTGTAGTGGTTAAGCGTGTGGACTCTTATCTGGGAGAACCGGGTTTGATTCCCCACTCCTCCACTTGCACCTGCTGGAATGGCCTTGGGTCAGCCATAGCTCTGGCAGAGGTTGTCCTTGAAAGGGCAGCTGCTGTGAGAGCCCTCTCAGCCCCACCCACCTCACAGGGTGTCTGTTGTGGGGAGAGAAGATAAAGGAGATTGTGAGCCGCTCTGAGACTCTGATTCAGAGAGAAGGGCAGGGTATAAATCTGCAGTCTTCTTCTTCAGGGTCAGCCCTGCTTAGCGCTTGGATAGGAGACCTCCAGGGAAGTCCTGGGTTGTCACATAGACAGGCAATGGCAACCCACTAGTGCTTGTCACTTGCCTTGAAAACACCGCAAGGGGTCTCCATCAGTGCAATTTGGCAGGATTTTATTATTACCATTTAGGACTCCTAGTTGCATTTAAGGGCTGCGATGCTTGTTTCCGCTTTGGCCTTTAAATGCTCTCGCAGTGCTGTCCTTGAAATGGCAGCTGCTGTGAGAGCTCTCTCAGCCCCACCTACCTCACAGGGTGGCCGTTGTGGGGGGAAGAAGATAAAGGAGATTGTAAGCCACTCTTAGAATTTGATTCAGAGAGAAGGGTGGAGTATAAATACAGTCTTCTTCGTTGTTGTTAAGAACAAACAGGCAACCACAAGGAATTATATACAGTTTGAGCAGGCCCAACCACACCCAGTAGGCAGGCACCCGCCGATCCTGTTCTGCTCTCCAGGATCCTTCATTTGCACTTCCTGGTGAAATGCCCTACGTCCCGATTGGCTGGTTCCAAGAGAACGGCCAATCAGAACGTAGGCATCAGGATCCTGGTTAGCAATGGGTGCCTGCCTTAAGCTCAGACAATACATACCCTACAGAACTCAATACGTAACAATTCATTTCAGAGAAGAGTCTAGACTTTCTTTGAAACACGGTACAAACCCGCTTGGGAAAGGGAGCCAGTCAATCACAAAGAAGCCAGCTTTTTAAAAAATGCACACTCTCTATCTCTCTGAACCTAGATGGGCCAGGCTAGCCTGATCTCGTCAGATCTCAGAAGCTACACAGGGTCAGCCCTGGCCGGTGTGTGGATGGGAGGCCACAAAGGGATACCAGGCTCCTGACGTGGAGATATTTATTTTTATTTATTTGATTACATTTTCAAATGGGCCTCCCCTGCAGGGCGGGGCTCAGGGCGGTGTACATCAGTAGGGACCACCATATATAAAAACCGATAAAAATACAATCAACGACGTGTTGGGGTGCTGTCAAACTACTGATTATGTCACTGCCTCGTGGGGAGGGAGCAGGAGGCACAAGACAGGTGGAGACTGTCGCTGTCTTCAACCCAACACCTGCTGGAACATCTTGGCCTCACAGGCCCTGCATTAGATCCCGCACGGTCAGATGACAGGAAATGGCAATCTACTTCTCAGTATCTCTTGCCATGAAAACCCTCCAGGCCGGCCTTAGGTCAGCTGTTACTTAACCACACACACGTATATATTGGGGGTGGCCAAACTCGCTTAACGTAAGAGCTGCAAGACATGCTCATCAGATGTTTGAGAGGAGGGAGGGAGGGAGGGAAGGAAGGAGGGAAGGAAGGAAGGGAGGGAGGGAGGAGGGAAGGAAGGGAGGGAGGGAGGGAAGGAAGGAGGGAAGGAAGGGAGGGAGGGAGGGAAGGAAGGAGGGCAGGAGGGAAGGAAGGGAGGGAGGGAGGGAGGGAAGGAAGGAGGGAAGGAAGGGAGGGAGGGAGGGAGGGAGGAGGGAAGGAAGGGAGGGAGGGAGGGAGGAGGGAAGGAGGGAAGGAAGGGAGGGAGGGAGGGAAGGAAGGAGGGAAGGAAGGGAGGGAGGGAGGGAGGGAAGGAAGGAGGGAAGGAGGGAAGGAAGGGAGGGAAGGAAGGAGGGAAGGAAGGGAGGGAGGGAAGGAAGGAGGGAAGGGAGGGAGGGAAGGAAGGAGGGAAGGAAGGGAGGGAGGGAGGGAGGGAAGGAAGGAGGGAAGGAAGGGAGGAAGGAAGGAAGGGAGGGAAGGAAGGAGGGAAGGAAGGGAGGGAAGGAAGGAGGGAAGGAAGGGAGGGAGGGAGGGAGGGAAGGAAGGGAGGGAGGGAGGGAAGGAAGGAGGGAAGGAAGGAGGGAAGGAAGGGAGGGAGGGAGGGAGGAGGGAAGGAAGGGAGGGAGGGAGGGAGGAGGGAAGGAGGGAAGGAAGGGAGGGAGGGAGGGAAGGAAGGAGGGAAGGAAGGGAGGGAGGAGGGAGGGAAGGAAGGAGGGAAGGAGGGAAGGAAGGGAGGGAGGGAGGGAGGGAAGGAAGGAGGGAAGGAAGGGAGGGAGGGAGGGAAGGAAGGAGGGAAGGAAGGGAGGGAGGGAGGGAAGGAGGGAGGGAGGGAAGGAAGGAGGGAAGGAGGGAAGGAGGGAAGGAAGGGAGGGAGGGAGGGAGGAGGGAAGGAGGGAAGGAAGGGAGGGAGGGAGGGAGGAGGGAAGGGAGGGAGGGAGGGAAGGAAGGAGGGAAGGAAGGGAGGGAGGGAGGGAAGGAAGGAGGGAAGGAAGGGAGGGAGGGAGGGAGGGAAGGAAGGAGGGAAGGAAGGGAAGGAAGGAGGGAGGGAGGGAAGGAAGGAGGGAAGGAAGGGAGGGAGGGAGGGAGGGAAGGAAGGAGGAAGGAAGGGAGGGAGGGAGGGAAGGAAGGAGGGAAGGAAGGGAGGGAGGGAGGAGGGAGAAGGCAGGGAGGGAGGGCGGAAGGAAGGAGGGAGGGAGGGAGGAGGGAGGAGGGAAGGAGGAAGGGAGGGAGGGAGTCTTCCTGCTTCCTTCCAGGAGGAAGGAAGGCCGGCAGGCGAGGAGGAGGGAGGGCGGGACCGTATGTCCGTCGTGCCTGTGCGTGCCTTCCTGCCGTCCTCGTGCCGTCCTCCTGCCGTCCTCCGGAAGTCGAAGTGCCTTCCTTCCTTCCTCCCATAGCCCTCCATATCCTACCCATACCCCTCCCAACAGTCCCCTACCGGCTTGGAGAAGCAATTTAAAGAAACCAATGCTTTCTCCTAGCCAGTCGCCAGGGTGGGACTTCCGAGAGCCCACCACTATTTGTGAAGAGCCACAGGTGGCTCCTGAACCACAGTTTGGCTACCCTGGTATATATGCATATATAGGGGAGGGACGGTGGCTCAGTGGTAGAGCATCTTCTTGGGAAGCAGAAGGTCCCAGGTTCAATCCCCGGCATCTCCAACTAAAAAGGGTCCAGGCGAATAGGTGTGAAAAACCTCAGCTGGAGAGCCGCTGCCAGTCTGAGGAGACAATACTGACTTTGATGGACCGAGGGTCTGATTCAGTATAAGGCAGCTTCATATGTTCATATGTGTATGGAGGGCTTTTTTAGTAGAAAAAGCCCAGCAGGAACACATTTGCATATTAGGCCACACCCTCTGATGTCACTCTTGTTGTAGAAAAAGCCCTGCAGGAACTTATTTGCATACTAAGCCACACCTCCTGGTGCCAAGCCAGCTGAAACTGCGTTCCTGCTAAAAAAAAAGCCCTGTATGTATTTATATGCATATATACACGCCACATTTGCATATATGAGTAAACAAGGAACCAAAACCTCAGAGGGGCGGTTTCAAGGGCACGGCCCTGTGATTCATTCTCCATGGCAAGCAGCTAAAGGAATTTTATTGCCCCGAGGCTTTCCAAGTGTCCTGTTCAAGAGAAGGTCAGGCCAGGCTGGCTCTAGGCCAGCTCACACAGCCAGGACTAGCC